>NC_053454.1:446014-742126 GCF_015227805.2 Hirundo rustica | reverse complement strand
CGGGAAAGGGAGGTTGGGTTTTTAGGAGCCACCGAAAATCCTCCGAAGTGCCGGGGTCGCATGCGGGGCTGAGGCTGAAGGGGTGAGGGGAAGGGGAATGGTGTTCCCAGCTGGATTTTGGGTGTCCATTGGAATGGGGTTGGGAAGGAAGTTCGTGAGCGGTGGCACCACCTGACCACCGTGTCCTGGAAAAGTCCTACCAGGATGGGATCATCCCGTCTCCTGAGATCCCACCTGGAATTCTGTCCCCAGCACAGGAAAGACACGGAACTGCTGGACTGAGTCCAGAGAAGGGTCAGGAAGAGTGGAGCATCTTCCCTCTGGAGCCACACTGGGAGAGCTGGGAATGTTCCCCTGGAGAAGGGAAAAATCCAGGGAATGCTCAGAGTCCCCAAAGGGGCTCCAGGAGAGCTGGAGAGGGACTGGGGACAAGGGCTGGAGGGACAGGACACAGGGAATGGCTTCCAGTGGGAAAGGGGAGATTGGGCTGGGATCTTGGGCATTGGGAATTCCTGTCTGGGTGGGTGGGGAGGGGCTGGGAATTCTGGAATTCCCAGATTTGCTGTGGCTGTCCCTGGATCCCTGGCAGTGCCCAAAGCCAGGTTGGATCCACCTGGGATAGGGAAAGTATTTATTACGAGGCTTCCATGATCCCAGAGGGGTTTTCCCATCCTAAGCCCCCCCAGGTTCAGCCATCATCATCCATCCCCTCTTCCAGGACCGCCATCACATTCCATCTTTTTTTCCCAGCTGATTCTGTACTTTCCCCACACCGGAGAAGAGCAAACTTGTGTAACTGGGCTCCCCACCTTCAAGGAATAAAATAATGGAAAAGAGGAATTCCTGATGGAAGGGGAGAGAAACGAGGGATGGGGATGACGGAGATGGAGAAGGAGAAGGAGATGGAGATGGAGAAGGAGATGGGAAGAAGAGAAATATTTCTCTTTTCTCAGGTTCTATCAGCCCTGCACTGAGACCGAGACACTGCAGACCACAAACAGCCAAAATCAATTTTTATCTAAATATCCCAAAATCCCTATGTCTGTCCCTATAGCCATCCCAAATCCCTCAGAATTTTAAGCCCTTAATAAAGGAAGAAAGACGAAAAATTAGCATCCGTGTGAAGACGGACAACTGAGGCACAAAGATGTTCCTGGCTAACAATTCCTCTCATTCCCAAGTTATTGGGCCCGGAATCATCCAGAATCTTCCTAAAATATTTTCAGAAATCCCATTTAACCTAATTAAGTCATAGGGAGCACCATTCCCGTGGCCTGCAGAGAGACCCCAAAAATTGACGCTGTTTTTTCCCATGGAATACTGAGAGACGATCACCATTTTTCAAAGTTCGGATCCAAATCCTGCAAAATTTGGATTCTTTACAAGGACAGGAGCAACAAACCCCATCCCACGGGCGCTTTGCTGCAGATCCATTCAAAAATTCCCTCCTCACCTCCTCCCTCTGCCACGTTCCTCCTGCACAGCCTTCCCAGGCATTCCCAAACTCATCATTCCTCACCCTTCCCAGCCCTTCCCAAACTCACCATATTCCTCACCCTTCCCAGCCATTCCCAAACTCTCCATTCCTCACCCTTCCCAGCTATTCCCAAACTGCCATTCCTCACCCTTCCCAGCCATTCCCAAACTCACCATTCCTCACCCTTCCCAGCCATTCCCAAATTGCCATTCCTCACCCTTCCCAGCCATTCCCAACTCTCCATTCCTCACCCTTCCCAGCCATTCCCAAACTGCCATTCCTCGCCCTTCCCAGCCATTCCCAAACTCGCCATTCCTCAGGCTTCCCAGCCATTCCCAAATTGCCATTCCTCACCCTTCCCAGCCATTCCCAAACTGCCATTCCTCACCCTTCCCAGCCATTCCCAAATTGCCATTCCTCACCCTTCCCAGCCATTCCCAAACTGCCATTCCTCACCCTTCCCAGCCATTCCCAAACTCGCCATTCCTCACCTTTCCCAGCCATTCCCAACTCTCCATTCCTCACCCTTCCCAGCCCTTCCCAAATTGCCATTCCTCACCCTTCCCAACCATTCCCAAATTGCCATTCCTCAGGCTTCCCAGGAATTCCCAAACTTGTCATTCCTCAGGCTTCCCAGGAATTCCCAACTTGCCATTCCTCACCCCTCTCAGCCATTCCCAAATTGCCATTCCTCACCCTTCCCAGGCATTCCCAAACTCGCCATTCCTTGGCCTTCCAAGCCCTTCCCAGCCATTCCCAAATTGCCATTCCTCAGCCTTCCCAGCCATTCCCAAACTCGCCATTCCAGAAAACCCCTCCTGATTCAATGACCCCTTTGGCCCCGCAGGTTTTGCTGTGATTCAAACCCAGTATTTTTATCAAACCAGTTATTTTTGTCAAACCCAGTATTTTTATCTAACCCAGTATTTTTATCAAACCAAATATTTTTATCAAACTCAGTATTTTTATCAAACCCATTATTTTTATCAAACCTAATATTTTTATCCCTGCCTCAAATCTCCCTCCGTGTTTCTTCCCCGACCCTCCAGCACCGAGAGGATGTTCCCAAGATAACTCTAGACCCGTTAACCCGACGCTGAACCCGAATCCCAAAATCATCATTATCTCCTTCCTGGCGGGACGCCGCATCTCCGCACTCATTCACGGTGTTGGTTTACCCAATTATCAATTATTAATTGAGATTGCTCCTCCTCAGGGTGAGGTCCCCGAGGTTGAAAACGTTCCAAGAGCTTCCCTGATGGAAGTGCTCCCAAGGGGCTGAGCCCGGCCTGCCGTCACCACGTAACGTGGAAGGATTCCGTTCCAACCGGGAGGCCGAAGGAGGAATTAAAAAATGGAAACGGAACAGGGTCAAGGAGAAATTACAAAAAAAAAAAAAAAAAAAAATAGAACCAGGCCGAGGAGTAATTAAAAAAATTAAAATAAAATCAGGCCAAGGAGAAATTAAAATAAAATAAAATAAAATAGAACCAGGCTGAGGAGTAATTAAAAAAAAAAACAAAACACCAGAACCAGGTAAAGGAGAAATTAAAAAAACATAACCAGGTCCATGCTGGTGGAGCTCCCACTGACACCAGGGAGCTGCAAACCTGGGGATTCAGGGGAAAAAAAGGCGAAATCCCTAATTTGTCTGAAAGAAGTCACCAGGAATCTGGGCAAGGCTGGAGTTATGGATAAGGACGAGCACCGGAGCCACCCTCTGAGGTTTATGGAAGTTGAAGGGAAGGAATATTCCCCGCTCCGCGTGGATGTGAAGACCAGATCACCTGGGGGTTGAAACACTGGGGAATCCCCTCCAAAAATCAGGATTTGAGATAATTTCCTGCGCATCACAGATCAGAGACCCATTCGGGAGGACTCTCAGCCTTCCCCTGGCGTGCTCCCGTACCCCGCTCCGCTCTCCCCGCTCCAAAGCCTCTGGAATACAAATGGCTTTCGCAGCAGAGATGGAAACTCGATCATTAAACTGAGATAACTGAGCCGAGCCCCCGCCGGGGCCGAGCCCAAAGCCAAGATCAATGTTGTGAGGAGGCAGCGCCGTCATTTAATCGATATCCGTGTGCAGCCCATTATCCCGACTCTCCTGGCTGCTCCTGGGAATCCTCCAGCCGGGTGACGTTCGAGGTGAGCGCTGAAGGGTGGAAGTGTTTAATTTAGGGCACTTCCCGGGACAATCGGAGCGATGGGAGATCTCCCGGATAAGTTTCACTCCCCACCATCCCCTTTTTTTTTTTTGCCATCCACCAGGACAAAGGCGCCTTTATGGCGTTTTTTTTTTTAGCCGGCGTGTTTATTTAGTGCACATTGCTGTTGGAATATCATCCATTTCCCTCCCCGGAGAGATATTCCAAGGAGCAGCGAGGAATCAGCTTTAAACAAAAAGGCCATCTAAATATACAAACGGAGGAGAACAATGGCAGCGTTAATTATATCCCAGGCAGCAGGGGGTCCAGGGGGAATTCCGAGGCAGGGAAGCTCTTTCTGCACCATTTATTTCCCTCTCTGCCCGCTCGGAGAGCGGAGCCGGGGATGGAGAGGGAATGTGAGGATGGAGGGATGGGGAAGTGTCCAACAAGCTGGGATCCAGACAGGAGAAAAGCGGCGGGGGAAGATGAGCCGTGGGATTTGGAAGCTGGAAGAGAGGATCAGGAGCTGGGCCCTGCTTGGATGGGGCAAGAAATCAACAGCAAAGGCAAGGAGGTGTCCCACAGCTCCGGAGGAAAGGGGATTGGATTTGGAACTTCCAGAAGACCTTAAAGTCCTCCCTGCGGGGTATGATATGGAATCATGGAATGGTTTGGGTTGGAAGAGACCTTAAAGCCCATCCAATTCCACCCCATCCGTGGGCAGGGACACCTCCTGCTATTCCAGGTGGATCCAGGTCCCAATGTCCAACCTTGGACACTGCCAGGGATCCAAGGGCAGCCACAGCTTCTCCGGATAACCAATGGCGCTCCTTATGTGTTTTCCAGCCTTGAGGATTCTGGGATTATCTCCCATGTTCTGACTGGTTAAAAACTCTGGGAATGTTTGTGTGGGAATGAAGGATTTGGGGAACACAAGAGAAAACCTGGAAGTCGGAGTTCGGGATATTAAATCCGGCATTCTAATGAAAAAAAAAAAAAGGGATTTAACGGGAAAAAATTAGGAGAGTCTGCTGAGAAAAGGCAGAAATAAGGGAAAAAGGGAATAACTGAGTCATGGAATGTTTGGGTTGGAAGGGAAGTTAAAGATGACCCATGGCAGGAACAACTCCCACTATTCCCAAGTGGATCCAGGCCCCAGTGTCCAGCCTGGCCTTGGACACTCCCAGGGATCCAGGGGCAGCCACAGCAAATCTGGGAACCCATGCCATGGTCCGACCACCCTCACACTCACTCCGAGGAGGAACAGGGAATTCCTGCTGGAATTAAAACCAAGGAACGCCGCGGCAGAGCTCCGGTGGCGGCCGGGACGGACGGCACCAGGACGGCCAAGGATTGTCACCTTGTGATGGCACAAACGGCACAGGTGAGGAACATCTCCCATCTCCCTGCACCCCTCGTACCCCTGTCGTGGTCGGGTTGGTCTCTCAGCCATTCCCAGGGCTTTGAATTCCAGGGGAAAACCAAAAACTGCCCCTTTCCCAGCATCTGGAAGAGGAGTTCATCCAGCACAAGGCTCCAGATCCATAAAACCTCACAAGGAGCCTCCGAAAGACACCAGGCTCTCTTTTTCACTTTTTAAAGGAAATCTTGCTAAAACGACTGAAAAATCCTCTTTCCGTACAGAACATCCTCCTTGACGCAGGGCAAAAGGGGATTATCGAAGGGAATCCCACGGATTTGGCCCTGACAGAGACAGAATCAGAGAATTATGGAATCCCTGAGGTAGGAAAAGGTTTCTAAGACTGTCGTGATGCCCAGAACTGCCAATCCCACAATTAAACCACATTCCCAAGTGCCACATCCACAGAAATTTTGAATCTACCACTGCCCCGGGCTGGAGAACCTTTTCCATGGAGAGATTTCCACTAAAATCAAAACCTAACACGGAATCAATACATTTGCACCCTTGTATAAAGACGTGGAGACTTTGGCTCGGGTCTCGTGCTGAGGAAGACCCACAAGGCAGATCTGAGTCTCAATCCAGGAGTTTTTCATGGCAAGGTGGCCTCAGGGAAGGAGGAGAATCCCACGGGATCGCCGGGATCTCACGGCTCACCTGCTCCGCCAACAATCCCACCCTCAGCACCCAAAATAACAGAGAAAATCCACATTTAAAAATCGGTTTCCAGGAAAACTTCACCCTGAACATTTCCAATCCAACAGATAAGGATTGGAAATACGTGTTTTCCATGGATTTTTTAAGGATAAACCACAAAACTCTGGATTTCTCCACAGTTTATCATCAGACCCCTCGACTGGGGTTGATGGGACTTGGAGCAAATCACTTCAACCCTGCTTTAGTTTCCAGGAATATTTAGGAGTATATAAAAACTGGGAATTTTGCAGCAGAAAACTTAAATATCTTTGTTTTATATCAATAAATCTCTTCCTTCTCCTCAGCTCTGTAAATGGATTTTTTTTTTCAAGGATTATCAGTGCTTTAGGGCACAAATCACCCTTTCAGAGATGTTTTTTCCCTGGAAATTTTCTGGGGTTTTCCCTGGAAATTTTCTTGCAGTATCAGGGTGCCAGACCTGCCCTGAGGCACCCAATGCTGGGAATACCCAACATGGCCATGGAGCAAATTCCAGCTCAGTTTTCCGGCTCCTTCCCCATCACGGATACAAATCAGTGGTGGAATGATTCCCACTCCCTTTGATTTCATGGAATACTGGAACGGGAATTGCAAGTTCGCTCCATGGCAAACCTTTCCTTGGAGGGTCTCACCTCTGTATTCCTGATCTTATTCTCATCTTCACTCCCCTAAATATCCCTTTTCCCTTTTTTTTTTTTTTTGGATAAGAACGTCCTGGCCGTGCTGCTCTGCCACTCCTGAGCCATCACCGGGTTTATCCCAGCCCCATTCCCACTTTCCACCTCCACATGACCTCACCTGCTTCACTTTTTTTAGAATTTTTTCCCCCTCCCTTTTTGTCTGGGAGGCCGAAATTTCTGTCAGCAAAGCTTTGGGGCCAGCCAGAGCTCAGGGCCACAATTCCCGTTTCTTAGCCCAGGACCAAACCCCGACCCCAAACAAAAAACCTACAGCAGCTTAAAAACCCCGAAAACCTAAACCCCAGCCTAGCAAAACCCAGTTTATCGACATCTGCAAGGCCGTGATCCATGGAGCCTCATCCCTCGGATATTTCTGTGGTGCCCTAACTGCAGGAACAAAACCAACTTTTTCCAAGGCCAGCACATGTTGGATTTGGGAATCCTGACAATGGGGGCTCTTGGAATCATAAATTCCACTTGTCCCCTTCTGGAGCCAAAGGAACACGTGGAGTGAAGCTCCTCTGGCAGCTCCCTCCCAAGGATGACACAGCTTGGGAAGGACACAGCGGTTCAGAGGGAAAAATACAGGGATTCGGGGGAAAAATATAAGGATTTGTAGGGAAGAATCAGGGATTTATAGGGACAAATACAAGGATTTTCAGGGACAAATACAGGGATGGGGTTTTTTACTGCCTGTAAAAAGGTGCCAAACATCCCCTGCCTGGTTCAGAGAAGCATGGAATGATTTGGGATGGCAGGGAACTTCAAGATCATCCCATTTTCTCTGTTTTCCTCTTCTTTTTCCCTCCACCTGTTTTTTTTTTTTCCTTTTCTTTTTTTGGGGAGGGTCTGTTTTCACCACCAGCATTCTATTTTTCTTTTTCCTTTTTATCTTGATTTTCCTCCCCCCCCTTCACTTTTTCTGCTCCTTTTTTCTTCCCTTCATTTTTCCTTTTCCTCCCTTTTTCCTTTTTCCTATTTTACCCCTTTTTGTCTTGTTTTTCTCTTTTTCTTCTTCCCCTTCTTTCATCTCCCCCTTTTTCATCATCTCCTCCCATTTTCTTATTTCCCCCATTTTTCATCTCCCTTTTTCCTTCCCTTCTTTTCCCTTTTTTCATTCCCCCTTTCTCATTTCCCCCTTTTCCTTTCCCCTTCTCTTTTTCTTTCCCCCCATTTTTTATCCTTTCTTTCCTTTCTTTTCCCTTTTCATTTCACCCTTTTGTCATTCCCCTCCTCTTTTCCTTTTCTTCCCCCTTCCCTTTTTTTCTCCTTTTCCCCATTTTCTCATTTCTCTCTCCCTTTTCCTGTTTTTTTTCCCCCTTTTCCTTCTTCTTCCTCCCCCTTTTTTTTTTTTCCCCCAGGGACGAGACCTGTTAACAGCACAGGGCAATCCCCACAGCCAAGGGCATTATCATGGAGCAGGAATAATTCCCAAAAAAGCTTCCTGGGTCCTCCCAACCCCTCCCTGTGGCTTAATGACTTCTGCAGCTCATTAATACTTATTAATGCAACTGAAGTTGCTCTCCTGCCTCACATTCCCCTTTTCCATCCATTTCTGGCTTTGTTCCCCTGCTTTCAAAACCCGTGGTGGGAGCATGAGGCTCCGGGACACCCATCCATAATTTGCAGGGTTTCTCATGCCCAAAAAAATCAGTTATTTGTGGGAAAAAAAACCCAGAATTCCACTCAGGAAAAAGGGAGGATTATTAATATCGCAAAGCGTGAGGGGTGAGAGCACGTGAAGCCAAACTCCTCCAGAGCCCGAACAGCTGCGACGCTCCAGAGGGATAAATCATCCCCAAACGGGATCAAAACAGCACATCTCCACGGCTCGGAATAATAATAATAAAAAAATCACCTGTACTCAACTGCGCCATCAATTCCATCAAGGAATTCCACCGGCAGAGCGGGAAGAGGGCAAGGAACCAAGGAACCCTCCCATGGCCCTGTCCATCTTCATCCTCACCCTCATCATCACCATCCTCGCCCATTTGGCTTCACTGGATTTCACAGGTTTCACTGGATTTGGGGATTCCCGAGGCACCAGGAAACACCAGGGAAGTGGTAAAAGCTGGATTTTTTTTTTTTGAGGGAAACACTGGGAGTTCCAATGTCGGCCGTGAGCCGCGAAACCCCGCAGGTGACGAACGCCCCGAGGAATCTCCATCCCAGAGCCGCGACCGCATCCCGAGGTTGGGTTTTCCAGCAGCATTCCCGGCCCCTCTTCCCAAGCCAAGGGCTCCCAGGCTCCCTTTGATCTGCCGAGCTCTCCAAAGCCGGCAGCGAGAGGAGCGGAGTCAATAACTGATGGAGGTTTGCTGGAGAGAGGCTTGGCTGTCTGAGTTACCTTTCCCAGACCCCTCGGAATCCATCCAGAGACTCAAATCCATTGTTTCTGCCCCCGCCCCAAAAAATCTCTGGGATAAGCCTTCAAGGGAACCAAACCCGTGAGCCAGCGTTCGTTTGCTCACGCTGATGGGAAACCAGAGCAAGGAAAGGACTGCGAGGAGCATTGCTGGGTCCCGAGGCAGAGCTGATCCACCAAAAAAATTTAAGGAATGAAAAATTCCCGTGAAGCCAGGCTGGGAGAGCTGGGAATGTTCCCCTGGAGAAGGGAAAAATCCAGGGAATGCTCAGAGTCCCTGAAGGGGCTCCAGGAGAGCTGGAGAGGGGCTGGGGACAAGGGCTGGAGGGACAGGACACAGGGAATGGCTTCCAGTGGGAAAGGGGAGATTGGGCTGGGATCTTGGGCACTGGGAATTCCTGTCTGGGAGGGTGGGGAGGGGCTGGGAATTCTGGAATTCCCAGCTTTGCTGTGGCTGCCCCTGGATCCCTGGCAGTGCCCAAGGCCAGGCTGGACACTGGGGCTTGGATCCACCTGGGATAGTGGGAGTGTCCCTGCCCGTGGATGGGGGTGAGATGGGATGAGCTTTAAGTTCCCTTCCACCCAACCCATTCCATGATCCCATGACAAAAGCTGGCAAAGAGGGGCAATTCGGGGGTTTGCAAGGTGTCCTTGACCGTTTCCAGGTGGAAACTGAGGCTCTCTGGCTCAAGATGTGTCCACTGAAGGGCACGGCGGCACCGAGATGACATCATCTTAGGTTGGTTTCTGGTCGGGTGGAGCAGAAAGTTTCACCACTATCCCTTTGCCCACGCACAGAAATCACCAGAAATCCCTCCATGAGCTCCTGGCTTGGGTTTCCCTCTCCACCAACAGCAGCCAAAGCAAAAACCCCAAATATTTTTATCCTAACCGCCCCAACCCCATTGATCCCAAAACACTTTCCGAACACCCAAACTCCTCACAACTCCCTGGCGTTCCTGGGAGCTCTTAGACAAAGATCCTGGCCACAAACTGCTCCCCCTGACCCCTCCTGGTCCCCCCTGTCCTCCCTGGCCGTGTCCCACCCCGTCCTCGTGGTGCCAAGGCCGGCTCAACCCTAATTGACATCATGTGTTGCGTGGGGCTGGCTGCGCCGGAGACTCCCATGGCACCGAAAAGCCGCGGAAAAAAAAATCCAACAATCCAACAATCAACCTCCCCAAAAAATGGCCTTTTCCCTCCCCGCTCCGGCGCGGGGCCTGTGCGGGAGCAGAACCCGCCGTCCTCCCGTCGTTAGGCCCGATTTAAATATAGATCCAGCTCCGAGCGGATGAATAATTGCGGTGCTTAAAACGTCTGGCTAATCTTTAGCAGAGCTGCAATCAATCACCGGTGTCAGGCTGGGACGCATTTCTCGGTTTCATACACAAAACCTTCCTTCAAATGCAAACTATATCCACTTTCAGGGCCTGGCCCGCCTTCCCCATCTGATATTAATGGAAGAGCTCCCGGCATGAGGAGGCTCCGGGCGGAATTGATTTGGATTTAAAAAAAAAAAAAAAAAAAAAAAATTCCGTTCAGTCAGGAATGACAGTCCTATGAAAAAAAAAAAACAAACCCTGAGCTGCTGAAGAGGGGATTTGGATGGGTTTGGAGCTTCGGGAAAGAAAACACAGGGAACACGTTCGGCTGATCCCGCTCTTTGCTCGCCGACGGAGCAGCGAGGAAAAGCCAAGTCTCCGGCTGAGCCTAAATCCCAGGAGCGCTTTGCGTCCTCCACCTTACGGTGTCTCCCCTGGAAGTGCCTCAGAATGGTGGAATATAAAGTAAAAATTACCGTGCTGTTGACGAATCGGACAGTTTTCTTAATTAGCAGCTGATGCTCATTAATTTGAGGGTCAATGGCACGCTCTGGTCCTGGCTATCCCAAAGCGTTGCCCATCCCTTGGTGGACAATAATCCATGTCCAGCTTTCCCAGGAGAGCATTCCTCACGCTTTCCCAACTTCCTGCAGTTTTTCCTGCAGCGTGGGGCTCACACAGATGAAAGGAAGCCCTATCCAAGTAATCCTTTATTCCTTTAAGGTAATTAACCTGAGCTCTGGCCAACCACGGCTCCATAGAGTCATTTAGGATGGAAAAGACCCTCTGGATCACCGAGCCCAACCTTTAAACCAGGAATTACGCACGGATTGAGCACAGGGATTCACATCAGACCCATACGACGGAAGAGCCCACTCTGCTCATCCAGGACATGGAAGAACTCAACCAGGAGAGCCAACTCCACCCCCTTCTCCCCACCAAGAAGAGCTGGAGAACATCTGGCAGACCCTCCTGAGCTTTTAGAGAGCGAAGCTCACCAGCTATCCCAGTTTCACAGCCAGGATTGTTTTCCCACCTCGCCATGGCCGAGACAGAAGGGTCGTGTCAACTCTTCCCAAAATTAACCAGAAAACCCCGGAGCGGGCAGCAGCGGAAGCATGAATTGTGCTGGTTCCTTCCAGCAGACCACGGCAGAGCCCAGACTCCATCTGAAAATCTCCGACTGACAAAGTCCACCGAGTGTTCCGAAGCTGTCAAAGCCCTGCAGGTCGGCTTGAGACAGGAAGGAACCCGACCTGATGATGCCCTGAAGAACCCAGGGGGGACACAGGCCAGCACAACCCTCCTTAGGCACCTCCTGCCACCTCCTGCTCTCCAGAATTTATGAATTTTTTAACGATTTTTTCATTTATTGGGTTTTTTTTTTGTTTGGTTTTTTTGGGGTTTTTTTTGTGGGCAGACTCCGAAAGGCAGAGCGCTGACATCTCCCAACAAGACCACGGGCTGCCCCGAAATTAAAACGTGCGAACACCGAAGGTGGTGATGGTATCTGGGGGCCCTTCGGGGGTGGAAAGTCGATAAAATCTGGTGAGTAATACCTGGATTTTTCATCAGCTGCCATCTGAGCACGAGGGGAGATGCGAGGCTGAGGTTTGCTCCTCCAAACACGGCGTTTGACTCATAAAACGCTGTTTTCTTTCCTGGTTCAGCAACCTG
The DNA here is from genome assembly GCF_015227805.2 of Hirundo rustica. Classification (NCBI taxonomy): domain Eukaryota; kingdom Metazoa; phylum Chordata; class Aves; order Passeriformes; family Hirundinidae; genus Hirundo; species Hirundo rustica. Next base: position 730,342 of record NC_053454.1, on the reverse strand, counting down.
GCTCTCACCACCTGGGCAGGGATGTGCCCCTTCGGTGAGGTCAGGAATTCCTGTCTCCCGATGTTCGCTCCCAGCCTCCCGTGCCCATCCCCTGCCGCGCTCACGGAGCTGTACCCCAAAGTCAGGCTGATCTGGGGCATCTCAGGAGATAAAACGAAATAGAGGAAATCACCCGAGCTTCGGTTTGGTTGGTGGGCAGTTGCCTGAGGGGTTTTGGAGCATTTTTGGGGGTCCCTCCCAACCTGGAGAGTTATTTTACGGAATTCCTCTCCGTTCTCCATCCCTGGAAACGTCCGGTGTCAGGTTGGACAAGGCTTTGAGCAAACTGCTGCTGTCCTGGCTCGCCGCAGGCACAGATGGCCTTTAACCCCTTCCCAACCCAAACCATTCCATGATTCCGCAGCCATCCTTGATCTCCTCCCCACCAGCAAACCAAGGAAGTAACAGCACCGCCGCAAACCCAAGGAAAACCCTCGGATGCTCCAGGAACTGCCACCACCAAGGCGTCCCGGACCCGATGTTGGATATTTCCAACCGCAAATCCGTAATCCAAGCGCAGAACATCTGGGCGCGCCGTCCCAGACTCCGCGGTCGGCACAGCCCGAGCTGCAGCCGTTCCGTGGAGGATTCGGGCTCCAAACAACAACAACAAAAAAAATGTTGGCTCCCGTTTTTGGCTTCCCCTCTCCCGCAGGCAGGTGTGAGCCCAGCCCAGCCTCCCCTCGGAGACACCCCACCGTGCGGGAAGCACTGGAGGCTGCTCCCTTTTCCCCCCCCCGGATCAGATAAGTCCTTGTGGGAATTTTTGGCAGCGGAGCTCCGAAGATGAGCTTGGCGCCGATCCAAACAGTTGGAAGCACCTCCGAGGCAGGATTTGTCTGATAAGGGATCTCTGGCTTCCTCCTTCCCCCTGCCCCAGCACGTCCGTGGCTTCGCTGATCCCGTCACGCTCTCGCCCCACGAGGTCAGCACCAAGGACGGGCTGGAGGAGCCGCCTGTGACCCCGCGGATCGGGATGGAGGTCGGAAAGGACCTTGAAGACCGTGGAATGGTTTGGGTTGGAAAGGACTTCAAATCCCATCCAGTCCCCCCAGTGCCACAGGCAGGGACACCTGCCACTGTCCCAGAGTGTTCCGGCCTGGCCTCGGACACTGCCAGGGATCCAGGGGCAGCCACAGCAAAGCTGGGAATTTCATCCCAGTCCTTCCCCACCCTCCCAGCCAGGAATTCCTTCCCATTATATGATTAGGAAATCACCCGTGGGATACGGTTATGGATTTATACCATGAAGGCATAAAAGGATTGGGACAGAACTCATTTGGTCTGCTCAAGGACCAGGAATTCCTTCCCGATATATGATTAGGAAATCACCCGTGGGATTCGGTTATGGATTTATACCACGAAGCTATAAAAGGATTGGGACAGAACTCATTTGGTCTGCTCGAGGACCAGGAATTCCTTACCGATATACGATTAGGAAATCGTCCCTGGGATACGGTTATGGATTTATACCATGAAGGTATAAAAGGATTGGGACAGAACTCATTTGGTCTGCTCGAGGACCAGGAATTCCTTCCCGATACATGATTAGGAAATCGTCCCTGGGAAACGGTTATGGATTTATACCATGAAGGTATAAAAGGATTGGGACAGAACTCATTTGGTCTGCTCGAGGACCAGGAATTCCTTCCCAATATATGATTAGGAAATCGTCCCTGGGATACGGTTATGGATTTATACCATGAAGGTATAAAAGGATTGGGAAAGAACTCATTTGGTCTGCTCGAGGACCAGGAATTCCTTCCCGATATATGATTAGGAAATCACCCGTGGGATTCGGTTATGGATTTATACCACGAAGCTATAAAAGGATTGGTAAAGAACTCATTTGGTCTGCTCAAGGACCAGGAATTCCTTACCGATATACGATTAGGAAATCGTCCCTGGGATACGGTTATGGATTTATACCATGAAGGTATAAAAGGATTGGGACAGAACTCATTTGGTCTGCTGGAGGTTTCGGGAGGGCTTTGTTACACATCACTGAGGTTCCTCACTGTCCCTGAGGTGAGCCGAGGTTCCAGGAGGGTGAAATGACATTCCCAAGGCAACAGAAAATCCAGAGCCAAGGGAAGAGCCCTGCTCTTCTGCGTTTGTAAGGAGCTGGAGGACCAAAACCCCCAGAAACCAAAGATCTGAGTGGTGAATTCAGGGATCCAATAAACAAATCCCACACGCAATGGATGACCCGGAGGGATCCACCCCACACACCACTCCATAGATTCCCCTGGATATTCTCTCTTGAAATCCAGGGCAAAGAACGGATTTATTCCTTTTGAAGCTTTTACCACCTGAACTTTCTGATTTGGGGCTGGTAGGAGATTTGGGATGCCTCTGGAAGAGAAACTCTGAAGGAATCCAGACGAAAGATCCCTAAAAAGCTCCTAACGTATGGTAGAAGCATTTTCCTTCTCATGCAGGAAAGGGACACTGGGATATTAATCACGGATTCCTGCAGCATCAGTTGCTGGGGTTGCAACGGTCGGGATCAAAATGAAGCAAAACCTGCCAGTCAAAACACTGAGAAACCTAAAATTCCTCCTGTCTCTCGTCCTTCACGATGATTCGGAGCCACTCCAAGCTGACACCAGCGATTCCTCCAGGCTGTAATTCAGCAGCTTGCTCTGCAGCAAGGCCTCATTGCTTTGGAAAAACAGAATTTATTAGGAAGGCTCCCAGCCATCCATCCTTTGCCAACATCCAAACCGAGAGCAGATTCCGCAGGGGAAAGATCTGAGATTTTTTTTCTCCCTCCCGTGGGAAGCCAGGCTGGGACGCAGGAAAACTCAACGGTTTGTCAGCTTCGGATCGGTGGGTCCCAGGAAATTTGCTTTGTGGCGGGATTTTCTCCGGCGGCTATCGCGGAATGGCTCTGGCTGTGGAATGACTGTCCCTGGAGAGGCTCTGCTGGACACAGAGCGCCCGGCAGGAGGAAAACAGCCTGGAAGTTCATGAGGAGGTGGACAGTGGGATCTAAGGGGGCCCAACTCCCATTTACCTGGCCCTGCCCATGCCATGAGGTGATTTAAATCCCTTCCAACCCAAACCAGGCCACGATTCCGTGATTTCACCATTCCGTGAACGCAAGGCACCCAAAACTCAAGAACCGAGGTTCCCCGTGCTGGCGCAGCCTGCTGGAATTCCCAACGTGCTTGAGGTTGGACTTGGAGAACTCTTTGCACGCAGTAAACACGAGGAAATTAGGGCAGGATGGGAGCAAACAGATTGTAAATCCCGGCTCTGGCTTGCTCCCCGCTCATCACCCCTCACAAACGACCCCTTTCATTGCCACTAAAACCATTTGCCCGATTGTCAGCAGCAGCGGGCGGCCCGTGGTGCAGAATTCCTGAAAAACCAGCAACAAAAACACGTCGACAGCACGAGGCCTTTGGAAATCTGCATTGCTGGGGAAGTTTCCACCCCGTAAACACCACGGGAGCTCCATCAGGGCCCGGAATTCTTCTGCTCTCTGTTCTGACTTAGTTCTTGCGCCTGTGCCAGTTGACACAAGAGAGGGAGCTCGGGACGGGGGATGTGGGGGTGCACCCCCGGAGCCACTGGAGGAAAATCCCCCCAGGAACGGCGGCTCCTGCTCAAGGCACCCACAGCGTGCCCCGACACCTTCCTGGAAAGGCGCTAAGACCTCTTTTTGTCCTCCGCTGTCACGCGGGCGTTAGGAGAAATTAAAGCCGGGAGCATTTCTAAACCCGAGAGGAGCATTTTTAAACCCGAGCGTTTCAACCCCGGAACGCTGCCGAGGGATAAATCCGCGGCATTCCCGGGGCTGGCTCGGGGCTGGGGATCCCCGCGGGCGCCAGGCGGGAGCTGTCACAAAGCCGCCCAGATGTCAGCTCTGCCACGGCCGCCCTTCCAAAGGGAGGATCCGCGGCGTGGCCGGCGGCCAGGTGGGGGAACAAAAGGCGCCCGGCCGGGTTTTCCCTGCCGTCATTCAATCCCGGCTTAGCGCTCGCCTCCCGGGCTCTCGGCTGACGGACGCTCCCGCGCCCGGTCTCACCTTCCCGGGGCTGCCTGTTCTCACCTCCGCGCTCCCGGCGAGGCAGCCCGGGCCAAAAACGTAATGTTCCTTAAACCGGCCGGATTGAGAGCGCGCTAACAGGCGGATCTTTCGAAACTTCCCCCATTCTTCTGGTAATTTATTGATGAAAGGATTCCTCGCGGGTTAGGCAATATCCCCGCGGATGGATGAAAGCCTGGCTTAGGTTCTCTCCTTTCTTCCCCCCCCTCGGTAACGTACACCTCCTCTCGGAGGGGCCCCCTGATGAAAAATTCCCTGCCGGCCTGGCCGCGCTGCCGGCGGTGCTGCTGATGGATCGTGTTCCTCTCTACCTGCTCAGATTAATCAGGTTACAGCTCCGGCCTGCCAACAAAGCCTGGCCTCACACCTCGGCCCGGGCCCGAAATCCAACATCCCCGTCAGGCAAGCGTTGCCCCGGCTTGAAACCCAGCCTAGGAGCCGGGAGAGGCCTCTGCCATCACTCCAGGTGAAAGGAATCCTTCATTTGCTCCACTTGTAAATCCCGCTGGAACTTCCAAGCTGCCAGGCGTGGAGCAGAGTGCCAGCCTGGGCAGTGGGAATTGAGATGGATGGAGGAGCTCTGCTGCTCTAAAACTGTGTGAGGTGCCGGGCTGTAAAACCAGCACAGAGCTTCCCCTCCCGCCCAGGCAGGGCTGCCTGGAAGTTTAATTTGTGTTTTTAATGACCTGAGACGCTCCTGAGTGAAAGCTGGGAGAGGAACGCTCCTAAACTCGTCACGAACCAGGCAAAGTTTATCACTGGGAGTAACTCTCATCTCGCCAGAGGACAAGGCCCATCCATCTCCTGGGTGTTTAAACCCGGCTTAGTGGTCCTTAGGATTTTACTGCAGGGGAGTAAATCCTGGCTGTGAACTCGTCGGATGGAGCACTTCCATCACCCGCTCACCCCGTGAGTGACCGGGCAGCTCCGGCTGCGACCGAGGGTCACAAACCTACCTCGGAAGATGGTTTAAAACATCGGGAGCAGGTTGGGATTGCACCCAAAAATGGATCTGAGGGGTTTGAAAACAAGGAGCCGAGGTCACCGTTCAGCCACAGATGCACAGACACAGACTGGGGCATGGATCTCGCAGCTAGAATTGCTGGGTGATGCTTATTTGTAAAATTAATTGAAACCAAGGATGTCCCAGCCCCGGGGCCAACGGCAGAAGGACGTGGAGCTGCTGGAGAGAGCCCAGAGGAGGTCATGGAAATGCTTCCAGGATTCTGGAGCCCCTCTGCTCTGGAGCCAGGATGGGAGAGCTGGGAATGTTCCCCTGGAGAAGGGAAAAATCCAGGGAATCCTCCGAGTCCCTGAAGGGGCTCCAGGAGAGCTGGAGAGGGGCTGGGGACAAGGGCTGGAGGGATAGGACACAGGGAATGGCTTCCAGTGGGAAAGGGGAGATTGGGCTGGGATCTTGGGAATTCCTGTCTGGGAGGGTGGGGCGGGGCTGGGAATTCTGGAATTCCCAGCTTTGCTGTGGCTGCCCCTGGATCCCTGGCAGTGTCCAAGGCCAGGTTGGACATTGGCTCCTCCTGGGAATAGTGGGAGATGTCCCTGCCCATGGCAGAGGTGGGACGAAAATTCTCTTTAAGGTCCCTTCCATCCCGAAGTTTTTAGGGTTCCATTCAATGCCGGTGCTGGTCCGGACCATGGGAAGGACACACTGACCTTCCACAAACCCCAGCTTTGCTTCAACCCCTCGTTCTGCTCAAACCAGAACCGATTGCTCAACTCCTCCTTCTTGGCTAAACCCTCACCAGACAGCCAGATTCTGGTGAAGTGAGGTAAGGGTTTCACCTGTGGGAACCACACAGGCAACTTCTGCAGCCAAATTCCTCAGCGGAGCGGCTCCAGCGCCGTAATTGCGTTGTCACTCATCATCAATGTCACGGAGATTATTCAGCAATTAACACCAACTCCCCAGAACTGCAGCTCTGAGATGAAACGAGGGCGTCTGCTAAGGCACAGATTTTTTAACTCATTGCTTTTCCAACAAAATTCAGAGGCCAAGAGGCTCAGGCTGCAATTCTGAGACTCAAGCTCAAAAACTGAAACATGTCGTTGTAATAATAATAATAATAATAATAATAACAACAACAACAACAAAAATGAAAAATATAGAACTAATAAGTAAGAACCAGTCCATGCTTTGGATTTTTCTCTGAAAGAAAACCAGGAACTTCTGAGAGAATTTTCTTGAGCAATTCTGGCAGGTTTGGAGCAGGCTTGAAACTCAGAGTTCTCTGCCCACAGGTGAAAAAACCCCGTTTCTTCCCATTTTTAGAGTTACCACGAAATTCAAATGTAAGTGTTGGCAAAGCTGGCCTCGTTGTGGTATTTTCCTATCAATTTGTGTGGCTGCGGAGTTTTTTGTGGCTATTTTTGTGTTTTTCTTTTCTTTTTTTAATCTGAACCAGAAATCAACGGATGGACTCGAATGAAGCCTCAAACCCCACGAGGTAGGACAGTTCCACAGAAATCAAGGTCGAAAGTTGCCCAATACCATCCGACCCTGGAGCTTCCCACCTCCCTAAATTATCTGTGGAAACTCCCTTCCTTCCCTCTTCCAAGTACCGCTGGGAGAACTCTTGGACACGAGGCTGAAGGAGGTTTCTCCATCATTTCTCCTGCTCGCGGCGGCTCTCCCCACCCTTCACCCCAAACCCAAATCACAGCTGGATTATTTCCATTTTCCTGAAATGCCCAGAAGTAACGGATTAACACCGGCCAGGATTCCCCGCAGGAGCAGAGATTCCCCGAAAAAAAAGCTCTCCAGCAATGAAAGGAATGTGCAACGGAGCGACGGGGAGAAGGAGGAACGACTTTAAAATAAAAAAACAAACCGAAAAAAAAAAAAAAAAGGGGGCCGTAACATCTGGCTTAGTTTAGCCTAAAGCTGCAACCAAACCACAGTCGCCTCGGCTCCGCCGGCACCGCGCTCGGGAAAAATCCCACGACTGCGGGATGACAGTTGGGAGTCGGAGCGGCAGCGGGGAAATATCCCTTGATGAGGTGTCAAGGAAAAGCGCGTCCGCGCTGAAACAGAACTGACGGCACAGGGCTTGGATCCCCCGGGAATGTCGCTCCGGATGGTTCCGGTGAAGGTGTTCCGGCCCGCGGAGACGTGGGCGAGATCCGGGGTGTTGGCTGAGAACCTCCGAGGGTCCCAAAAGTCCGAGGCCAAGAGGTTCCTCTGGAAATTCACGTTCTCTGTCTCGGCACTCCTTTCTTAACCCGTTTTCCCAGCAATTCACAGGAGGCTGCTCCAACTGCCGACATTATCATGGAATCGTGGAATGGGTTGGGCTTGAAGGGACCTGAAAGATCATCTTGACCCATCCCATCCATGGGCAGGGACATCTCCCATCATCCCAGGTGGACCCAAGCCCCAGTGTCCAACCTGGCCTTGGACACAGCCACAGCAAATCTGGGAATTCTATCCCAGAGCCTCCCCACCTTCACAGCCAGGAATTCCCTCAATCTAAATCGCCAACCCTTCACCTTAAAGCCATTCCTGCTTTTCCTTGGAAAAGCTGTTCTCCAGCCTCCTTGTGATTTCCCTTCACACCCTGGAAGGTGCTGAAGATCTCCCTGAGGCCTCCTCTCCTCCTTGGAAAACGCTTCCCTGACTCAGGGCACGGAAGCCAGAGGAAAACGAGGGTCACTGAGGTCACCAGCAGCGTGAGAGTGACACAAACCCACTTTAGCTCATCCACCTTTAAGGCAAAACTCGCAGCTTCAAATATCAGCTAAATCAGCCGGGGTCTACCTCAGTCCCAGCCTAATTTGGGACATCAAAAAAGCAAATTTAGGCTTGAGCACCGGCTTTGGCAGGAGGAAACTGCTCCTGAGGCCGTCCCTCTCAAGACGCTGTTCACTCCTTGAGAGGCGACGGGAAAACATCGTTTAATGTTGACGAATTTGATGATGTCGCTGTAAAAACGGCCAAAGTGACCCAAACATGTCGATAAAGGCTCCAGCCCCAGGCAGGACGGATGCGGCACCACAGGGAAATTTGGGAAGCACAGGAGAGCTCCTCACTGCCCCAGTCACCGAGGAGGAAAGCCGGAGCAGAGCTGGAGGATGCGGTGTGGGAGATGTTATCCCCAAAACAAATCCTCCAACCCATCCGGGCATTCCTCCCGTGTTTTCCCCGTGGCGTTCCCAAGGGTGTTGGTTTCCCTGGAAGGCAGCCCGGTGATGCTGTCCTTTCCTTGGAAGAACGCCGCGTTCCCGGGATTGCCGGGATTCTCCCCAAGCCGAGAGGGTGGCGGTAGCGGTGTGACACCTGGGGTGACGTGAGCCGTGCACGGGGTGGTGCTGGCAGGGCTCCGTCAGCCTCAGGCACCTCCCAGATCCAGCTTTTCCCTCATCCTGCTGGTGGCATCTCCAGCTGCTCGGTCCTGCTCCAAAGCTCAGCTCCCGGGGGTTATGGAACCAGCGAACCATGGAATGCTTTGGGTGGGAAGGACCTTAAATCCCATCCCATTCCACCCCTGCCATGGGAAGGGACAGCTCCCACTACCCCAGGAAGATCCAAGCCCCAATGTCCAACCTGGCCTTGGACACTGCCAGGGATCCAGGGGCAGCCACAGCAAATCCGGGAATTCCAGAATTCCCAGCCCCGCCCCATCCTCCCACACAGGAATTCCCAATGCCCAAGATCCCAGCCCAATCTCCCCTTTCCCACTGGAAGCCATTCCCTGTGTCCTGTCCCTCCAGCCCTTGTCCCCAGCCCCTCTCCAGCTCTCCTGGAGCCCCTTCAGGGACTCTGAGCATTCCCTGGATTTTTCCCTTCTCCAGGGGAACATTCCCAGCTCTCCCATCCTGGCTCCAGAGCAGAGGGGCTCCAGAACCCTGGAATATCAGACTGGAAGCTCTTGCACCAGGTTCCTGCCCTTTGCCAGGGCTGCACCTGCAGCAGCGCTGGAATTTGGGACAATTCCAGGGATCCAGGGGCAGCTACAGCTTCTCTGGGCGCCCTGTGCCAGGGCCTGCCCTCCCTTCCAGCAAGGAATTCCTTCCCAAGGGTCATTTGGGGCTTGGAGTTCCACAGGAGCCTCTCCAGAGGCAGCAGCATTCCCATGGGATGGACTCATGTCCATGAAATCCGAATGCCATCACACACAGAGCGATTTCCAGCCTTTCTGATGGAAGACAGATTTAAGCTCCCGTGCCGGAGCCAGGCTGCTGCGTCCAATCCCTCCCCACCCCCCCCAAAAAAAAGCTGATTTCATCAAGAGATCCAATTGCAACCCTATCATTTACCCAAAAAAATGGGGGGGAAAAAAAAAACCCCTTCAGCGTAATCTACTTAAAAACCCAAATCTCATTTGTAGGCTATTAGAGCTGCTCCCGTCTGTGACATCCGGGCACGGAGCTCCCAGGAATTTCCAGGAGTCAGAGCTGGTTTCAGCGGATTTTTTGGCCAAGTTTCTGAAGGGCTCCTCAGCTGCCGTGGCAGCCGCAAACGGCTTCCCGAAAAGACAGTGGAAAATCTGGGAATGAAAACCCAAATAAAATCGACGGCCCTAACGAGCTCTGCGCCGGTTTCGGGGCCGATCACTCAGCTCATTGTCAGCTCCAGCTCCAGCCTCCATCCATCCGTGTGTTTTCCATTTATCCCAGGCTGACAGGAGCAATAATCCCGGCTCTGCCGCTCCGTGCAAACCACCCACCACACCTCGGGGGTTGTTGGCCATCAGCAGCCAAAACGACCCTTTTCCATCCCAGATTTCCAAGGATGTTTCAGGAGAGGAGTTTCCAGTCCCACGGGAGTTCACAGGGAGAAGTTTCACTCATTAAAAGGGAAAAAAAACCCAACTTCTTTTTTTTTTTTCTTCTTTTTTTCTTTTTTTTTTCCCCCCAATTACTGCTTGGCTTTTCCTCAATATCCACAAATATCCAGTTTTCGTGGAGGAGAGGAGGAAACTGAGGCACGGGGACCTCGGCCAAGAGCGGAGCATCATTCCCGCCAGCTCCATCCCGATCCCGGGGGCCTGGATCCCATTAGTGGCTTTGGCAGAGTCCTGGGGCCGGGCTTTGCTCCGGGGACTGGAACACGGGACTTTCCTGCTCCATGGTTCACATTCCAGCCACGGCCGGGGTTGGAGATTTGGGAACGTCTGAGGGATGGGAGCAACGGGATATCGGGAGAGGGGCAGCCTCCGCTTTCCAGAATTAATTATCGGGAAGGTTGTTAATTAATTTTTCAGGGTTCTGGACCTACAAACCAGGTGGAATCTCATCCTTGAGGCACTTCCCTGGGATAAGAAGGAAAAGCTTGGCCAGCCAGCGGGGTTGGAATGTTTTCCCAAACATTTCCAACCCGAAGCCGACACAGACCTTCCGAACGGCCCTCAGGAGCAGATGGATCCCATCCCTGGAGGAATCTGGGATGGTGGGAGGTGACGCCGCCCATGGAAGGGGCTTGGAGCGAGGCGAGCTTCCAACCCAGCCCACTCCATGGTTCTGCGACAATCTGGGCAGGTGGAACATCCTCGTTTTAAAAATATAGCAAAATAAAATCTAATCGTTTAAAAAACTGGTATTTTCATTTTTGGTTCCCCAACCAAAAGCTGAAGTTTCTGAGGTTGATTTTTGGGATCTTCCAACCTAAAGGCAACTCCAGGGAGAACAAAAAAAAAAAAAAAAAAAAAAGGGCCCATAAGCAGGAAAAACAACCATTTCCCAGTGGGAAAAAAAAGGGTGGGAAAGGAATCCAAAGAGGTTGGGGAGTGTCTGGAAAAGGTCCTGAGGAACCTGGTCTGTCTTGGTCTTGAGTCCTGCTATGGCCAATACTCTTCCAGGTCATCTTCTGGAATATTCGTTTTTCCCAAAGGAATCAGAGTTATTTCAGATATCCCACCCTAAGGACCTCATTGAACCTTGGATCTGTTTCCTTCCTGCTTCTCAAGGAGCTCCAGGGATTGCAAATGGGAGGGAATGAGGCAGGGAGGAGTAGGGAAAGGAGAGATTTGGGGGAAGGATGTGATAAAAAAAGACAAAACAAGGGCAAATACGAACAGAGAGAGGTGAGTCTGCTTGCTCAAAGTTACTGGAATCTGCCTGGAACTGGGAAAAGATCCCAGCATTCCCAACTAGAGTAGAAGTTAGATGCAGCTAAACCTAAACCTAAACCTAAACCTGAACCTAAACCTAAACCTAAACCTAAACCTAAACCTAAACCTAAACCTAAACCTAAACCTAAACCTAAACCGAAACCGAAACCGAAACCGAAACCGAAACCGAAACCGAAACCGAAACCGAAACCGAAACCGAAACCTAAACCTAATCCACCAGGAATTTAATTAATATCAAGGGCCAGATCCTGCTCAAAAGTTAAAAAAAAAAAAAAAAAGCTGTCATTGGCTCCATTTGGAAAATTCCCACCTGGATTTTCCATTCCAGATCCCCATCTTTAAGCCAAGATCAAAGTCCACTGTTGTTGGTGCTCGCTGCCACCACGTCCGGGATTCCTGGAGCTGGGAAAGCTTCCCCGGATGTATTCCTGAGGGAATTCCTGAAGGAAGCGGCATTCCAGGTGTTCCACAGGAAGCAGCCCAAAGGGAACCCTGCTCCTGCCTGGAACTGCCTGGGCTGGAGGAGGTCTCAGATTCCGATGAAAGGAGAATTAAAATGTTTATTTAAGGGAAAACCGCCCCAAATGATTTGAACTCGGCAAACAGATCCCACAGGGAATCCAAAGGAGATTCCCAGCCCTGGATCCAAAGGGTTTCCACTCGCTCCCGTCCTTCAGGCCGACATTTAACCAGGAGTCAGCGATCCCAAAGCTGCAATTCCAGGCTCAGTTCCTGCCTGAACTTCCCTCCCTGCTCCAGTCAGACCTGGAGGGTGAATCCCAGCACCCTGAGCTCCGGGTGGGACAGGAGAGAACTCCCACACTGCGTGGGGCAGGAGAAATCCCAGGACAGATCCCAGGAGAAATCCCAGGAGAGATCCCAGGAGAAATCCCAGGAGAGATCCCAGGAGAGATCCCAGGAGAGATCCCGCTGCTCTTCACCTGAAGTGTCAAGCAACAAAACTCCAGCGGGAATTTCCTTCCCTTCCTTGTCCGTGTCTCACCTGGGGATGAGATCTGCAACTTCAGAGCGAGCAGTAATTGACATTATTCCCCAAAATCCTGCAATGGCTGGATTGGCTCCACAGCTTCAAAACGCACGGAAAGATTCTCTGGCTGAACTGTCCCTGTTCCCAAATCCCAGCTTGGATTGGGATCTGGGATGCCCGGGGAAAAATGAAGCAAATCCAACTCATGTCAGTTGATAACTGGAGTCAAATGAGTGCAGAACGTGAGGATTCCCTTGGAGCAAAGCCCCGGGGGCTGGAATGCAGCAAATCCCACAGGAGAAATGAGGGAATTCAACCAAACCATTCCCAGTTCACATTTCCACCTCTCGTTCCTTTCCCATTTCACTTCTCCGGGCAAGGAGGCAGTTCAGCCTCGGAAAATACAGAGCTGGTGCTTGAGCTAACCAGAAAGAATCCATAAATCATGGAATCGTGGAATGGTTTGGGATGGAGGGGCCTGAGAGATCACCCTGATCCCATGGGCAGGGACATCTCCCACTGTTCCAGGAGGATCCAGCCTGGCCTTGGACACTGCCAGGGATCCAGGGGCAGCCACAGCAAATCCGGGAATTCCAGAATTCCCAGACCCTCCCCACCCTCCCAGACAGGAATTCCCAGTTCCCAAGATCCCAGCCCAATCTCCCCTTTCCCACTGGAAGCCATTCCCTGTGTCCTGTCCCTCCAGCCCTTGTCCCCAGCCCCTCTCCAGCTCTCCTGGAGCCCCTTGAGGCTCTGCCAGGGGTTCCGAGCTCTCCCTGGATTTTTTTTCCCTTCTCCAGGGGAACATTCCCAGCTCTCCCAGCGGGAAGCGGGGACTGAGCTGCTGACAGGGAGCAGCAGCAAATGAGGGAGTAAATCACAGCCCTGCCCGGACTCTGCTTCCTCCAGTCTCCCCTTCTCCCATTATATCCTGATTTTCTGGGCTATTTTTTCCTGCTCCTGGCCCTGCCTAACGAGCTGCTGACTGCCTTGGCCACCTCGGAGCCGTGACAGATGGCTCCACACGCCGCCGCTAATGTGCTGGAAAACACCCCTGGATGGATCCAGCCCTGCCCGACCCCGGCACGGAGCTCCGGGGAGCCTCCCCAGCCCGGGTTCCATTTCACTGCCTTGTGCCTTTCCCCGCTATTTATATCCTAAGCGTGATCGGATGAGAGCAGGGACATACATATAAAAAAAAAAATATATTCTTTCCACAGCCCATGACATCACCTTTTCCTCTTGGAAAAGTCGGTAACTCCATACGTTTTCGTGCACGCAGCCCCACACGGGCTCTGCTCTCTCCTTACAGCAGCAGAACGTTCCCGTCCACGAAAATTAGAAGGATAATCTATAGGAAAAATGTGCTACTGGAGAGAAATCCTGGCTGGAGGCTTCTCTGCTTTCTATTAAGGGCCCTTTGGAAGGAGTTTTGAGCGGCTGAGAGGCTGAGGGATAATTAAACGGCCTAAATTATGGCTTTAAACAGACTGAGGGCAGGGTTAGATGGGATTTTGGGAAGGAATCCCAAAAATGAGGGTGCCGAGGTCCTGGCAGAGCGGTTTGTGAACTCCTCACCGCTGGAAGCGTCCGAGGCCGGGCTGGACATTGGGGTTTGGAGCAATGGGATGGCGGGAGGTGCCCCTGCCCGTGGAAGGGGGTGGGATGGGATTCAAGGTCCTCTCCATCCCAAACCGATTTGGGATTCCGAGTTCCACGAACAGAAAGGAGAACTTCCCCCGAAGCGGGGAAGGGCTCACTCATCCCACTGCTGCCCACAGCAGCTTTGGACCCCGGCCCCTCCAAAGGCGAATTCCCACCTCCAGCGGGGCAGGAGGCAAAGGAGCGCGAACTCGGCGTGACCTCCAAGAAATCCCTGAACCTAAAAATACGACAGACGAACTCTTTCCACCCAGAGCTGCTATATAAAACCGCCCCGGCTGAGAACTCCTCCGGAGCTAACCTCAAACACGAGGCGAATTCCAGCCCCGCTATTTTCCTCTGGCATCCCGGAATGTTCGTCTCCGGGACAGAACTGGCTGTTCAAACGAGCCCCCGCTCCTGCAGAAGTGATTGTTTTCAAACACTTTGGAAAAGCAATCCCGCGCTGGGGCTGCATTCCAGGCAGGATTCCCTCCCCCCGCCAGGTTTTAAGCATTAAGAGGAGCAGAGCAAGAACAGACTTTGTCCACTTTGCTTCCAAGCCGCCGCAAATTAAAGGGACAAAAGACATTTTTCAGTTTCTTTACAGCACGGAGGGTCACTGAGTCATTTAGGATGGATGAGATATCCAAGATCATGGAATGGTTTGGATTGGAAGGGACTTTAAAGATGATCCAGTGCCACCCCTGCCCCGGGCAGGGACACCTCCCACCATCCCAGGTGGATCCAACCCTTGGACACTGCCAGGGATCCAGGGGCAGCCACAGCAAATCCGGGAATTCCAGAATTCCCAGACCCTCCCCACCCTCCCAGACAGGAATTCCCAATGCCCAAGATCCCAGCCCAATCTCCCCTTTCCCACTGGAAGCCATTCCCTGTGTCCTGTCCCTCCAGCCCTTGTCCCCAGTCCCTTTCCAGCTCTCCTGGAGCCCCTTCAGGGACTCTGAGGTTTCCCTGGATTTTTCCCTTCTCCAAGGGAACATTCCCAGCTCTCCCAGCCTGGCTCCAGAGCAGAGGGGCTCCAGAATCCTGGAACAGTTTGAGTGGGAAAGGCCTTTAAGGATCATCCCATTCCCTCCCCATCCACAGGCAGGGACACCTCCCACTGTCCCATGGTGCTCCAAGCCCAGTGTCCAACCCGGCCTTGGGCACTGCCAGGGGATCCAGGGGCAGCCACAGCAAACCTGGGAATTCCATCCCAAGCCCCTCACCCTCCTCCCAGCCAGGAATTCCTTCCCAAAATCCCACCCAAACCTCTCCTCTTTTCCTTTAAACCCTTCCCTCGTGCCCTGCCCGTGTGGAAAGCCTCTCCCACTGTTCCCTTTCATCCCTCGGGATCTCTCCCTGGCTCCTTCTCCCCTCCAGCCCGGACACCCCAACCCTGAGCAGCCCAGCCGCGGATTCCCGAGCCCTTGGATCCCCCAGAGGCCGGTAACAGCCGGGGATGGGAACAAACGGAGGCATCCGGGTTCCCCGCGCGGTTTGGAGCCGTGACTCAGGGGCAGGGACTATTTCTGGTCACGGGCACGGAGCCGGCAGGGCCGGGAGCTCTCGGGATCGCTTGATGTGCGCAACAAAAGATCCCAATCTCCCGTGGCTGTCAGTGCCCGTCCCCGCCTCGTTTCCCCACCGGCAGCCCTCATGTCAGCAGCCAAATTAAGGGATTACAGCCTGGAACATTTAACGAGATTAGATCGGGCGGGGGGGAGTGTTTGCTCTTCCACCGAGGCTGCGGACGGGAGGATGGGGAGATGCCAACAGCCTCGGTCACACCTACGGCTCCTGCCCCGTCTGTCTGCCTGTCTGTCTGTCTGACACCGCCAGAGACAAAAGGCAGACTTTGTTTCGTGGTGTTCAGCACATCGGGCTCCAGCACACACACACACACACACACACAGAGCGATTTAAATAAAATTCACTGATCTGCAGCAACCGGAATTTCCAACGCCAGGAACTCCCAGCCCCACCCCAGCCCAGCACCCGGCACTTCATGGGATCACAGAAGGGTTTGAGATGGAGAAGACCATGGGCAGGGATCTTCGGCCAGGCTGCTTCCAAGCTCATCCAGCCCGGCCTGGATCCGTGGGAAGATCCCAAATAAAAACCCCAGCCGAAAATCACGGGAATTAAAGCGCTGCTCACAAGAGCTCTCACCCCGAAACACACAAAACTCCTGATTAAGCACCACAAACAAAAGCTCTGTCTGGCCAAACCAAGCCCAAATTTTGACCAATTAATCAGAAAAGACAGGAGCGGAGCCAGGGAGCTGAATTATCCCATTTGGGGAACTCAGGGTTTGCTCAAGCAAGAGGAAGGCGCGGGGTGACTCACAGGACCCAACCGCCGCCATCCCCGCGGATTACCCCGAAAACACGAGCTGGGTCAAGGAAGTTGGGCCATTTAACACCAACTATTCCAGTGTTTGTTTGTGTTTTCATGGGCCAGTTAACACCGACTGTTCCAGTATTTATTTGGTTTTTTTCCCCCTAAGTCAGAGCCGGCGCACAGCTCTCGGCGTTGGGACTGAATCCTGGCAAACTTCAGCCCAAAACAACTCCAGCGTCTCCTCAGAACTTTCCTCCCTCGGACATCCCACGGATGGGAATCAGGGAATCACCATCAGGATCTCCCTATGGTTCCTGCACCAAATCCATGCTGCTTTTCCCAGGGACTCCAAACCGCGGCGTTTTCGGGACACGTTTGGGTTCAAAGCAAGAAAATTCCCAAAGCAATGAGAAGCCCAGAGCTCTGCAAAGAGCCGGAGTCACAGCCGCTCTGGAGAAGGGAAAAACCAGGAGTTTCTTCTCTCTGGGATGGGATTAATGAGGGAATTGTTGAATTATGGAATCATGGAATGGTTTGGGTGGGAAGGGACCTTCAAATCACCTCATTCTCACTTCCTGCCATGGGCAGGGACAGCTCCCACTGTCCCAGGTGGATCCAGCCTGGCCTTGGACACTGCCACAGCAAATCTGGGAATTCCAGCCCTGCCAGGAATTCCTTCCCCAAATCCCATCCAATCCTGCCCTCAGCCACTCCTGGGGCTCCAGCCCCTTTCCTGATCCTCTCTCCCCCTGCCTTGCCCGGACAGTCCTGGAGTCCAGGAACTCCTCCTGGTCCCAGGGAACGCGTCCTCCCTCCGGAGGCAGCCTCACGCCTGCCTTCATCCCAATCCCACAGCAGCCAAGGTCCCCTCCCTGCTCTGGTGCTCAGACCACCTCCATCTTCATCCATTAAAGGCTGGGCCCCAGGATCCCAGAGGTCTTTTCCGACCCAAATGATTCCGTGATCCCGCAGTTAAGGCCCATTAGGCTAATTGGTCTCTTCCTCCCTGCGCACCCAGGCGCTCGGCTGATCCCACCACAGAGTTGTTCGGGATACGCAGGGAAAACGGGGAATAATGAGGGTGCCAGTATTTAGTCCAAATTGCAGCCAGGATTTCCAATCTTGTTAAAGCTTTGGAGAGTTTGTTCCATTTCCAGGGTGAAGTGTTGGGTTCATCAAAGGGCAGGATACAGTCTGAAGGACGGAAGCTCAGTCCAGGATATTCCTGGTTGGTTCATTTTGGGTGCGAAGCACCACAGAATCGTGGAATTACTGAGGCTGGAAAAGTCCTCTCAGATCACTGATACTCAGCACTGCCTGGGCCACCACTGCCCCACATCCTCTCGGCTCTGAAATCCCTCAAGAGATGGGGACTCCACCCCTGTGCCAGGGCTGGAAAACCCTTTCCATTAAAAATTCTCCCTTAAGAAACTCTCCCTGAACGGAAGAATTCACCTGCCACAGGAACGGCCTTTGGCCCACCACATCCCCAACTCCCAACTCCCCCAAAGGGCAGAAGCGGCTCAAAACCCGCGAGGTGCGGCAGGTTTGGCACAGCTGGGCTGGAACAAGCCCCAGCTCAGCTCCCGTCCTTCCCTCGGGAGCAGCGCTGCGCCCTGGCAGATGTGGACACGCATCCGATTACCTCCGGCCCAGGGGCTGCTGCTCCAGCGGGGACACAAACCCCTTGGAAGCCCGAGTCCCGTCTACTCGTCCTTCACGGGACAGCTGGGACACCTCCGGGCTTCTCCGACGGCGACACCGGGCAAAACCCGCGGCATCGTCTGGGTTGGGAAAGCCGGAGGAGATCCGAGTCCGGCTCTTGCCCAGCGCTGCCAAGGCCACGGCTGACCCTGTCCCCAAGGGCTTTGGAATCCCGCCAGGGATGGGGACTCCAGCACCGCCCGTGGAAGCTTTGTTTCATTGGTTTCTCCCGCAGGAATTCCGCAGGAGATCTGCACTTTAAAACCGACACGGAATTAGAGCAGGAAACTTCCCGTTTCCACCAGATCAACCTCAAAACCCTCCCGGCAGACCTGTCCTAAAAATATTCCATTGATACATTTAATGGCACCGAAGCCAAGCCCATGAGCCCTGGAATGGGCAGAACCTCCAGGAATGGAAATGACCGCTTTTATCCCGGGATGGCGGGGAGCTAATTAATCCAGAAACCATCCTGTGATCCCGTGAATCCAACGGGAGGGTTGGGATGGATCCCGGCGGGATGTTCCTGGCTACAGAGTGCCACCTTGCTGTCAAACCATCAAGGAAAATGACACCTGGGAAGGGCCAGTGCTGCCGGGTGGGATGCGCAGCGCCTTCACCCCCAGTGACCCGGGAATTCCGGGATGGAATGCGACACTAAAATCATCCTTATCCCAATTCTCAACCTATGCCAAGTGGTCTGCTCCCTGATGGATTCTCCCGCAGCTCCACGTCATCGTTCCCACAGTTTCTCTCCACCCCTTGAGGCATCAAGAGGTTGAGCTGCCTCTCCCTGCCCATCCTCACTGACCGTATCCCATCGATTCCCCTCCTAATCCACGTGTCCAGCGCTCCGAAAACGCTGCTCGATATTTGTACTCCTTGAATCCAACAGGAAAAAAAAAATCAATGGGAGAATCCCGAGAACAGATTGCTCCGGGGATCTCATGTCTGGGAGGGAATTAATCCCTCATTCCACAGGGATACGGCGGCCCGAGGCCTCGCCATCAAAGTCACCTCGGCGGGGAAAAGTCCCAGCGGTCCTGCCCCTCATCCCATGGTGTTATCCTGGGAAGTCGACTCCTCGGCTGGCGGAACACCCCAAGGTTTTCCAGGAGCTAAAGTTTCCCCGCTCTGAAACGATCCAGCTGCCCTGGAGAGGCCACAAGGAAGAAGAATGACAGGGATGCTCCGGGATAAAGTTTCCCTTTCGGCTTCAAAGGCGCGAGAGCTCCGCACGCCCTCCCTGGCCACCCACCGCGCTCCGGCCGGGGGATCCCATTCCAGGGAAACCCGGCAATGCTTCCCTGTCACGGCAGCAACGGGAGCTCCCGAGGGGGGAACCTCACACGGCTCCAGGTGAAGGCTGGATGAGTGAAAGGCAGCTCCATAAAAGATCCTTTATGGACAGCTCCTCCTCATCCCGTAGGAGCGGGTTGGGTTTCCCGGCTGGGGGTGTTGGGAGGTGAAGGGCATCCACCTCTGGCCCTCTCTGTTCCCGTCAGTCCCGCCCCAATCCGCAGGATAAAGGGGAATGTGGGCCCTGCAGCTCCCAGCGGTGTCTGTTTTCCTGGCTGGATGAGCCACTGAAGTTACAGGGAAGGAATCTCGGGAAGGAGATCCCGGCTCGCACAGCACGGCCCCGCTCCGGGGAGGATGGATATGGGGCAGCCAGAGGCTCCAGCTGAGCCTTGGAGGGATAAAGCCCAGTGGAAAACACATTCCTGACCCAGTGCAAGGTTCCTTGGGATGAGGTTCTCCGTGGAGTCCCTGGGAGTGGCTCCTTGTTTTGCCAAAAACTCCACCAGACCAGGCTGGAGTCACTCCCCATCCCTGGAAGTGTGGAAGGCCAGGCCGGAGCGCCCTGGGATAGTGAAGGTGTCCCTGCCCGTGGATGAGAGGATCTCTGGGGTCCCTGCCAATCCAAACCATTCCCTGATTAACGTGGGAAAGGTGTCTCCCACCTCACCACCTCCTGCTCCCGAAATCCACGCGCCGCCCCGCGCCCTGCCCACGCGGCATCCCGGGAATCCAGCACCCGGCCACGAGGTCCCGAACTCCGCTCCTGGCTCTCCAGCTCCTCATTTCCTCCCTTCATTCCCTTGGTCTGAAACGCTCCCAGCGACCGAGGATTTGATTGTTTGTTTGCTTTTATTGTTCCAGAGGGCCGAGTGTCGACAGGCTCCACAATTCCCAGCGCCCAGAAACCCCGGCAGCGCTCCCCGCCGCCCAGAAGTGCTAACAGGACGTGTTTGCACTCCGGGTTTTTGGGGTTTTTTTTCTCCTCGTTTGGAGGCTCCGGGGAGCATCCAGGCACTTTAAAGTCCTCCCCATGCCACTGCATCCCTCCTGGATGGAGAGTGATGGCTCCGGAGCATGAGCAGCCGAAGGGGACAGGGATCCGCGCGATTTTAATGGGATTGAACCAGAAAAAGGCCGGGTTTAAAGCAACGCCGAGACCGGTTCAAACCCACCAAGGCAGGAAAAAATCAGAGCTGAGGCTCTGAATCTGCTCTGAGCTCCTGCTTTTGTGTTTCCTGCCCTCTTCCCATCCCTTTTCCGCGGAGCACGGCGAGAGGCAGCTTGGATTTCCAGCCCAAACTTTGGAGGATCCCTTCCTTTGTGAGCCAGGCAGTTAACACTGATTTAAAAACAAATAAACCGCTCCGTGTGCCCTTCTCCAACGCCGTTGGGATTTGGGCACTGGGAAAAAAAAAACAACAAAACAAGGGAAGTGCCCAGATCCTGACAAGGAAGGCACAGCGTGGTTTGGCCGAGCCTCTGGAAGAGCAGGGCCGGGGGCTGGAGCTCAGCCCGAACTTCGGGAGGTCCCAAAAGACCTCCCCAAACATCTCTTGCTGCTTCTTAGATGTTTTCCAGCTTCCTTTGGGCAGATTTCCACCCAGATCCCGTTGGTTTTCCAGGGAAAAACACCTCAATTTTGATGTCGCTGCCTGGGGCTCACGCGTGAACACCAAGGCACAAGGATCAGGTGACGCTGGGAAAAGGAAATAAAGCCGAAAAAGGGCCTCTCACTGAGCAGCTGCGGGTTTGGGGTTGAGAATTCCGGTTCCCCTCCACCTTCCTTCTGTTTCTTCACCTCTCCCAAGTGTTTTTAGGGAGCCACGGGGTGGGAGAGGGGTGGATGGAGATAATGCTTTAATGGGGAATGATCCCTTCTCCCAAGAGAAAAGCAGCGGGAAAAGAGGAAGCGGCCTCGAGTTGCGCACTGGGAGGATCAGGCTGGGTATCGGGGAAGACTTCATCCTGGAAAGGATTGTCCAGCCCATTAACTCAGTAAACCTGTAACTCTGCAGATCTCCAAAGGTAAATTAATTCCAATTACGGATTGAGAAGGCGAATCCGGGCGTCTCTGGAGAGGGAAATCCCACGTTCAGGCGGGTTTGTTTGTGTCAACGAAACGATCGACTTCCCCCTGACGACGACCCTGGAGAGGACACCCAGCCACCCCTGAGGTCCACCAGGAACTACCTGCAGCTTTGCTTTGGCTTCCCCAGGCAACCTGGCATTTAGGAAAGCCAGGATAATTCGGATTTCGAGGTGGGATAGAGGACAAAGGCGGGAACATTGATATTAATAATAACAGCAACAACTTCTGGGAAGCTGATGTGGTTATGGATGCCTGGAGAAGCCTCCATCACACTCAGGGGTGTTAGGAAACAAAATATCCTTTAATTAGCAGTAATTAGCCGGGCTGGAAGTCAGGCACCTGCCCTTGGTGCTCCCCATTATCTCTTCAGACTCTTCAGGGCTTCGTGTTTGCACAAGAATCGGAAAAACGGGCACTTTTTGGATGGCCTGTGGGCACCACCCTAATGAAGGTGATTAATAACGCTGGATAAACGATCCAGGAGGTATCAGTCGGGGTAAGGAACCTGGAGAGGAGCCACAGAAGTAATTAAGAGCCCGGAGATAGGATCTGAACAGCAAAATCCCGGATTTAAGGGTAACGATCCGACCAACTCCAACCTCTCTTTTGCTGGGAAATGAGGAATTAGGGCTGACACCGGGACCTGCATCTTCACACCTCTGTTTCCTGAGTGCTCGAGGTGTTTGCCAGGGAAGATTCACAAAATTCTGGAGTTCAGCATTTCCCTTGGCACGTCTGGGAGCTGCGGGCAGGGATCCAGAGCTGGAAAAGGGCTTTGGATCACCAGAGCTGGACAGGACAAGGTGGCAGAGGCCGCAGAAAAAGCGGTTGAAGAACTGAGGCGTTGTTAAGCAAGGAGAGGATCCACAGGGGTGGAGGAAGCAGGGAAACAGGGAGAATGGGAGAGGAAACAGGGAGAACGGGAGAGGTTGATGGCTGGCCGATGATCTCGGAGGAGTTTCCCAACCCAAGGGGATTCTGTGCTGATTATAAAGTAAAAAAGATGCCAAAGTGCAAATGTTGCCTTTCCACGGCAAAAACGCCCCCTGGAAAGGGCCCTAAACACCCAAGGTGAGCGGGAACCCAAAAGTCCAAGCTGAGAAATCATGGAATCATGGAATGGGTTGGGCATGGAGATCATCCAGCTCCAACCCTCTGGGATGGGCAGGGACACCTTCCACTATCCCAGGGGGATCCAAGCCCCAGTGTCCAGCCCGGCCTGGGGGACACTTCCAGGGATCCCGGGGCAGCCACAGCTCCCCTGGACAAAACCCCGCCCTCAGATCCCTCTCTGGCCGGAGCAGAGCCAGGGAATTCCAAGAACTGCCGGATCTTTGAGGCCGAGGCGGTGGGGGGAGGGCGCCGGAGCCAAGGGAACAATTTGGGGATGAGAAGCGGCGACCGAAAGGAGCCGAAAACCCCCGGTGAGTCACCTTTTCATCTCTGCCCTCCCGCATCCAGTGACTAACGTGGCAACAAAGCCGCGGGAAGCTCCTCTCCCGCCAGGAGCCCTGGAGACGCAAGCAGGGACACGCCGGAGGAGACACCCCGGCGGGAGAGCTGGGCTAATTGATCACCCCCTCAGCGTGGCTCTCGGCTCCTGCTCCATCTCCCAGCAAAACCAGCCGGCAAGGATCAGCCAAACCAGTTTGCTGGGCAGGACTGGCTCCGGGCTCACCCAAAGCCTTGTTTTCGCCCCGCTCCCCAGACGTCTCCTGACTTAGCAGGGCTGGGGAGGAACGTTTAAGCGTAAAATGCGAAAACAAGCTAAGAAAAACAACCCAGAGCTCCCTCTGCCCGGTGGGAACGAACCCTCAGGGCAGCCTGGATGATGCCCTGGAGTGACTGGAGGGACTGGATCCACCTT
The DNA here is from genome assembly GCF_015227805.2 of Hirundo rustica. NCBI lineage: Eukaryota > Metazoa > Chordata > Aves > Passeriformes > Hirundinidae > Hirundo > Hirundo rustica. The sequence continues at coordinate 707,224 of NC_053454.1, read as the reverse complement.
CCCACCACCAGCACGGTGACAGGGCTGAGAGGTGGCCAGAGCCCAGGGGAACTCCAGCCCAAATTTCCAAGGGCTTTCCCTCAGCCGCCACCTGGGGATGGAAGCCCTGGAGCACAGGGAAGCAGCAGGAGATGGGGTTACATCTCACAGGATGTCCTGAGTGGAAAGAGATCCGCCAGGATCGAGTCCAGCTCCTTCCCTTGGCCAGGAAACCCCGAAAGCCCCACCCTGAGCATCCATGGGATGATGATGATGATGATGATGATGATGATGATGATGGTGATGATGATGATGATGATGATGATGATGGTGTCCCAACGCTCCTGGAGATACAGCAGCCTTGGGAATGTGACCATTCCCTGGGGAGCTGTTCCAGTGCCTTCAAGGACACAATTCCGGGCCTCCCAGTGCCTTCAGAGCAGCCAGAGAGGGTTCCAAACCCCTGATTTTTCAGCTGATAATTGATAAGAAGCCAGGCTGGATGCCCACCATTCCAGCACCACTGGAGCTCCCACAGTGACCTCACACTTGCTGCTCCCTCCAAGGGAGCAGGTGGTTCCCTAAATCCAGGCACGGAGCCCAGGAATCCAGGCGTCTGGAATGTGAAGGCTCAGGGATGAGCTCACACTGCAGCTTTGCTCCTCTATTTGTTTTGGGGTTTTTTTTAGATAAAAAGGTACGGGGCTGAAGGAAACTGGAACATGTGGTGACTGCACACGGAGCAGGAGAGAGAGGAAAACCTGGGTGAAGTTATGGATGCTCCTGGATCCCTGGCAGTGTCCAAGGGCAGGTTGGACACTGGGGCTTGGAGCAGCGTGGGACAGTGAGAGGTGTCCCTGAACACGGTCAGGGTGGAATGGGATGGGATTTAAGGTCCTGTCCCACCCAAACCATTCCATGATTCCATCACAGAGCAGGGATGGAAGGGAATTGTGCTCCCGAGGGGATCATTCTTTTATTAACTGTCTCTATCAGGGGCAGAAAGAGAAAAATTAACACATTGAAGGGACACTTCCCATTTTCCACTTTTCTTTCTTTCTTTCTTTCTTTCTTTCTTTCTTTCTTTCTTTCTTTCTTTCTTTCTTTCTTTCTTTCTTTCTTTCTTTCTTTCTTTCTTTCTTTCTTTCTGCCTTGCCTTGCCTTGCCTTGCCTTGCCTTTTCCTCTTCTCTTCTCTTCTCTTCTCTTCTCTTCTCTTCTCTTCTCTTCTCTTCTCTTCTCTTCTCTTCTCTTCTCTTCTCTTCTCTCTTTTCTCTTCTCTCTTCTCTTTCCTCTTGTCAGAGTCCAGCAGGATCCCACAATAACCACAGCTGGATCCCAACACAGAGAAAATACACACAAAGCTCTTCCCATGGGACAAGCGGTAGCGGAGTTATGGAATGGGTTGTGTTGGATGGGACCTTAAATCTCATCCCATTCCCACGCCATTCCATGGGCAGGGACACATTCCCTGATCCCAGGTGGATCCAAATCCCAGTGTCCAACCTGGCCTTGGACACTGCCAGGGATCCAGGGGCAGCCACAGCAAATCTGGGAATTCCAGCCCAGCCCCTCCCCACCCTCCCAGCCAGGAATTTATTCCCGAGATCCCAGCTCAGCCCTTGACCTGACTGATAGGGTTGGAGGAGCTGATGCTGGAACTCAGACCCACCGAGGCTGCACAGAGCAAAGCAGAGAAACGCCGGGGGCCAAGAGCGGAACCTCCCGGTCCTTCCCAGAGCAGAACCTCCCGCTCCTTCCCAGAGCGGAACCTCCTGGTCCTTCCCAAAACGGAACCTCCTGGTTCTTCCCAGAGCAGAACCTCCCAGTCCTTCCCAGAGTAGAACCTCCTGGTCCTTCCCAGATCAGAACTTCCTGGTCCTTCCCAGAGCAGAACCTCCCAGTCCTTCCCAGAATGGAACCTCCTGGTCCTTCCCAGAGCAGAACCTCCCCGTCCTTCCCAGAGTGGAGCCTCCAGGTTCTTCCCAGAGCGGACTCTCCTGGTCCTTCCCAGATCAGAACTTCCTGGTCCTTCCCAGAACGGAATCTCATGGTCCTTCCCAAAGTGGAACCTCCCAGTCCTTCCCAGAGTGGAACCTCCTGGTTCTTCCCAGATCAGAACTTCCTGGTTCTTCCCAGAGCAGAACCTCCCAGTCCTTCCCAAAGTGGAACCTCCAGGTTCTTCCCAGAACGGAATCTCCTGGTCCTTCCCAGAGCAGAACCTCCTGGTCCTTCCCAAAGCGGAACCTCCTGGTCCTTCCCAGAGCAGAACCTCCTGGTCCTTCCCAAAGCGGAACCTCCTGGTCCTTCCCAGAGCAGAACCTCCCAGTCCTTCCCAGAGTGGAACCTCCAGGTTCTTCCCAGAACGGAATCTCCTGGTCCTTCCCAGAGCAGAACCTCCTGGTCCTTCCCAGAGTGGAGCCTCCTGGTCCTTCCCAAAGCGGAACCTCCCGGTCCTTCCCAGAGTGGAACCTCCAGGTCCTTCCCAGAGTAGAACCTCCTGGTCCTTCCCAGATCAGAACCTCCTGGTCCTTCCCAAAGCGGAATCTCCAGGTCCTTCCCAGAGTGGAACCTCCTGGTTCTTCCCAGATCAGAACTTCCTGGTTCTTCCCAGAGCAGAACCTCCCGGTCCTTCCCAGAGTGGAACCTCCAGGTTCTTCCCAGAACGGAATCTCCTGGTTCTTCCCAGAGCAGAACCTCCCAGTCCTTCCCAGAGTGGAACCTTCAGGTTCTTCCCAGAACGGAATCTCCTGGTCATTCCCAAAGCAGAACCTCCCGGTCCTTCCCAAAGCGGAACCTCCCAGTCCTTCCCAGAATGGAACCTCCTGGTTCTTCCCAGAGCGGAACCTCCAGGTCCTTCCCAGAGTAGAACCTCCTGGTCCTTCCCAGATCAGAACTTCCTGGTCCTTCCCAGAGCGGAACCTCCAGGTTCTTCCCAGAGTGGAACCTCCCGGTCCTTCCCAGAACGGAATCTCCTGGTTCTTCCCAGAGCGGAACCTCCCGCTCTTTCCCAGAGCTGAACCTCCCGGTCCTTCCCTTGGTGGGTTCCCACCTGCCATGTTCCGAACACCCCTCAGAGCTGAGGATGGCACCTCCAGGGGAAATCCAGCACGCAGGATTCACAACCCCCTGTGAGGAGGGAGCTCTGATCACCGAGCGCGTTCCCTCCCCGGAGCCCAGAGTGAAACTCCTCAAGTGCTGGAGGCAGATTTTCCTTGGAAGGCGGCCACAAGAGCTGATCTGGCTTCTGGGAGAGAAGGCCAGGGATTGCAGGGACCTCGGAGAGCAGCACAAAGCCCTCCTCCTGCACCAACCCCCTCCCAACAAACCCGTGAAAACCAAAAATTCCCAACATTTCCAGCTGTGGGGAAGGCAGGGAATGATTCCACACACAGGCTTGGGAATGAGCTGAGAGCACCTGGAGATCTCCAGCGGTATTCGGACACTCAGGGGGTGTCTGGTGAAGATGCAGAGGAGTTGATTGTTTCAAATTTCAGCAGGGTTACTTATGGGACTGGATTCATTTCAGATTTCCAACATACAGCACTGAGTGCGCAGGAGCAATGTTTAAACTGGAAGGGGGAAAAGCAAATATTCCTTCCTTGGAAAACTTTAAAATATCTGAGTCTCGCTCCTACAGAAGGAGATGGGAGCTGGTTTCCTCTGACTTCATGAAGGGTTTTTATGGATTTAGAATTGCCCCAGAATAGGAAGTCAAGCCCCATTTTACATTTCTGTCTGCTCAAAATAGTGATTTTGATTCTCTGAGCTTCACCCTTCCTCTTTTCCAGACAGGGAAGGAATTGCTCCCGATTTCCTTGGGCGCGAGGTAAAAACCAGGATTTTGATGTACTAAACTTGAGTCTGCTGCTCTGGACAGGGACAAACCCCGATGCCTTTGAACAGTGACATCTTTTTAGGGTTTATTTCCCACTACAAGGCACAAACCAAGTCACCACACTTTCCTATCGCTTCATATTTTATTGATTTTGGTCATTCCCTTAATCACCCCCCACTACTGTGAAAATTTTCTCGGATTTACGAATGCTCTCTAACAGCTCCCACTGAAGTAAGTTGGGAAGGGAAATCTCTTTCATTTCCCTACTTTGGAGAATCTTTGCCCAGTCATTTTTCCCTCCCTCCTTGCCCCAGCCAGGTCATTCCATTTAAATCAACATTGTGGTGATGTTTCATGGAATGGTTTGAGTTGGAAGAGACCTTAAATCTCATCCCACTCCACCCCCTGCCATGGACAGGGACACCTTCCACTATCCCAGCCCCAGTGTCCAGCCTGGCCTTGGACACTTCCAGGGATTCAGGAGCAGCCACAGCTGCTCTGGGAATTCCAGCCCAGCCTCCCAACCAGGAATTCCTTCCCAATATCCCACTTAATCTACTCTGCTCCAGTGGAATTTCTTGCCATAAAAGAGAAAGAACGTCAAGTCCAGTAAGGAAAAATTCCAAGAAAAGTCGAAGAGCACTCAAAGACCTTCATCCATGAACTTCCCAGCTCTCCCTGCTCCCAGCTGGAGCTGCAGCCCAACAAGAACTGCTGGGAGCGTTGGAGGCCACAGAGCAGCCACTAGGGACGTGCTTGGATGGAGTCTGGTGACGCATTCCAATATTCCAACATTCCAACATTCCAACAGGCCACCAGCTCAGGGCACCGACAGCACCAGGGAGTGGGAGCTGCCTCACCTTTCTGCGCTACTGGGTAAGTCAGGGATGGGTCAGCTCTCCTCCACCTCGTTTTTTCCCTTCATCAACCATCATCCAGGAGATCCAGGGCTTCCCATCCTCACCCAGAACTCATATCACCTCGCTTTTTCCCTTCATCAACCATCATCCAGGAGATCCAGGACTTCCCATCCTCACCCAGAACTCATATCACCTCGGTTTTTCCCTTCATCAACCATCATCCAGGAGATCCAGGACTTCCCATCCTCACCCGGAACTCATATCACCTCGTTTTTTCCCCTCATCAACCATCATCCAGGAGATCCAGGACTTCCCATCCTCACCCAGAACTCATATCACCTCGTTTTTTCCCCTCATCAACCATCATCCAGGAGATCCAGGACTTCCCATCCTCACCCGGAACTCATATCACCTCGTTTTTTCCCCTCATCAACCATCATCCAGGAGATCCAGCACTTCCCATCCTCACCCGGGACTCGCATCCGCCCTTTCTCCTTGCATGTTGACAGAATCCTGGAACGCTTTGGGTGGGAAGGGATCCTAAAGCCCACCCAGTCCCACCCCCTGCCATGGGCAGTGTCACCTCCCGCTGCGCCCCAGGGTGCTCCAATCCCTGTCCAACCTGGCCTGGAGATTCAGAGGTGCCGCTGTTTCTAAACGCAACGACAAAACTCGGGAGCAACCCCTGAAACAAAGACGAAACCTTCGGGTCCAAAGGCGCCCATTGGACAGAGGAGGAAGGACTGAGGAGGCTCCTCCTCCTCCTCCTCCTCCTCACCTGAGCTGGGTCATGTTGGTTTCGCACTCAAGAACCACACGAACGTTTCACTGGCTCGACCTCACCCAGCCGTTTTCGGGCGTTTCACTTCTTCCAAGACCTTACAGCTTCCCCCTCCCAAATCCTGGCACTCACTGGAAAAGGCCCAAGGCCTCCACATTTCCTCACGCCCAGGAGCGCCGCGGTCAATAAAGTGCTAACGAAGATAAAACCCTCAAGGCTTGTGTGATAACACACACCTCTCCCGCAGAGCTATTGGGGAGAATCCCGACAATTCCGCAAACAAATTCGGCAGTTCCTGGCAGGCCCGGGCCCGGAAAGCGGCGTCCTGACGTTATTAAAGTTAACAGAAGTGTCATGGGATGACAGATGGGCTCCCCGCACATCAATTGGATTCTGAGGAGGTCTCAAACCCCGGCGGGTTGAAAGCAGCTCCAGCAGGAATCGGAGGCAGGCGCAAGATCATCGATACAAGGGATTATGCATATTTAAGGAATACCCTCGGCACCCGAAAGTTTTCAGAATGCAAACGACGTCAACCCCGCGAACAAGAGGCACTGCATCATGATGGCAGCAGGGACAAAGCCGGGGGGGTTTAACAGACAAAAAAAGATTGTTTTAATAGGAGAGAAGCATCAGTCATTGAGTCTTACTTCATTCAGACTTTCTCTCCAACCCATCCATCTTCGGTGCCAAGAGATGACAGGACCACCTCACTTTTTTTCCCCCCCGGCCTGGTGTATCAATAATGCCCATTTCTCCCCCAAACAAATGACTCCCCAGAACGGCCCTTTTCCCAAAATTGGCTGCCAAAGCCCCACAAAGGCCTCAAGTACCTGCTACGGTCAACTTGGCTCCAACGGGGCCCCCTCCAGAGGTGGCCACCGACGGGTGGAGCCTTCCCCGACCACGGTCCCCAAGAGCCACTTTGTCATTCCCGGCCGGAAGAGGGGACCGGGGCTGGGCGGGGGGCGGGGGGTGTGGTGGTGACAGAGAGGGACGCAGAGAGGGACACAAACGGGCACGGACGCAGGGGAATGCAAATCCCTCCGCCCTCGCAAACGCCTCCCTGGGCATTCTCTGGGAACAAAGGTCCCCGAGGCGGGCGGGCTCTGCATCACTGCCCTCTCTGTTCCCAGCACCTGCTCGGCACCGGCCGCCGAGCCGCCGCGGTCCCAACGGCAGCACAATGGCCCCGTTGGCCAGGGTCAGGCCCGGCTTTCTTCCTTGCCCCCTTCCACCGGCCCTTTTCACCTCCACCATCTCCAGGAGCGCCCGGCAAGGAGGTGGCTTCGAGGGACGAGAGGAGGAGGAGGAGGAGGAGGAGGAGGGGGGAAATATAGGTCTCTGGCGTAAATGGCTGACGCCGTTTCCCCTCCTCTCCCTTCCCTTAAGACCTGATGGTCTTCAGTCACACATCTTAAAAGCAAAACAAAAAACAAAAACACAAAGACTTACTTGTCTCAAGTCGATGAAGGCCAACTGCAGCGTGTCCCCTTGGAACCCAGGCACTGGGCCGGATCTGGCAAACTCTGTGGGAAAGAAAAGAGGATAAAAAGCGCCTTTAACTAACCATGGACAGGGAGATTGGCAGACGGATGACAGGGAAGACAAGAGAGGCTGGGGGAGAGGAGGACCGCGCTTCTAAGGAGTCATGTCTCCCTCCCTTCAGCGTCTTTGTTCGCCCTTCAAAATTCGTGTCATCAAAACACCATTAATTCCACCGTCCTGACAGCAAGGAAACTGTACTAATTCGACCTGAAATTTATTCCCATGAGCCGCACTGGGCTTCAGAGTATTTGTTTTGTGAACGGACAAACAACTCGCCCAGGAGAAAGGGGGGGATGGGGGTGGAAAAGTTTTTCCTCTCAACACAATAAAATCTTCAGCTGTGAAACTCTTTTCAGTTCCGAAAGCTATTTATATTTTAGGGCGCTGAAGGAATTTTCTAATTTCACGCCTGTCACCAGGCTCCATGAGCATTCATCAAAAAAATATGCCTGGCCGCGTCATTAATTATCGGGCAGCAGATTATTTGCATGATCTTGGTGATGGCGCCTCTTGGTCAGCCCAAACGCGGAGAACCGCGGCCGTTGGGTGGCATTTTTATTTCTGGTGGATGAAGACATCTGACAACTGAACAACATCGGCTTCTAAAGCCAAGAGAATATTTCCAGGGCCACATTTATCTCCCTTCCAGGCTAATCTGGCCGAAATTCCATACTTTGGTTGCTCATTTTTTCCCCTGATCCGTTCTTTAAGCCAAACCTAAAACCGCTGAAGGGGCTTGAATGGACCCACGTTAGAGGACCCCGGTTCCTCCACGGCATTTAGCAGCTTTTCCTCGGGAACGCTCACGAAGCCGACGCCTGCACGCATCCGAGGGCGCCTTTTGAGGCTGGTTCTGCCCAACTTCACTTCATTTTCACCCTCCCTAGTTACAGCTTCATCCCTGCTCTCCTCACGGCCCCTCGGCGCTGAGGGGACCTGGTTTGTGAGGCCACAGCTCAAGGTCACCAAAGGCTGGAGGGGGAGCACCTGCCCGGGGTTGAGTTGCGTGGCTCCCGCAGGCACTGGAGGTGCTGGAGGAATGAAATGTTTTCTTGGGATGAAGCCAGGTGTGATGGCAAAAAGGGAGGGAGGAGGGAAAAGACACACCTAATCCGGATTTTTCAGTTACGCGGCCCATTGTCGCCCACCTACCCCGGAATTTTACCCTACAGGAACTCTCCAGCAGCTCCTAAAGCTCCACAAAGTTGAGGATGAGGGATGGCTGGGCGATACGGAAGGAGGATTTTGCCTTTTGTCTCATGCTAATCAGAGGTACCAATAGACAAAGGGATTTCATGTCGGGCGGTCTTCGCCCTGGACTCCCGTCCTCCCAAAAGTTTTCCTATTTCCAAGCCAAGGCCACAAAATCAGGAACATAAATCATCACATTCCCATTTCCAAAGCTCTCCCGGAGCCGCCCAATCACAGAGCAGCCCCTTGGCTCTAACAAGAAGAGATTAATGAGTGGAACACCGGGATTCAGTCCTGTCCCTCAACCGCCTCATCGCGGGGAAGGAAAGCAGGGTTATTAATCAGCTCCCTTGCTCCACCTTCCATTAAAACCTTGGGATGGAGAACATCCTTCAAGCCAGACACAGGCACCTCCAGGGGCACCGGGGACACTCCTCAGACTCTGCTTTTTAATAGTCTCAGATGCCAGAAGAGCTTTGAGATTGAAACCATCGCTCATCTTCGCAGTGGTCGCTCAAGTGACAACCGCTGCAGGACAGGAGCAAACACGGCTGGGAAATCATCGCTCTCATCTGAAGGTACGAGTCGAGAGGAGTAATAAAAACACAAAGAGAGAAACTATGGAAACTACGGACGTGACTGATCACATTCATGTTTTGGGTAGGAAAAGCACCAACCGAAGTCAGCAGGAACATTCCGTGGTCGTGCCTTTGGGGTTTTGCACGGAATGGGACTGGACAGGGATGAACAGGAGGAAGTTCTTCCCTCTTCCCTGGGAGGGTGGGGAGGGTCTGGGAATTCTGGAATTCCCAGATTTGCTGTGGCTGCCCCTGGATCCCTGGCAGTGCCCAAGGCCAGGCTGTATCCACCTGGGACAGTGGGAATTGTCCCTGCCATGGCAGAACACGGAACTGGATGATCTTTAGGGTCCCTCCCCACCCAAACCATTCCATGATTCCTTGAGATCGGAGCTGTTCAGCTCCAGCCAATCCCACTGACCAATCCCGCAATATTCCGGGCGCAAAGAGCCCAAAGTGACTTCACATGAGCCCCTCAAAAACTGTTTTAATTAATCCTAACCGCAAAGGCATTTTAACGTAGGTTCACTATAAAACTCGACTGCCGCTTGCCCGAGCCAGCAGGGAGGGAGGATCAACCCAAAACTCTCTGACTCTGATCTGCAAGGGATAAATCATCTTTACACATTCCTTCTACACCCCACTGTCCCATCTGGAACAATTATCCCGAAAGCCACATCAATCCTGAAACACCCCACTTTGGAAAAGCGCAATACCTGAGAAACTAAAAATGTTTAGAGGTGAGAAACGGCGCTCGAGCACCTTTCTAAGAGGTGGAACTCCCCTGGGTGGCTCAGGGTCAGGAACCCAGCCACGATGTCCTACCCTCCAAGGATGGGGTCACCTCATGTTCCTGATTTGGAGAAACCCTGGAAAAGAAACCCTGGAAGGACTGTGAGGAAAGCGAGTTTCTATTTTGGATCAAGGGCCTCACAGCTGTTCGGCATCTATTTAGGAGCACACACGGAGTTGGGAAATTTAAGATCTTCCCCAAAGCATGAACTTCGAATCCCCATGAGAAAATGCCTGTGATTGTGAATGTTCTCACAAGGCTGGTGAATTTATCACCGCTGTCAGCTGCTTGCGAGCAACCCGAGACAGACTCCATCCCAAGGCAGATTTCATCCCGAGGCAGATTTCATCCCAAAACAGACTCCATCCCAAGGCAGATTTCATCCCGAGGCAGATTTCATCCCAAAACAGACTCCATCCCAAGGCAGATTTCATCCCAAAAGAGATTTCATCCCAAGAGAGATTTCATCCCAAGACACGGCTGCTCCTTAGCAGCTCACCTTCAGCTGTCTCTGCCCATTGTCTCTTCCCACTGTTCCCTGCCCATGGAGGGGCTGGAACTGGTTTTAAGGCTTTTAAGGTCTTTTCCATCCCAAAGCAATCAGTGATTCCTAAGGAACCTACTGGAAGAAGGCTGGGGGAGTTATGGAGTGACACTGCCCTCCAAAATTTAGGATGGTGGCACATTGAGCCAACACTGATTCAAGCTGCGATTTTCATCAAAATACTGAATTAGCAATGCTCTGGAACCTTCTAGAGAGAGGTGACCCTGCCCATGGCTGGAATGAGGTGGTCTTTAAGGTCCCTTCAGTCCCAAGCCAATCCACGATTCCTAAGGAATGGATGGAGCTGGGAGAGCCATGGAGTGACACCTCAAAATTAGGATGGTCACACTTTGAGCCAACACTTAATTGAACCGCAATTCTCATTAAAAGATTCATCAGCGCATTAACAAAGCTCCAGAACCTTCTAGAGCAAGATGTCCCCGCCCACGGCGGGAAGGAGATGGTCTTTAAGGTCCTTTCCAACCCAAATTCCGCAATTCAGGGATTCTACGATCGGCATCCGGGAAGCGAAATGACATCCAGGCTGATATCCTCCCAGAAGAAATGACACACGAGCCGGCATTCTTCGTGTTCCACGAAGAAATAACGTGGGAGCTGACATTTTTTCTGTCCAAGAGGACACGATGTAGGAGCTGGTATTTTTCGTACCCCAGAAGAAAGGAGAACAGGAATTCAGCCCAGACACTCGGAAAAGCTGCTGCGCAGCCCCGGGCTGGAGGAATGAAAGCAATGCTTCCCCTGGGCCGCTGGAGAAGGAGCTGCACCTCCCGTAATCGCGGGCCACACTTTACATACCAATGCCGCCGCCTCATTCTGCAGGGGGAACCAACAAAGTCCCGGCGCAAAAGAGGGGAAACAAAGACCAGAGCGGAGCTTTTAGAGGAGAGACACAGCCAGTTCTTCTTGGGTTTAATCTCTTCAAGCAGATTTCAGGATAATTTTCCCGGAACGGCCGAGCGCAGCGTTGGCCTGGGTACTGTCGGATTCGTTCATTGCGCCGTCTCCGCCACCAAGGCAGGCGGCAAACACAGCAAGCAACCCCAGGGAGCAGCCCCTTGAGCAGAAAATCACCGGAGAATAGAGCGGATCAGTATGCGGCTGTTCGTACAAAGCGTTTAGCCGGGCTAAAGGTTTGAGGGGTTTGTGTTCAGGCCAAAAAAGTAATGTCTTTGCAAGGTCTACAGGCTTGGGCCACCCAGGGCAGGTCACAGGGGGACTCCAGCCTCTCTTCCAAAACATTTCACCGATGAAAGAATCGAGGAACAGGGACCGTTAAGCCCTTTAGAATGGACAAAGAATGAGGAGTTCAAAGGCACGGCAGAAAAAGAGACATCCACTGTAAATTAATTAATTACAGCCAACGGGGGGATCTCCCTGTGCCCCCGGCACGGCTGCGCGGATTGAGCCGTAAAAATGGACCCTGCATCCCTCAAAAAACGTCACTGGAGGGCAGGAATTCCTCCGAATTACGTGGGATCCGGGACGGCACCTCCGAGATGGAGGCCGGAGCAGCTCCCAGGGAAGGGAACGTGGAACAATCTGCTCGTGGCCCCGGATAGGATCTGGGGAATCGACCGTCTCGGGATTCCTCAAGGAACGATGGAGATCCTGAAGTCATCTTCCTTGGATAAGACCTTGGAATGCTGTCCTAGAACAGCCAAGGGATGGGACCTCCCTGGATAAAGGCTTGGAATGCTGTCCTAGAAAAGCCAGCTAATGAGACCTCCTGGGATAAAGCCTTGGAATGCTGTTCTAGAAAAGCCAAGGGATAGGACCTCCCTGGATAAAGGCTTGGAATGCTGTCCTAGAAAAGCCAGCTAATGAGACCTCCTGGGATAAAGCCTTGGAATGCTGTTCTAGAAAAGCCAAGGGATGGGACCTCCCTGGATAAAGGCTTGGAATGCTGTCCTAGAACAGCCAAGGGATAGGACCTCCCTGGATAAAGCCTTGGAATGCTGTCCTAGAAAAGCCAGGTGGTGGGGCCTCCTTGGATAAGGCCTTGGAATGCTGGCCTAAAACAGCCAAGGGATGGGACCTCATGGGATAAGGCCTTGGAATGCTGTCCTAGAAAAGCCAAGGGATGGGACCTCCTTGGATAAAGGCTTGGAATGCTGTCCTAGAACAATCAAGTGATGGGACCTCATGGGATACAGCCTTGGAATGCTGTCCTAGAAAAGCCAAGGGATGGGACCTCCTTGGATAAAGCCTTGGAATGCTGTCCTAGAACAATCAAGTGATGGGACCTCATGGGATAAGGCCTTGGAATGCTGTCCTAGAAAAGCCAAGGGATGGGACCTCCCTGGATAAAGCCTTGGAATGCTGTCCTAGAAAAGCCAAGGGATGGGACCTCCTTGGATAAGGCCTTGGAATGCTGTCCTAAAACAGCCAAGGGATGGGACCTCCTTGAATAAAGCCTTGGAATGCTGTCCTAGAACAATCAAGTGATGGGACCTCATGGGATAAGGCCTTGGAATGCTGTCCTAGTAAAGCCAAGGGATGGGACCTCCTTGGATAAAGGCTTGGAATGCTGTCCTAGAACAACCAAGTGATGGGACCTCATGGGATACAGCCTTGGAATGCTGTCCTAGAAAAGCTAAGGGATGGGACCTCCTAGGATAAAGCCCTGGAATGCTGTCCTAAAACAGCCAAGGGATGGGACCTCCTGCTCTTCCTCCACAGGAACAAAGTGACACCTTGAGGACTCTGAGGCTGAAGAACAAATCCATGCGTGGACTCTGCAGGAGCTGACAGGTGGGAAAAAGGGAGAAACGTTGGGTAGGAATTGAGGCAAGAGGAACAGGGAGAAGATCCCAATTCCCAGACTGAGCTTCTCCTTCACCCAGTTCCCACACTGCGCTTCTCCCACACCATTCCCGCACAACCCCGCTCCGAAGCTGTTCCCCATTACAGCCCGGGCTCTCAAAGCTCATTCCCATCTGGGTAATTTTAGAGAGCTGTGGGAAGAGGGAGGAGTCACCCCGAGCACTCTGAACTGGGTCAGATTAAAGAAGAACCCCTCTCCCTCCCCATCCGTCGTTCCTCTGATGGAACAAAGATGGGCCTGGAGTGCTGTCCCTGCAGAGGAAGGAGCGGTCCCGGGGAGGGACATCCACCACGGGTGGACCATCTGATGTTTTTTTCAGACGGAAGAAAAGGAAGCTGTTCAGAAGGATGTAGGAGACGAGCGCCAAGAAATCTGGAGCAGAATCCACAGGGCTGGCTGAAGGGCCAGCTGAAGGATCTCCAGAGGTTCCCAGCCCCGAACCCAAGGTGGGTGGTGGATGTGTCCTGGCAGATGCGAAGCACCCAGATCATTGAATGCCAACAGTGAACTGTGCCCATCCCACCATCAGCTCAAGAGGCTGTGGAATTTCCATCCCTGGAAGTGTCCAAGACCAGGTTGGGGGTCCAGCTTGGCTTTCCAGGGATCCAGGGGCGGTCACAGCTTCTCTGGGCCACCTGTGCCAGGGCCTCCCCACCCTCACAGGCAGGAATTCCTTCCCAATATCCCATCCATCTCTGCCTTCTGGAAGTGGGAAGCCATTCCCTGTGTCCTGTCCCTGTTCCCTGGGATAAGATCCCAAATCCGCCCCCGGCTGTCCCCTCCTGTCAGGGACTTGTGCAGAGCCACAAGGTCCCACTGAGCCTCCTTTTCTCCAGGCTCAGCCCCTTCCCAGCTCCCTCAGGAATTCTCCAGCCCTTTCCCAGCTCCCTCAGGAATTCTCCAGCCCTTTCCCAGCTCCCTCAGGAATTCTCCAGCCCCTTCCCAGCTCCTTTCCCTTCCCTGGACATGCTCCAGCCCCTCCAGGGTCACTCTTGTCCGGAGGTGCCCAAATCTGACCCCAGGCCCTGAGGCACCTTCGGGGTGGACATTCCTCTCCTGATCTGTTCTGCTTAAACCTCCCCATCTCTCCAATGCATCATTCCCATTTTTTTTCCCCCAGATCCCAGTTTTTCCTGGTGCATTGCAGCAGGAAAGGTACCAGTCAGCACCACAAACTCCAATCCCTGACGGATCACAGGTTGGAAGAACACCTGGGAGTCCTCCAGATCGTGCCAAGGGAGAGGACAACTCCAGCATCATGGACAAACCCCGGCACTTCCCCCAAATCCCAGTTTTTCCTGGTGCACTGCAGCAGGACAGACACCAGTCAGGGATCTCCTAACTCCAGCACCACAAACTCCAATCCCTGATGGATCACAGGTTGGAAGAACACCTGGGAGTCCTCCGGATCGTGCCAAGGGAGAGGACAACTCCAGCATCATGGACAAACCCCAGCACTTCCCCCAAATCCCAGGATTTCCACGTGAGAAATTCCCAGATAAGGCGGCCAAGAAGGAGGTGGGGAACGGCTGTGCCGGGATCCATGTGGGTACATTTTGGGACAATCTGTCGGGATGGAGAATTCCTCAAGCCAGCAGAGACATCTGGGAGTGCGCCTGGCTGATCCCCAGGAGAGGGGCCGACTAAAAATAGGGGATTCCATGGGATTCGAAATACACGTTTTTAGGGCGCTCTAATTTCCCATAAAGCAGCAGCTGAAAGACTTCGGAGATGATGGAATTGCTCATTTTATGATCCGAGGGGTTGTAAAAACCCCTCAACCACTGCTGGAATCCGTTATGGAGATGGGAAACGCTTCCTAGGAGCGAGAACAGCCCCATTTCTTTGGGATTTTCCGGCTGTCACCTCCAAATCTGGGTTGTTACATTTGATTCCCACTACGTCTGAGGTAGAACGGAGATGGAAAAATCATGTATTTATCAAAATCATATATTTTTTATATGGATTTATCGGTTCAAAAAGAGCAGAGTGGGGCATGTAGGAATTAAAAAAAACCCCGTTGCATTGTTAAATCCTGGATTATGGATGCGTTCCGGGAGACAAGCAGCCCTGTTAAAAAACGAAACGCCTTTCCTGTAAAAAAGCATCACCTCCTCTACTTACAGGTTCCCAAAAATCTTCCGGATTTTTTTTTTCCCCGTCTCTGGGGTTGTTTGTTTTGTTTTGTTTTGTTTTGTTTTTTTGCTTCTTTTTAACCCAGCAGCGGCTCCTAAACGGAAGCGAAATGAGATGTGTCCCACTGGGACTTTGGGCAGTTCATTTAGGCTGAGCCTTAGTCCAGGCTTAAAAGGGGGTGAGAGAAACTCTCCTGGCGGCAGGAAAGGAGCCCTCAAATGTTACCCTGGTTTTTCTGAGTTTTTTAAATCCTTTTGAATTTTCATAAAATGGAGCCAGACCTTTTAGCTACTGTACAATATTAGGAGCAGTTTCTACCTTTTTCTCACAGATGTAACATAAACAAATCCTTTGTTTTTCATTCTCTGTCCTTTGTTTGCATATTTCTAATCTGAAAACAACTGTAACTGACGGCTGGTCTGGCCAGTTGGCTTGAGAGGTGAAAACTCTAAAAGCCAATCCACAGCCAGACCCACAAATGTATAAAAAGTAAGAAATAAAACAAAGAGGTCTCTCTCTTGGCTGGACTCAGACTTTAGCTGGGACGGAGGAACCTCTCTGCCCTGCGAAATTTCTTGTCTACGTGTGATTGCTTTGTGTATCACGATAACACTGAAAGCCAAACCATCCCAAGAGCACATCCCAAATCCAGCCCCAGCCCTTCCCTGGAGCCACTTGCGCCATCCAGGCACTCAAATCCACATGGGAAGCTGCTCCCAAAAACCTTCAAACACCTTGGGGAACACCGAAGGATGTTCTCCCTCACCACTCAGTGCGCTGCTGCTAAATACAATAATACAATAAAATAGAGATAAGTTGATAAATATGCAATTTTTCCATCACCACTCTAGGGAATGCAATGTAACAACTTCCAGGATTTGTCCAGCTGGAGACTCCACAGTCTGACCAGGATAAAGCCGTGGAAAACAGCTCAGGTTTTTCCCAAGTTTCTCTCATCACAAGCCACCTAAAATGATTTTTACAATGTGGCTGCTCTGCTCTTTTTAGGATGATTTTTAAACTAAACAGTACTTAAACGCGATATGAGTACATTTCGGCAAAAAGAATCTTCAATTATATTAACTTGATAAAACTTACACGTAATAGAACTTTAAATTAACAGGATATAGACCTGATATCGCTTAAACTTTATAGAAGTTAAACATACCAAAACTTAAAAGTAACCTAAACTTAACAGAACTTAAAGCAACACAATTTAAACCGATCAATAGTTAAACTGAACCTCTCTCTCACCAAAAATGCCACTGATTACAGGGATATCCAAATGAGGAAAACTGGGAAGTTCTGGGTCTTGGTGTCTCTTTAATTCTCTGTTTCTCCTCAGTCCCACAACGGCTTCCCTTTGGAAGATGAGAAAACTAATAAAAACTAATAAACTCTGTTTTCTGTGCTTTGAGCACACTGAAAAAAGCACAGATCTAAGGAAGGGGGAGATTTAAAGAGTGGGTGAGGGGTATATTCAAAAATCTCATCTTTTTGCCAAGCACAACAGAATCCCAGACTCCCAGAATCTCTGAATCCCAGAATCCCAGAATCCCCAAAGCCAAGAATCCCAGAATCCCAGACTGGTTTGGGTTGGAAGGGACCTTAAAGAGAATTTTCAGCCCACTCCATCCATGGCAGGGACACCTCCACTATCCCAGGTGGATCCAATCTGGCCTTGGACACTGCCAGGGATCCAGGGGCAGCCACAGCAAATCTGGGAATTCCAGAATTCCCAGACCCTCCCCACCCTCCCAGACAGGAATTCCCAGTTCCCAAGATCCCAGCCCAATCTCCCCTTTCCCACTGGAAGCCATTCCCTGTGTCCTGTCCCTCCAGCCCTTGTCCCCAGCCCCTCTCCAGCTCTCCTGGAGCCCCTTCAGGGACTCTGAGCATTCCCTGGATTTTTCCCTTCTCCAGGGGAACATTCCCAGCTCTCCCAGAGCAGAGGGGCTCCAGAACCCTGGAAGCATTTCCATGACCTCCTCTGGGCTCTCTCCAGCAGCTCCACATCCTCCTGAAGTTGGGACCCAGGGCTGGGGCAGCTCTGCAGGTGGGCTCTCACCTGAGAATCCCCCACAGCCACCTGGACTTGTCCAGCAGCCGCTCCCTTTTTATGCCGAGGGGCAGCAAATCAGCTCTAAATCCCGAAATATTTAACGAACCCCAAAATCGGGAGAATTAGTTTAGCTGTGCCTTGTTCCAAGTCTGAACCCTCACATTTTTTTTGCCTCTGCTGATGTCAGTTACGTTTATAAGCAAATTTCCTTCTCAGGTGCACTGGATCTGCTTCCAACACGGAGGAAATCATCCTCACCCCCTTCAAACTACGCCGAACAGACAATTAATTAATTTCCCTAATCCACCTCGCCTCTCCTTCAGCCAGATTATTTCTTCAGCATTCACGGACAAAACCTTAACAAACTCCATCACCAAACCTCTGCAGCCCCATTCCCTCCTCATGGCACTCACTGGAAGTGCTCCAAACAGACACAAAATCCTATTTTAACGGGACAAAGTGCAAGATAAAACTGCTGGATTGGGCAAGGTTTGGGAATCTGGGAAGGAGGAAGAGGATGGAGAGAGAGGCAGGAACTGGCACTGTGAGGATGCTGAGATTCACACCTGTGCTTTCAGGTTAAAAAAAAAAGCTTTAAAAAAAATCACCAAAAACCCCAATAACAAACCCCAACCTCGCAAGCTGAAACCAATTTTCTGAATACACCGCTCCCCTCTCGGAACTGGCTCATCCCAAAATCCAGACCTTGGAGGGTTTCTGCTCCAAAAAGACCGAACTGAAGCGATTCCCAGGAGCGGCAGGCGCGTGGGGATGAGGGGGAACAGTTCTGCCGCTGGAAAGGAGAAGGAATTTGTCTGCTCTGGGGCTGACAGTGATGGATGGGGAGGATCCAACTCCAGCATCCATCTCCATTCCCTGCTCCAGGGACGGGGCTGGGACAATTCCCTGACCCCTCTGCCCAGGTTGGCGTCACCTGCCCCGGGATGTCTGAGTGCTCCCGGCTCGGGCTGCCCCAACGACCGGAATTGAAGGAATTGCACTTCCCAAGCTGCTGTGAAATCCCATCCGTCTTCCTCGGCAGCAGCAGCTTTTAGGGAAGAGCTGCTGCTCCGTGATTCCACGGGTGGGGCGGGAAACTGCCGTGTTTGGAGAGTTTGCAGCCGAAAAAAACGGGGAATTATCAGGGATGATAAACTCCTCCCGTTATTCCCAGCTCTGTCCCTCGGCAGACACCCATGGGAACACAGCTGCTCCCCAGGCACTGAGGGGACACAAAGGAGCATCAGGAATTCGGGAATCGAGAAAATTCAGGGATTGCTTGGTGAGTTATGGCACAGCTGCAGGATCTGGATGGGAATCATTAAAGAGGGATCCTTCTCCCAGGCTGGTCAGCTGAGGGCTGGAAAATGGCAAGTGGGCGTTAAAACGTGGAAAAACCCTTGGAAACAGCAGAATTCCTGCTGGGGGATCGTTCCCAGCAATGAATTTAATCTCAGTGTCGATGGGGGCAGCTGGGGTAAAATCTGGTCAGGAAAATGTTGGATAAAGGATGGAAGAACTTCTCCTGGCAGTGGGATGAGGAAACTGATGTCACTGAGTCACTTCTCCATCCCTGGGAGTGTCCAAGGCCAGCGTGGAGCACCCTGGGATAATGGGAAGTGCTCCTGTATATGGAGCTGGGCCGGCTTTGAGGTCCCTTCCCACCCAAAACCTTCCAGGATTCCATGATAAACACGAGACATCCCAATCTCCACCTCAACCAGGAAAGCCAAAATGTGGATATTTGGGAGGGAAAAAAAAAATAAAAAATCCCTAAGACACCTTATCAAAGATCACCTGGGTTCTTTAGGGATTCTGTCAAAGCCTGGGGTCTCAACCACCACGGTCACGAATCCATCCCAGAACGAATCCCAACAGATCCATCCCCCTCAGAGGGAGGAGGATCCCGCGCAGGGCCGTGTTTGCTCTGCCTCCCTCCAATTCCAAAACCAGAGTTAAAAAGAGCATTTTGTCAGCTCTGGGCTCCGGTTTTTAACCCTTTTACTGAGCAGGACAAGCAGCAGCCTGAGGGCACCCGGAGAATTCCAGCCCTGAAGATCCAAAAGGAGCGGGTTTGGGAGCGGGGCCCTGGGGGTGTCACCAGGATGCTGCTGTCACTTTTCCGTCCCTCTGGATGGGCACACAGAGGTCGCCCCAGGGACAGAATTCCCTGTGGAGAGGACGAGGGGAACTGGGGAAGAACATCAGCTCCCTCAGATGCTCCAAGCCCCATCCAGCCCTGCCGTGGACACTTCCAGGGATGGGGCAGCCCCAGCTCCTCAGAAAGAGTCATAAATACACTGATTTTTGATCCATGCACTCCAATCCCTCCTGTTTCCTAAAGAATTCCGTCCCAAAAAGCAGGGACGGTCTGGAGAACATCAAGGAAGCTTTGGAGAGGGAAAGGAAGAGTAGAACTTGGATCTCCTGGAATGCTCGGTGCTGAAGGTGCTGTGGGTGGGCGCTGTGGGCAAACGGCACCCCCGGAGCTCGGCACTGCCACACCCCCGACCTGGGACCCCGAACACAGAGGGGCACGGCAGCACGGCGGGATTTTATCCCAAAATGGGAACGCTGCTTTGGGGTTACCCCTCTGGAGACTGGGAGGGAGGACTCCGAGTACAGCACGGTCATTTTGGTGGGAGGCTCCGTCGGATTCCTAATGTATCCTATTCCTTCTGATCTCTAATGTATCCTGCTCCTTTTGATTCCTAATCTATCCTGTTCCTTTTGATTCCTAATCTATCCCATTCTTCTGATTCCCAACTTATCCCATTTCTTTTTCCAGTATAAATATAAATATAAATATAAATATAAATATAAATATAAATATAAATATAAATATAAATATAAATATAAATGCAACATTCTAAATATATATATAAAAATATTATAAATCCAAATATATAGCTATATATATTAAAAAAATATAAACCCATAATATTTTAATAAAAATGCCTTAATGTCTCACATAATTTTATGTAATGCTAATAATTCTTTTTGGTTTATATCTAATGATTGGTTTAATGTATAATGATATATATATACAATTTATAAGATATAAGATAAATATATAATATACAATATACAACAATAATAGAATCTATATGATATATGATCTGCTATATGCTATATGTTATGTTATGTTATGTTATGTTATGTTATGTTATGTTATGTTATGTTATGTTATATTGTATTATGTTATGTTATGTTATGTTATGTTATATATATAATGTATAATGTATAATAATTGGTCTAAATACAATAACTGGTTTATATACACTAATTCTTTCTGGTTTATATACTAATAATTCTTCCTTCTACAGGTTTACACCCTGCAGTAACTTCGATTAAAACCTTCCCTTCATTTCCTCCAGCCTGACCAACAAATAACCCATTTTACAAACAGAGCTGCTCTGCCACCCTCAATGGGCCGAGGTCACTTTGGGCGTGGTCCACCCGGATTTGGGGCTTTCCCAAAAACCCGCGGCCGGGCAGGAATTCCCGCCGGGCCGGCCACGCCGAGGGCAGGGGCGGTGGGGCTCTTACGTTCGCACTCCTCCACGTCCAGGTTGAACTGGTGCAGGGCGCCCAGCGTCAGCTGCCTCACCTCGGCCTCCAGCAGCAGCTGCAGCAGCGACGTCGAGAGGTGCTTGCAGGCCGACATGCAGGCCGTCTGCGCCACCTTCCCCTGCGGGACAAACGGACACGCGTCAGGGACACCGCCACCGGGCCACCAGGGAGCTCCTCCGGAGCGCACAAACATCCTCCGTCAGAGACACCAGGGAGATCCTCCAGAGCGCACAAACATCCTCCGTCAGAGACACCAGAGAGATCCTCCAGAGCGCACAAACATCCTCCGTCAAAGCCATCAGAGAGGTTCTCCAGAGCGCACAAACATCCTCAGTCAAAGACACCAGAGAGGTTCTCCAGAGCGCACAAACATCCTCAGTCAAAGACACCAGAGAGATCCTCCAGAGCGCACAAACATCCTCCGTCAGAGACACCAGGGAGCTTCTCCAGAGCCCACAAACATCCTCCATCAAAGCCACCTGAGAGGTTCTCTAGAGCGCACAAACATCCTCAGTCAAAGACACCAGAGAACTCCACCAGACCAGTCCAAACCTCCTCAGTCAAAGACACCAGAGAGGTTCTCCAGAGCACACAAACATCCTCAGTCAGAGACACCAGAGAGGTTCTCCAGAGTGCACAAACCTCCTCCATCAAAGACACCAGAGAGGTTCTCCAGAGCACACAAACATCCTCAGAGACACCAGAGAGGTTCTCCAGAGTGCACAAACCTCCTCCATCAAAGACACCTGAGAGGTTCTCCAGAGCACACAAACATCCCCAGTCAAAGACACCAGAGAGGTTCTCCAGAGCACACAAACATCTTCCATCAAAGACACCAGAGAGGTTCTCCAGAGCGCACAAACCTCCTCCGTCAAAGCCACCAGGGAGATCCTCCAGAGCGCACAAACCTCCTCCGTCAAAGACACCAGGGAGGTTCTCCAGAGCGCACAAACATCCTCAGTCAAAGCCACCTGAGAGGTTCTCCAGAGCAGACAAACATCCTCAGTCAAAGCCACCAGAGAGGTTCTCCAGAGCGCACAAACATCCTCCATCAAAGCCACCAGAGAGGTTCTCCAGAGCGCACAAACCTCCTCCGTCAGAGACACCAGGGAGATCCTCCGGAGCGCACAAACATCCTCAGTCAGAGACACCAGAGAGGTTCTCCAGAGCACACAAAGCTCCTCAGTCAAAGCCACCTCAGAACTCCTCTAGACCAGCCAAACCTCCTCAGTCAAAGCCACCAGAGAGGTTCTCCAGAGCAGACAAACATCCTCAGTCAAAGACACCTGAGAGGTTCTCCAGAGCAGACAAACATCCTCAGTCAAAGCCACGTGAGAGGTTCTCCGGAGCACACAAACATCCTCCGTCAAAGCCACCTGAGAACTCCTCTAGACCAGCCAAACCTCCTCAGTCAAAGCCACCAGAGAGATTCTCCGGAGCAGACAAACCTCCTCTGTCAAAGCCACCTGAAAGATCCTCCGGAGCACACAAACATCCTCAGTTAAAGACACCAGAGAACTCCAGACCAGCCCAAACTCCTTCAGTTAAAGCCACCAGTGAACTTCTCCAGAGCAGCCAAACCTCCTCAGTTAAAGACACCAGAGAACTTCTCCAGAGCAGCCAAACCTCCTCAGTTAAAGCTACCAGAGAACTCCAGAGTAGACCAACCCCACAGTGAAGCCACCAAAAGGCTTCTCCAGAGCAGCCCAAACCCCCTCAGTCAAAGCTACCAGAGAACTCTAGAGCAGACCAACCCCATGGTGAAGCCACCAGAGAGCTTCTCCAGAGCAGCCCAAACTTCTTCAGCCAAAGCCGCCAGAGAGCTTCTCCAGAGCAGACAGGCCCCATGGTGAAGCCAACACAGAACTTCTCCAGCCCAGCCAAACCTCCTCAGTCAAAGCCACCAGAGAACTCCAGAGCAGTCCAAACCTCAGGTAAAGCCACCAGAGAGCTCCAGAGCAGCCCAACCTCCTCAGTCAAAGCCACCAGAGAACTCCAGAACAGCCCATCCCCCTCAGTTAAAGCCACCAGCACAAAACTTCTCCAGACCAGCCCAAATTCCTCAGTCAAAGCCACCAGAGAACTTCCCCAGCCCAGCCCAGCCTCCCCAGCGCTTCCCATCCGTGATGGGATCTTCCCACAGTGCCCAACGTCACAAGCGCCTTCTTCCAAGGGAATTCCCTCTGGAAGCGCCGACGGCTGCGGGAGGGGCGAGGCCTTGTGGGGTGCACCGGGGAGAAGCTGCAGTCCAGGAGAGCTCTGGGGAAGAGTTCTCATCCTAACGCAGGCAAGACCACATTCCCACGGATTATCAGGGAATCGTGGAATGTTTGGGTGGGAAGGGACCCTCAAGCCCGTCTCATTCCAGGGGCAGGGACACCTCCCACTGTCCCGGGCCGCTCCAAGCCGCGTCCAACCTGACCTTGTGTCACCGAGACACACAGAGCGGTCACACACAGACAAGGGATTTTTGCAGAGGTCCTTCCGATCCCAGCTGAGAGAGCCGAGAGAAGAAGAGAGCCCTTTGTTTATTTTTTTACTTTTTATACATTTGTGGGTCTAGCAGAAGATTGGCTTTTTGGGGTTTCCACCCCTCAGCCTCAGTGGCCAGACCAACTGTCAGTTACAATTGTTTTCAGGTTAGAAATACGCAAACAAAGGACAGAGAATGAAAAACAAAGGATTTGTTTATGTTACACCTGTGGGAAAAGGTAGAAAACTGCTCTTAATATTGTACAATAACTAAAAAGATCTGACTCCATTTAAGAAAATCAAAAGGCTCAGAAAAACCAGGGTAACAACCTTGGACATTCCCAGCCACAACCCGACCCTCTCTACGGCAGGTGGGTCCTCAACAGGAGTTAAACCCATTAAAAAAACGGGCAAATCCTTTGGGACAGGAGCGGGATTTTGGCCAAACCCTCAGGCTGACGCCACGGCAGGGGAACGATCCCGCTGCCTGCGTGCACCGCCCCACGAGGGAGGTTTTGGATGACGGAGCCGCCCCGAGAACAGCTCCAGCAGGAGATTATGTCCTCAAACGCTCACGAAAGGCTCTTAGCACGCTTTCCTGACACCGAGGCGCGGCTTAGGAGCTGTGTTTAAACTGGGATTAGAGCGGCGTTTCCAGCCCGGCATCGCCGGTTTCGCTACCACGGCACAGCAACGTGCGCCGGGAAGAGGTTTTATTCCCCAGCTCCGCAAAGTTGGCACAGATCTTCGGGCCACATCCATCTTCAGCAGGAGTTTTTCAACAATAAAAATATTTTTTTTATTTATTTTTTTTATTTTCATTTTAAAAAGGAGGCGTTGCAGGGCAGGGTGCTCCATCTCCCGCCCGCCGCCGCTCCCAGGCTCCGGAGCGCCCATCGCTCACCTCCCTGCAAACACCTGCGCCGAAATGAAGATGAAGCACGGCCACCATAAAGTTTAGCAGAGCTCCGGGGTTGTGTTTTTTTTCCCTTCGCTCTTCATCATTTGTTTGCGCTTCCCTGACACGCTGCGTTATTTAAAACCCCGCTCGCGCCAATTCCTCATCCCCAAGAGCCGCGGGAAGTACGGCGCTGCCCGGCTGCGATTTTTCTTCATTACCTCCAACAGACGCTCGGGTTTTGACAGAATCAGGGAATATCCACAGGACGCTGGATCCAAGCCCTGGCCCTGCACAGACACCCCCAGATCCCACCCTATCCATGTGAGCGCTGTCCAAGCTCTCTGGATGAGGAATCCTTCCCCGACCTTCAGCCTGACCATGCCCTGACACAGCCCCAGGAATTCCCCAGGTCCTGTCCCTGTCACAGCTGCCCCTCGGGAGGAGCGAATCCCGGCGAGTCTCCCCTGAGCCTCCTCCGCTCCGGCTGGACGTTCCAAGCGCCCCCAACCCCTCCACGTGTCATTGGGATGTCCCAGATGGAAGCAGAGGATGGGAAATCAAAGATGGGCTGCCAATCCCTGGGGGCCTGCTGAGGATAGGGGATGAGGCTCCTGATCCTTCCTGGAAGAGCAGGAGAAATTCCCTGGAGCAGCTCACGCTCCACGTGAGCGGGAATTTACAGAGGGTTGTAACCCTTGGAGAAGCCTTGGAGGTTCTCACCCCCAGGTGAGAATCATGGAATGGTTTGGGTTGGAAGGGATCCTAAAAGAAAGCTGGGAAAATTGCAGGAGTCAGCGAGGGCACAGGGAATGGCTCTAGAAGGACACACTTCCAGTGATCCCTGGATTTCCACACAGGGGCTCCTCAGCACAGCCCAGCTCCCATCTCCCAAAATCCCAGGAGAGTCTGGGTTGGAAGAGACCTCAAATCCCATCCCATTTCCACCCCATCCATGGGCAGGAACATCTCCCACTGTCCCAGGAGGATCCAACCCGGCCTTGGGCACTGCCAGGGATCCAGGGGCAGCCACAGCAAATCCGCGAATTCCAGAATTCCCAGACCCTCCCCACCCTCCCAGACAGGAATTCCCAATGCCCAAGATCCCAGCCCAATCTCCCCTTTCCCACTGGAAGCCATTCCCTGTGTCCTGTCCCTCCAGCCCTTGTCCCCAGCCCCTCTCCAGCTCTCCTGGAGCCCCTTCAGGGACTCTGAGAATTCCCTGGATTTTTCCCTTCTCCTCTCAAGATGAACTCCATGAGCTTTCCCCATGCTCACCTCTCCAGGTCCCACTGGATTCCCTCTTTTCCCACACCACACAAAAGGAAAAACCCCAGGAAGGTTTTCTCTCCCCGCCGACCAGAATTTCAGAGGAACCACCCCGATTCGCCCCAAGCACGCTCGGATCAACCTCTGGAGGTGCCTGAGGGTGACCCACACCTGCCCCAGGCTCCGATTTCTGGTCAGGAGAGAGTGAATGAGAAGTAAGGGTGAAAACCACCAAACAGTTGAGACGAAATGTGGCATCATTAAACCCCAAACGGGGAAAAGGGGACGGGAAAAGCAATTCCACCATCAGGGCTCGGCAGCGCCGCTGTGAGAGGCTTCCCCCAGTGGAAGGGGCACTTCAGGCTGTTCCTGACAGGAATGTTCTCCCAGGACTTGTTGGAGGGATGGGAAAGGGGATCCAAACCAGCTTAGAAGCTCAGAGCTCAGCCTTCCCTCCTCCTGCCTTTTCCAGGATTAGGCCAGGCCTAACTCTGCTTCAGGTGCAAATGCCCACCGTGCTCACTCTGACCCTGAACCTTCTCAGGCCAGCTGACAACACGACTTTTTATTTCCTCCTTGTTGTCTGAACACCTAAAACTCTTTTCTTTTGAAAACACTCAGCTCTCCCTCTCCAAGAACACACAGATGCCTCGCGGTTTAGATCATGCATTATCCAAAGAAAAGCAAAAGTGTATGGATTTTTATTTTTTTTTCCCCTGCTTTTTAAGCCCGAATCCCTTTTTTCCCCCCACCTCTTATATTTATTATCAGAGAACTCGGAGATGCCACAGGAGTTTCAATCACGGTGTTAAATGTCTGCTCAGAGAACAGAAGGCACCACCAGGGATGAGCAGCAGCTCCTGCCCCCGGGCACCGAGATTTAAAACCCCTCACAGAATTTATGGGTTTCACTCCTTATAAATAAAACCCAGCTTAATCCTTTCCTGCCTCACCCCTGCGCCCCACGAGTTACAGCAGCTCCTTATAAAGTCAGCCGTGGCTCGCGAACATCAATTTCAGGCCGTTTCCCCAGGAATACAGCGGGAAATCTGCTGGATAAGCAGCTGCCGCTGACAGGAGACAAACGAGCGCGCGGCCGCTGATATATCAGCGCTAATAAGCCGCCGCTGCAGCTGAAGGTTGTTTGTATTCCCGCCTGGAACGGCTGGGGCTGGCAGGGATTGAGCACATCCTCCTGCCACGGGTGCCCGTCTCGCCTCTTCGGAGCTCATTTACCGCCGAGTTTCACTTCACGGCATTGGGGGTTGTTTATTTTTAAATTTTTTTTTCCCCTGGTTCTTTTTTTTGTTTTGTTTTGGGTTTTTTTTGAGTTTTCCCGCAGCGCTGGAAGAGCCGGACTCGCCTCGGGATGCACGGAGCTGAGCACGGCACGGAGGTGTTTGTGACAGCACCGACCCTCCCGAAATCGTTACCCATCCCCAAATAAAAATTGTTACCAGCCCTAAAATCGTTACCCACCCAAAAACTGTTACCTGCTCCAAGATAAATCATTACCCGCCCCAAAATCGTTACCCACCCAAAAACTGTTACCTGCTCCAAGATAAATCATTACCCACCCCAAAATCGTTACCTGTCCCAAAATTGTTACCTGTCCCAAAATTGTTACCTGCCCCAGGATAAATCATCACCCGCCCCAAAATCGTTACCTGCCCCAAAATCGTTACCTGCCCCAGGATAAATCATTACCCACCCCAAAATCGTTACCTGCCCCAGGAGAAATCATTACCCTCCCCAAAATCGTTACCTGTCCCAAAATCGTTACCTGCCCCAAAACTGTTACCTGCCCAAAAATAAATCATTACTCACCCCAAAATCGTTACCTGTCCCAAAATCGTTACCTGCCCCAGGATAAATCGTTACTCACCCCAAAATCGTTACCTGCCCCAGGAGAACTCATTACCTGCCCCAAAATCGTTACCTGTCCCAAAATCGTTACCTGCCCCAGGATAAATCATTACCCACCCCAAAATCGTTACCTGCCCCAGGAGAAATCATTACCCACCCCAAAATCGTTACCTGTCCCAAAATCGTTACCTGCCCCAAAACTGTTACCTGCCCAAAAATAAATCATTACTCACCCCAAAATCGTTACCTGTCCCAAAATCGTTACCTGCCCCAGGATAAATCGTTACTCACCCCAAAATCGTTACCTGCCCCAGGAGAACTCATTACCTGCCCCAAAATTTTTACCTGTCCCAAAATCGTTACCTGCCCCAGGATAAATCGTTAGCCGCCCCAAAATCGTTACCTGTCCCAAAATCGTTACCTGCCCCAGGAGAAATCGTTAGCCGCCCCAAAATCGTTACCTGTCCCAAAATCGTTACCTGCCCCAGGAGAAATCATTACCTGCCCCAAAATCATTGCCCACCCAAAAATCTTTACCTGCCTCAAAATTTTTACCTGCCCAAAAATAAATCATTACTCACCCCAAAATCGTTACCCACCCCAAAATTGTTACCTGCCCCAGGAGAAATCATTACCTGCCCCAAAATCGTTACCCACCCCAAAATTGTTACCTGCCCCAGGAGAAATCATTACCTGCCCCAAAATCGTTGCCCACCCCAAAATTGTTACCTGCCCCAAAACTGCTACCTGCCCAAAAATAAATCATTATTCACCCCAAAAGCGTTACCCACCCCAAAATCGTTTCCCACCCCAAAGTCATTGCCTCACCCAATATTGTTACCTGCCCCAAAATTGTTACCTACCCCAAAATTTTTACCTGCCCCAAAATCATTACCTGCCCCAAAATCGTTACCTGGCTCAAAATCCTTACCCTCCACAAAATTTTTGCCCACCCCAAAATTGTTTCCTGCTCCAAAATCGTTACCTGCCCCGAAATAAATCACTACCCACCCCAAAATCATTACCCACCCCAAAATCCTTATCCACCCCAAAATCCTTATCCACCCCAAAATCGTTGCCTGCCCCAAAATAAATCATTACCCCCTCCAAAATCCTTATCCACCCCGAAATCATTACCTGCCCCAAAATCGTTTCCTGCCCCGAAATCGTTACCTGCCCCAAAATCATTTCACACCCCAAAATCGTTACCTGCCTTGAATTAAATCATTACTCACCCCAAAATCATTACCCACCCCAAAATCGTTACCTGCCCCAGGATAAATCATTACCCACCCCAAAAACATCTCCCGCCCCAAAATCATTACCTGCCACAAAATTTTTTAACCCCCCAAAATCGCTTCCTGCCCCCAAGCCATTACCTGCCCCAAAATAAACCATTACCTACCCCAAAATCGTTGCCCACCCCGAAATCACTTCCTGCCCCGAAATCGTTTCTGGCCCCAAAATATTTTCCCACCCCAAAATCGTTACCTGCCTTGAAATACAGCATTACTCACCCCAAAATTATTATCCATCCCAAAATAAATCATTACCCACCCCAAAAATAAATCATTACCCACCCCAAAATCGTTTCCCGCCCCAAAAATCGCCGCCTGCCCCACCCTCGGCGGCGGTGCCGGGACTTGTGCCTTGGCACGGAGCGCGAAGCTCGGAGCCGTCGCAGCTCCTGGAGAAATCCTGCTTGGAGCAGCCGCCGCGCTCAGCCGGGACGGCTCCAGCCCTGAATCCACGCTAATTCCCTGAGGATTTTCGGGAGCGTGGCAGGAGCAGGACACTCCCAAGGGCTGTCCCCATGGCGCTAATTCCTTGATGATTTTCAGGAGCGTGGCAGGAGCAGGGACACTCCCAAAGGCTGTCCCCATGGCGCTAATGCCCAGATGATTTTTGGGAGAGTGGCAGGAGCAGGGACACTCCCAAAGGCTGTCCCCATTCCCCTAATTCCTTGATGATTTTCGGGAGTGCAGCAGGAGCAGAGCATTCCCAAAGGCTGTCCCCATGGTGCTAATTCCCTGATGATTTTCCGGAGTGTGGCAGGAGCCGGACTCTTCCAAAGGTTGTCCCCATGGCCCTAATTCCCTGATGATTTTCAGGAGCAGGACACTCCCAAAGGCTGTTCCCATGGCGCTAATTCCTTGATGATTTTCAGGAGCGTGGCAGGAGCAGGACACTCCCAAGGGCTGTCCCCATGGCGCTAATTCCTTGATGATTTTCAGGAGCGTGGCAGGAGCAGGGACACTCCCAAAGGCTGTTCCCATAGTGCAAATTCCCTGATGATTTTTGGGAGCACGGACACTCCCAAAGGCTGTCCCCATATCCCTAATTCCCTGATGATTTTCGGGAGCGTGGCAGGAGCAGGGACACTCCCAAAGGTTGTCCCCATGGCGCTAATTCCCTGATGATTTTCAGGAGCAGGGACACTCCCAAGGGCTGTTCCCATGGCGCTAATTCCTTGATGATTTTCGGGAGCATGGCAGGAGCAGGACACTCCCAAAGGCTGTCCCCATTCCCCTAATTCCCTGATCATTTTCGGGAGCAGGGACACTCCCAAAGGCTGTCCCCAAGGCCCTAATTCCCTGATCATTTTCGGGAGCGTGTCAGGAGCAGGGACACTCCCAAGGGCTGTCCCCATGGTGCTAATTCCCTGATGATTTTCAGGAGCATGGCAGGAGCAGGACATTCCCAAAGGCTGTCCCCATGGTGCTAATTCCCTGATGATTTTCGGGAGCGTGGCAGGAGCAGGGACACTCCCAAAGGTTGTCCCCATGGCACTAATTCCCTGATGATTTTTGGGAGCAGGACACTCCCAAAGGCTGTCCCCATGGCGCTAATTCCTTGATGATTTTCAGGAGCGTGGCAGGAGCAGGACACTCCCAAAGGCTGTCCCCATGGCGCTAATTCCCTGATCATTTTCGGGAGCAGGGACACTCCCAAAGGCTGTCCCCATAGCGCTAATTCCCTGATGATTTTCAGGAGCGTGGCAGGAGCAGGACACTCCCAAAGGCTGTCCCCATATTCCTAATTCCCTGATGATTTTCGGGAGCGTGGCAGGAGCAGGACACTCCCAAAGGCTGTCCCCATGGCCCTAATTCCCTGATGATTTTCGGGAGCAGGGACACTCCCAAAGGCTGTCCCCATGGCCCTAATTCCCTGATGATTTTCGGGAGCAGGGACACTCCCAAAGGCTGTCCCCATGGCCCTAATTCCCTGAGGATTTTCGGGAGTGTGGCAGGAGCAGGGCATTCCCAAAGGCTCTCCCCATGGCCCTAATTCCCTGATGATTTTCGGGAGCGCAGCAGGAGCAGGGCATTCCCAAAGGCTCTCCCCATGGTGCAAATTCCCTGATGATTTTTGGGAGCGCAGCAGGAGCAGGACATTCCCAAAGGCTGTCCCCGTGCCATCGCCCCGATCGAGCACCGGTGACGATGCCCTGACCCTGCTCTCCCCAGCGTGGCTCCAGCACGGCTCTGGCTCTGTCTGGATTTTAGGAACAACCTGCCCGGACACCTCGGTCCCTCTGCAGCTCAGGAACGATTTTTCCAGAGGGTGGGATGAGCAAAGAGCAGGAATGCAGCCCTGAGCTGAGCTCAATGCAGGGGACGGGGAAAACCTTCCTCAAAGGCACCGATGCTCGTCCACCAAGGCGGTGAACGACGCGTGTTCTACTACTGAACTACGCGTGTTCTACTACTGAACTACGCGTGTTCTACTACTGCGTGTAGGAAACGACACAGCTGCAAACCGCGCGAGGGAATCCCAGGAAAAGCTCCCCCGGGGTCACCCGGTACTTGAGACCTTCGCAAATCCCATCAAAACCTGGATTTGCGCCGGGAAGGACGGGGACCACAGGTGAAAGCTGGCAGATCTCCGCGGCCAAGATGCCCAAACGCCTCCTCGGTCCAAGCTCGGTCAGGCAGAGCAATCCGAGGGTGCTAGGCCAGCAAAATCCACGGATTGAGTGTTTGGCGGCTCAGTTTGTAGCCAGGCTCCTGGCAATGAATCCCTCTGTCCGCAGCTCCTGATGGAACCTCGGGGCTGCCACGACAGCTCTCAGGGTGACACTGCCACCCCTGTGCCACCAGGATCCCTCTGGACACACAGGAAGGATCCAGAAGGTTCCCTGTGGTGTAAGGTGACACACAGGAGGGATCCAGAAGATGCCTTGTGGCTCAAGGTGACACTGTCACCCCTGTGCCACCAGGATCCCTCTGGACACACCGGAAGGATCCAGAAGATTCCCTGTGGCTCAAGGTGACACACAGGAGGGATCCAGAAGATTCCCTGTGCCTCAAGGTGACACTGTCACCCCTGTGCCACCAGGATCGCTCTGGACACACAGGAAGGATCCAGAAGATTCCCTGTGGCTCAAGGTGACACTGCCACCCCTGTGCCACCAGGATCGCTCTGGACACACAGGAGGGATCCAGAAGATTCCCTGTGGACCAAGGTGACACACAGGAGGGATCCAGAAGGTTCCCTGAGGCTCAAGGTGACACTGCCACCCCTGTGCCACCAGGATCGCTCTGGACACACAGGAAGGATCCAGAAGATTCCCTGTGGCTCAAGGTGACACACAGGAGGGATCCAGAAGGTTCCCTGAGGCTCAAGGTGACACTGTCACCCCTCTGTCACCAGGATCCTTCTGGACACACAGGAAGGATCCAGAAGATTCCCCGTGCCTCAAGGTGACACTGCCACCCCTGTGCCACCAGGATCGCTCTGGACACACCGGAAGGATCCAGAAGATTCCTTGTGGCTCAAGGTGACACTGCCACCCCTGTGCCACCAGGATCGCTCTGGACACACAGGAGGGATCCAGAAGATTCCCTGTGGACCAAGGTGACACACAGGAGGGATCCAGAAGGTTCCCTGAGGCTCAAGGTGACACTGCCACCCCTGTGCCACCAGGATCGCTCTGGACACACAGGAAGGATCCAGAAGATTCCCTGTGGCTCAAGGTGACACACAGGAAGGATCCAGAAGATGCCTTGTGGCTCAAGGTGACACTGCCACCCCTGTGCCACCAGGATCCCTCTGGACACACCGGAAGGATCCAGAAGATTCCCTGTGGCTCAAGGTGACACACAGGAGGGATCCAGAAGATTCCCTGTGCCTCAAGGTGACACTGCCACCTCTGTGCCACCAGGATCCCTCTGGAAACACAGGAAGGATCCAGAAGATTCCCTGTGGCTCAAGGTGACACACAGGAATGATCCAGAAGGTTCCCTGTGGTGTAAGGTGACACTGCCACCCCCGTGTCACCAGGATCCCTCTGGACACACCGGAAGGATCCAGAAGACTCCCCATGCCTCAAGGTGACACACAGAAGGGATCCAGATAGTTCCCTGAGGCTCAAGGTGACACTTCCACCCCCGTGTCATCAGGATCCCTCTGGACACACAGGAAGGATCCAGAAGATTCCCTGTGGACCAAGGTGACACTCAAGAAGGATCCAGAAGATTCCCCGTGGCTCAAGGTGACACTGCCACCTCTGTGCCACCAGGATCCCTCTGGAAACACAGGGAGGATCCAGAAGATTCCCGTGCCTCAAGGTGACACTGCCACCAGGAGCTTTCTGGACACACAGGAAGGATCCAGAAGATTCCTTGTGGCTCAAGGTGACACTGTCACCCCTGTGCCACCAGGATCCCTCTGGAAACACAGGAAGGATCCAGAAGATTCCCTGTGGACCAAGGTGACACACAGGAGGGATCCAGAAGATTCCTTGTGGCTCAAGGTGACACTGCCACCCCTGTGCCACCAGGATCCCTCCGGACATCCAGAAGGTTCCCTGTGGCCCAAGGTGACACTGTCACCCCTGTGCCACCAGGATCCCTCTGGACATCCAGAAGGTTCCCTGTGGCCATTCCAAGCGCTGAAAGGGGGCAGCCAAACTCCAAAGCTCTCCCAGAGATGCGGCCAAGGGGCTCCCACCAGGATCCATCACCACAGGATCACCGAGGCTGGAAAAGCCCTCCAGGACCACCGAGTCCAGTCTGGGACACAACCACAGCCTGAGTGACACCTCCAGGGGCGTTGGAACCCCGGGGGATGAGAATTCCAGCCTTTCCGGGCTAAAAGGAAACACCACATTTCACCTGAGGCTGTGGAACAGCTCCCGAAACTGAGTGACGGTTTGGATGGAATTGTGTGATCTCACAGGGTGGAAAACTGAGAATTTAAGGGTTTAGTATGTAATAATATATATCAGGCAATATGGAGGATTTGAGGCGTTGCCTAAGTCCTTCTTCTTCACCTCCTTCTTCATGGTTTTGGGTGTTTATTTCTCACTGGGTGAAAAAGGTCCTTGGGTTCTCGGCTATTGTGTTAAAAGTATAAATAATTTAGGTGTCACCTCGTTACTGGGTAATCAGCACTTAAAAGACCACGGAAAGAGTTGGAGAGGGATCCACATTCTGCCTCATTAGCTGGAACTCGCAACTCGTCAGGCTGTGCTTTACGTAGGAATTAATAAACACCGAGTCCCAACACGAAAACCCACGTCTCCCGTGCGTTAATCCCGGCTCTAACGCGAAGAAAAGACAAAAACCTCACAGACCCCAAACCTCCCTGGGCAGCCCCGAAACTCAGTCTCCACCAGGTCCATCCTGCTTGAGGAGATCAGCCACCAAATCCCTTCTTTCCATCGAAATCCCCTCTTTTCCATTGAAATCCCCTCTTTTCCATCGAAACCCCCTCTTTTCCATCCGTATCCCACGCCAGGGGCAGGGCCCGCGGGGGAAGGCTCCGGAGCCGGGAGCGTTTGTTTGGAAACGGCCAATCTGTTCCCAATTAGGGAGAGGAAACGCCGAGAGGCTGCCTCGTTAATTAAGGAACTCGCTATCAAAGGACTCATTAAGAGCTACTGAAACGGAATGGCTGTTCAAATAAATACCCATTAATCTCAAACGCGCGATCGGGATCGCAGGAGCGCCTCTGGCCGCCCTGGAAGCGCGGAATGGGTTGGGTTGGATCCCCAAAGATCACCCAGGTCCACCTCCCACTATCCCAGGGCGCTCCGAGCCCCATCCAGCTGCTCCACGGGCACTTCCAGGGATCCAGGGGCAGCCGCAGCTTCCCTTCACCTGTTGGTGGCTCCTTCATTTCCCCCGGCCCCAGCCAGGTGGGATTTGGTCCCTGAAATCCAAACCCAACCCCTGCTGTGGCACGGAGAGCCCTCCCAGCAGCTCTCCGAGGAATTAACAGTGTTTCCATGGAAAACAAAGCCTAACGGGCTCCAAGCGCTCTCAGAGTTTCCAATTATGTTGGGTTTTTTTTGTTTGTTTTTTTTTTTTGCTACCAGCAGAATTCCTTCCTCGCCCGCAACAAGCATCGGGATTGATGCGATTAAGGATATTTAGATGTGCAAATCCAGGGACTTCAGACAGCAGAGAAGCGGGGCCAAAACCCGGGAATTCTTTGGTGAATTAAATGTACGGTTTTCTATAAACACCGCGAGTTGTCCCCGTAATTTCGACACGGAATTTCCTGACTTTCCCAATCCGTAAGGCGGCACCGGGGATGTTTTGCAGAGGATGGAAACGTGATGGGGAAATAATGAGCAATTGTTTGGTAGCACAAACCCCAGGATAATCCCGGTGGATCCTCTCTCCGTGGCCACAGATGGAGACTTCAGACCCCGCAGACCTCACAGGGCTCAGCTCCTGCTCCAGAAGCTTCTGGATCCTCTGGCTGTCCCAAATCCCCCTAAACTGGGGGCAAACTCAGTAAATCAGCTCTGGAAATTTTTCCTGCTTTGCCTGTGCTGTCCTGATTTGCCTTTTTCCTTTTCTGCGCTCACTGAAGGCGTCAGAAAAACCCCAAACCATCACCCAAAAAGACGAACGCTTCCCAAAACGTCAAACCAAATGAACGACGAGTACTTGTAAATTTAAAAAATATTTTGAAGAGGTTTACTTAATAAAATAAACCCTTCATTAACTGCCCAGAAGTTCATTTTCAACTGGACCAAGTGGGTTTTCATGGAGGTTTTTGGTTGGATTTTTTTTTTCCCCCCTGGTTTGTTTTGGGTGTTTTCAGCTTTTAGTTAAAAAAAACCCACACAAAACCAACCAAAAAAAACCCCAAACAAAACAAACAAAAAAAAACCCCAAAAACCCTACCCCCCCCCAAAAAAAAACCAAAACCAAACCAAACCAAACCAAACCAACCACCACAACAACAATAACATACAAAAAAAAGCCAAACCAACCAACAAACAAACAAAAAAAAGGACAAACGAAAAGCTGTGGATCTGCACTCAAGATCCTGCAAAGAAATGGTTCTCCAGGACAAAGAGGGCTGCATCCCAAATGAACCCAGCAGGCACCCAGAAAACTCCTAATTAATTAATTAACTCTACTCAGCTTTGCAGCAGAGTCATTAAGAACAACGCCCCCTTTTTTTTTTTGTCCCCTAATTTAATTTTTTGGGTTTTTTTTTTTTTTTGTTTTCCCTGTGGAAGGTGGACAGGAGCAGAACAATTCCTGGCGTGCAGCTGTGGGCCGGGCGTGCGACCACCGACGGGCCCTGAGTGACTTCAGCCACGGGCAGACCCGGATTGGATCCCTGGCTCCGTGGA
This sequence comes from Hirundo rustica, assembly GCF_015227805.2. Lineage (NCBI taxonomy): Eukaryota > Metazoa > Chordata > Aves > Passeriformes > Hirundinidae > Hirundo > Hirundo rustica. The sequence continues at coordinate 671,394 of NC_053454.1, read as the reverse complement.
GCCATCCCAGGAGCGGAACACTGGAGCCACTGTGCGGATTTATGGAGCTGGAAAAATGGGCCGGAGCCAATTCAGGAGGTGACGTTCACGTGGGTTTGGGATTTGCCAAGGAAAAGAAGAAGGGGGGAAAACGTTCCAGCCAAGGTTGGATTGTGGGTCAGGGCTCCTGGGCGCACGGGGATGGCTGCTGGAGGAAGGGATATTCCTCAGCCTTGGATCCATGGAATACTCCTCAGCCTTGGACCAACGGGATGCTCCTCAGCTGTGGATCAATAGGACGATCGTCAGGTTTGGACCCATGGGATCCTCCTCAGCTTTGGACCAATGAGATGATCCTTAGCCTTGGACCAATGGGATGCTCCTCAGCCTTAGATCCATGGGATATCCCTCAGATTTGGATCCATGGGATATTCCTCAGCCCTGGACCAACAGGATGCTCCTCAGCCTTGGATCCATGGAATACTCTGAGCCTTGGACCAACGGGATGCTCCTCAGCCTTGGATCCATGGAATACTCCAAGTTTTGGGCCAATGAGATGCTCCTCAGCCTTGGATCCATGGAATACTCCTCAGCCTTGGATCCATGGAATACTCTGAGCCTTGGACCAACGGGATGCTCCTCAGCCTTGGGCCAAAAGGATGATCCTCAATCTTGGATCCATGGAATGATCCTCAGCCTTGGATCAATAGGATGATTGTCAGCTTCAGACCCACAGTGTGGTCCTCAGCTCTGGATCCATGGAATATTCTGAGCCTTGGACCAGACCTGGGATGCTCTTCAGCCTTGGATCCACAGAATACTCCAAACCTTGGGCCAATGGCATGCTCCTCAGCCTTGGATCCATGGAATACTCCAAGTTTTGGGCCAATGAGATGCTCCTCAGCCTTGGATCCATGGAATACTCCAAGTTTTGGGCCAATGAGATGCTCCTCAGCCTTGGATCCATGGAATACTCCTCAGCCTTGGATCCATAGAATACTCCTCAGCCTTGGATCCATGGAATACTCCAAACCTTGGGCCAATGGCATGCTCCTCAGCCCTGGATCCATGGAATACTCCAAACCTTGGGCCAATGGCATGCTCCTCAGCCTTGGATCCATGGAATACTCCAAACCTTGGGCCAATGGCATGCTCCTCAGCTTTGGATCCATGGAATACTCCAAGTTTTGGGCCAATGAGATGCTCCTCAGCCTTGGATCCATGGGATCCCCCAAGCCTTGGAGCTCCTGATGCCCAGGCTCGAGAAAACAGAGGCGATGTGTGCACACACATTTCCATGGGAAGGCGTTTTGGATTCCATCTACACTGGGACGCATGGAATGGCCGACGTCACTGCATGACAGCGGCGTCCCTTCCAGCAGCCCCAACATCCATCCCGCTGCTCCCAGCTGATTTCAAATCCTTTCCTGGATTTCCCAGGAATGGGGATGGCCTCCTCTGCCCGGGATCTGCCATTCCGGAAGCGATCCCACGAACCAGAGTTGTTGGTTTGGCAGGAGGATGGATGCTCTGGGAAGGACGAACCTTGGGCTGGGCAGGGCAGGCTGTGGTCACCCATGGAAGAACCTTCGGTGCCATCAGCAAATCGCCAGATTTCAGAAAAGTTTCACCGCTGGAGCTTTTCCTGAGTAAAACTGGGATCTTGGCCTTGACTTTGACCATCCCTACCTCAGTTCAGGAGACAAAGTCCCACCACGGAAGATCTCAGGTTCACCATGGAAAAACCCACGGAGAGTGGCGCCAATTAACCCAATTCCAAGCGGAATTTGTCCCCTGCAAAGATCAACTCAACCAGAAAACTCCAAAGAGCCAAAAGTGGAGCTGTTCCAGCCAACCTGGAAGGCCCCATCCCCTGCCTGACCCAGGATCTCTCCCAAATTTCAGCAGAAGCTGAGCCCGTTTCAGCGTCTGCATTCCAGAGGTGTGGAAAAAAAAAACTCCACGGGTTGTCCTTTGCCAGAGGCAAGCATTTCCCACCTCGATATTTCGGTAAAACGGGATCTGGCAACGGGACCAAGGCATGGCAGAGCTGAACTCCCACCAGAAGATCAGGGGCAACCAGACAAACAGAAAGGAAAAAGGGAAAGGGGGAAGAAAAGAGAAAAGCAAATCCCGCAATTACCCTCTCCGCACCAAAAATAAACCAGGCACTGCAGCCCGACACAAATCCCTGACATTCCAACAAAAGGGGAAGAAAACCGTGGCTGTGTCCAAGATGCCCAAGGTCAACAGCTGGAAGTATTTTGGCTGGAGCTGGGGGAAGCTCAAGGAAGAGGGAAATCACACTGGGGGTGATGGTCACAACCAGCTCCCGCAGACAGGGCTGAAAGGGGCTTTTATTAAAAATATTTAATGCCGTTTTATCCGGTTTGGGGCTGTTTTTGGGGGTCTTTAATTATTTGTGGAGCAGCCAGCTCCACGGAAAGGTTTTTCCTCTGAAGGAATTGGGAGGCCTTGGAATCATGAGAAGCCTGAGAAGCAGAAGAGAAAACACCCAACAGCAAAAGCGCGACTCAAGGCGTTTGGAAGCAGGGGAAAATCGTGGGATTCGGGATCACAGGAGCAGGAACAAGCAATTTCTCCCCCTGTCAGAGTCAACGAGTGACTTCTGCTTCGTAATTTTTGTTAATTAGGAGAATAAATGAATAGAAGGAGGGGCAGGGGGTGGGATGCAGCTGCCACGGCCGAGCAGGGGGCAGCTCCTCTGAAGCCTTAAAGATTCCAAAGTGGGCAGAGATCTCCTCAGGAAGCTCCAGGGTTTGCAGCCAAGCTGGGAAGCTGCTGGGGGAAATCTGGATACACACACATGCAGAAATCCAAGGAAACGGATCTCGTGATCTCCGTCTTTTTCCTCGTTCGACATCCAAAGGCAGGGCAGGGTATTTTTAATTAAATGGGGTTTTGGGAGCCAAGAACGTGGAAATTGTTGGGTGCAGAGCCTGGATCACCCAAAATGAGCCAGAGCATCCAGCTGCTCTCCAGGCTCCTGCAGCGCTGCAGGATCTCCCTACGGACCTCCACACCAGTCACGGGTGGGAAAGATTCCTGACAGTCCAGGTTTGGGGTGGGACAACATCACGCCCTGAGAGACTCCAGGAAATATTCTAGGAATTACTCTAGGAATTACAGCCTTTATCCTGGTTTGCCAGTGGGTTTAACTGCAGACACTCACCACCTGATCCCAACTGTCCCACCAGGCTGGAAGTTGAGATTGGCACCAGAATCACAGAATCCCGGGATGGTTTGGGTTGGAGGAGACCTTAAATCCCATCCATTCCCACCCTGCCATGAGCAGGGACATCTCCCACTATCCCAGGTGGATCCAAACCTCAGTGTCCAACCTGGCCTTGGACGCTGCCAGGGATCCAGGGGGCAGCCACAGCAAATCTGGGAATTCCATTCCAGGGCCTGCCCATCCTCACAGGGAAGAATTGCTTCCCAGTATTCCATGTAAATCTCCCTTCTTTCAGCTGGAAGCAAAAACGTGAAGTAGCCTTTGTTTTTTTGGTCCTGTTCGTGTCTCCCAAGGCTCTCTCCCGGTCCCCGTGCCCGGGATCCGAGATTTTCCAATTCCTTGATGCAAAGCAGAGCCGTGGCCCGGCCGCGATCGGAGCGCGCGGCTCCAAACTGGAACGAACGAGACCAAAAAAAAAGGGGAAAAAAAAAAAATATGGACATATTTCATCCTCCTCTTTTGTGGCTTTTATTTTCTTTTGTATTCGCTTTGGGAATAACATTCTTTCCATTGGGAAGAGCCTGATTTTCCATTAAATACAAAGCAGCTGCCATTTTGGAAACAAAAAGCTGATTAAATACAGATTCTTTTTTCTTTTTTTTTTTTAATTTTTTCCCCCACTTATGAAGAGCAAGAACCACGTTTGTTTCTGCTGATTTATCGGGCCAAAGCTGCCAATTTACGGCAGCAGGAAAACTTAAAGAGAGCGACTTGAATCGCTCCATCTTCCCGAAATAATTTTGTAATTACGGTTCGACGTCGGAGAGGGAAAGGAAAGATCCAGAAGTTTGGAGCGCTCCGCCCTCCCTCCGGGACAGCGGACCCCGGGGGTTCCTCACCCTCTGCACACACAGGGATGCTCCAGATTCCCCGTTTACGCAGATTCCCGCCCGTTGGGATGGCAGGGAAAGGCTCGGCACATCGGGGTGACGCGCGGGGCCCGGAGGAGACGCAACCGCTGCCCCACTGCGGGCCCAGATGTTGAACAGACTGGAAAAAAGGGATGAGCTCCAAGGAAAAAATCCCAACCCACCCGCTCCGTTGCTACTCCATGAGCCAGCAAGGCTCAGTCCGAGAGGTTTTTCCAAGCAGACCCGAGTGACCAGCAGCGTCCGAACCTTCAGCTGGTTTTGTCTTTTCCCAGAAATGGAATCATATTTTGGATTTCCATTTCAAAACTGAGGTGTTATAGCTAAAAAAACAGGGAGAAGATGGATAAAACCAGGGAGGAGATGGATAAAACAGAGAGCTGGGGAAAGCTGCAGGAGTTAGTGACTGGTTTTTAACTAACCCGTCACGTTCTCCTGATTTCTTGCCCTTCATGAAATCTCCAGAGGATCATGAGATTTCCATGAGAATTCCGTGAGAATTCCACAGGGATCTGCACTTTGAGATGTTTTTTCCCACTCCTGCCATTCTATCTACCCAAGGCTGTGAGATCCAGGGAAAACATTTGTGGAAAGGGACCCTGTGATGGTCACCAAGTCATCTCCACCCACGCTGGTGGCATCAGCCACGGCTGGTGGCTCCAAGCGACGATCCCGAGCATCCAACTTTTCTGTGCACCCTCCACTCAAGTGTCCCCTGCACAAGGATCCCCCAAAAGGTTTGGGTTCCTCCAGGGCAGCTGGGGCTCCTCCCACGGATGGGTTAAGGAAGGTGTGGAGAGCTCTGGAAGCTGTTAATGGATGTCCCTTTCCACATTCCCAACTTAAGAGCCTTGGAAGAGCAGTGGATGAAACAAGAGGAAAGCAGGAAGCTGCAAACCCTACGATCTGCCCTGAATTTCCTAAAGGGTAGAAGAATCCAAACTTTATCTCCTGGTAGGATTTTTGGAAGGTCCAGGCTGAGGATCTGGAGCAGGAAGGAGGAGGCATGTTTGGATTCCATACACCGGGGCCGGAATTTCGGCTGCCGAATTCCCTGTGCCTCAGATTCCTTTATGGATGGAGGTGCAGGCAAGAGAAATCATCCAACAGCTGCCTCAGTCCCAGTATGGAAACCGAAATTCCAACCATGCTGAGGTGACTCCACGGAGGGAATGACACCTAAGGAAGCACGCCCTGGTTTAAAGGATTTATGGGACTGAGCATTTTGGCTTCCATCAATTTTCCAACTGCTGAAAGCAGACAAGGAAACCTTGGAATTCCAGATAACCCGGCTTAGCCAGACTCGAGTTTACAGAGCTCCTGGGTTAATCCCAGGAGTCAGCCTGCCCCACCCAGCAAGAAATCCATGGGATTTGGACACTCTGCTCCTTGTTTTAAAGCACCACCGGGTCCTGTTTCGACCCCTCCATCCTGAAAAACACTTGGGATTCTGGAGGCACTTGGGAAAGCAGGAATGGGCTGCTCCAGCCACCAGTCCATCCTCCCCCCTTCAGGGCATCCCTGTTTTACGGGAATTTTGCTGAGCATTCACTCAGGCCAAGCAATCCCCTAAAAGACTTGGATCACCTCAGGAACAGAAAGCCCCAGGCACGGAAGATTCTGGATGCTGCTCATGCCCTGTCCATGTCTGCATCCCGCTTTTTTTAACCTTTTAAACTTCCAGGATTAGCCACAACGACTTTCCACCGGACAAATTAAACTCCGCTAAAATTCCTCCTTTGTCCTGCCACTTTGTGCAACCCCCCTTTTATTTTTTTTTTTGAATCCACCTCTTCCGTGATTTATTCCCGCCAATTAATCCCAACCAGGCAGAGAGCAGAAAATCAGGAGGGATAAAAGGAAAACTGGGATTTGTCGCCATTAAGAAGGAGCCTGACTAAGAGCAGGCTGGCAAAGCCCCTCCAAATAAAGGGATTACTCCATCCCTGACCCTTTCCAGGGGAGCTCCAGGTATTATTTTCCATTGATTTACCTTAATGAAAGTAATGCCCCCCTCTCCGTAGGAAGCTGACTCCAAGAGCTGTCTAGGCACTGGATCCAATTAAAGGAATAAATACATCTGGCTTCTAAACAGCTCCAAGCCTGGAAAAGCCAGAGGAAAAAGGGCTCCTTTGCATCTGTCCCTCTCGGTTCTGCGCCCTGAGGACACCACGGAGGACGCCTGACATCCAACACCGCTCCTGGAAACCCCCGGCCGCAGGGAACGCCTGGAGCATCCCGGCGGCTTTGATGGGAGCCGGCCTGGGATTGCTTTAACGAGGCTCCGTGTCTCTCCAGGAGCCGGCGTTGATTTGAGGCCTCGGTGTCGACTTAGAAACTCCCCAGCTGCCCGGAGCCTGCAAACAGTCCGGGCTTCGCCAGGCTCGGTTTCCAGGGAAAGGGGCACAAGCATCCCACGGGAGCAGGGAATATCGGTGGGGATTCCCATGGAGAGCAGGGAATAAAGGCTGGGAAGCAGAGGCAGGGTCCAGGCTCTGAATGTGGCAACCCCGCAGAACTCCCAGGCGGGTTTTGCTCCCTGGGAATGGAGGAAACAAGGTGGCCGCAGAGCGCTTTGTTTGCCGCCTATCCCTGGAAATGCCGCGGGTTTTCCTGCCCGGAGCAAGCAGAGATGGCAACAGTCACGGGGGGTTGCTGAACCAGAAGGAAGGTCTGAAAGCCTCCTCGGCTTAGTTTCGGTGCTGATCGGCCAAATGCAAACTGGGAGATGGCGCAGGTCATGAATCCACATTGTTTTCTGGAGAAAACCGCGGAATCCCAGAATGGTTTGGGATGGAAGGGACCTGAAAGATGATCCAGTTCCACCCCCTGCCATGGCAGGGACACCTCCCACCATCCCAGGCTGCTCCAAACCCTGGCTTTGGACATCTCCACTCCTGCCTGAGGGAAGGCTTAGTGGTCCAATCCCTCAAACCAGGAGGAATTTCCAGCTGGAATCCCCTTGGGAAACTTCTCCGAACAAACAGCAAGGATTTTACAAACATCTCTTCTCTTTGGAGCAGAGCGCGAGGATCTCATCCAGGTTTCCCTAACATCAGGCATTCCCTCTAAAATTCCCTGCAGATTTGGGTGCTCCAGGCTGACAAAAGGAGCCATTTCAACGCCCTAAAATCGACACCTTAGTGACCCACTGGGGAGGAAACCCTCTCCTTCGGTCTCCGATTTACCCCAGAGTCATTCATCCCACGGATTTCAACGTTCAATCCGTCTCTTCCTTCCCTCCTGGCTGACACAAAGGACCTTTCCTGGTTCAACCGCCCCCGCAGAGCGCGGAGGCGGGAGCGGAGCGGAGCCAAGGCGCGGGATGGTGGAGTGGACATCTGCCCGCCCCTACGGAGGACAACGCAGGAGGTCAGGGTCAAAGGAAGGACAGAGAAAAGCAACAGGACAAAGGCAGAGAGGGGCCCAGAGGTCACCAGAGGTGCCCACAAATCCCACCCGACGCTCCAACGGCGGCTCCGACATCGGCAAAGGATTGGGGAAGCAAAATGGGGGCTCCTGGGAGCTGCGAGGAGGAGGAGGAGGAGATGGGGGAGAATAAAGCACCACAAAAGCAGTTTTGTTGTCATTCTGTCACAGAAGCCTGGAATGGGTTGGGTTGGAAGGGATCTTAAAGAGCACCCTGATCCAAACATCTCCCACTCTCCGAGGGTGGGAGCCCTCGGAAAGGAAGGTCTGAAAGTGTCCTCGGCTTGGTTTTGGTGCTGACTGGCCAAATCCGACCTGGATTTGGGAGACGGCGCCTGTCATGAATCCACATTGTTTTCTGGGGAAAACCGCGGAATCCCAGAATGGTTTGGGATGGAAGGGACCTGAAAGATGATCCATGGGCAGGGACACCTCCCACCATCCCAGGTGGATCCAACCCTTGGACACTGCCAGGGATCCAGGGGCAGCCACAGCAAAGCTGGGAATTCCAGAATTCCCAGACCCTCCCCACCCTCCCAGACAGGAATTCCCAATGCCCAACATCCCAGCCCAATCTCCCCTTTCCCACTGGAAGCCATTCCCTGTGTCCTGTCCCTCCAGCCCTTGGCCCCAGCCCCTCTCCAGCTCTCCTGGAGCCCCTTCAGGGACTCTGAGCATTCCCTGGATTTTTCCCTTCTCCAGGGGAACATTCCCAGCTCTCCCAGCCTGGCTCCAGAGCAGAGGGGCTCCAGAATCCTGGAATGGGTTGGGTTTTGAAGTGACCCTAAATCCCATCCCATTCCCACCTCATCCGTGTTCAGGGACACCTCCCACTCTCCCAGGTGGATCCAAGCCCCAGTGTCCAGCCTGGCCTTGGACACTTCCCAGGATGGAGCTGGATTTTCCCAATCCAACCATTATCACTGCTGGATCCACCACTGCGACCGCAGCCAGGAATTCCCAATGCCCAAGATCCCAGCCCAATCTCCCCTTTCCCACTGGAAGCCATTCCCTGTGTCCTGTCCCTCCAGCCCTTGTCCCCAGCCCCTCTCCAGCTCTCCTGCCCGCTCTGCCCTCCACCATCCCTGTTCCTCAGCATTCCCACCTGCAAGAGCTGATGGATGTCAAACCCTGGGAGCGACAGCTGGGATCAGCTCCAGCAGGGCTGGCTCAGCTCTCCCGAGGGCCGGGGGAGTTATTTAAGCACAGACCGCGCTTGTGCAAACCCAGAGGTGACTCTGGTGCTCCTGAGATGTTTTCCCCATGGTTATTTTCCACTCGGGTCCCTCCCAGCTCGGCCCAAGGCTGCGGTTAGTGCAAAGTTCACGGCATTTCGCCTCCACGCACGGGGCCTTGGCTTATAAATATTCCGGGGGGATTTGGCTTTTCAAATAAAAACACAGGCAATCGTTCTCTTTGGAAAGAAAATAAACACTTGCGAAGCCCTTTTCTACCAGAGCAAGAGCTGCCGGGGCCGTTCGTTTGCGAGGGGGAAGAGATGCCAAAGGAAGGCAAAAACCGTCACGGCTCCAGCTGAAATCTGTGCCTGCCATCTGGCAAAAATAAGCAGAAAAAGGGAAAAAAAAAAAATAGGGGAAAAAGTAAAAAAAAAAACCAAGAAACCCCTCAGCAGAGGGTTCGCGCTGAAGTGGCTCAACGGCAGAGGCTGGATTTGTTGGATCGCTGAAAGATTGCTTCCCCTTCCCAGGTCAGCCTCACCTCTTGACCTGCCCTGATCCCCTTCCAAAGGAGGTTATCGAGATACAAGACTAACAGAGGATTAAAGGAAACTGAAAATAAAAACAAAACACCCCCCCCACCACCACCACCCCGCCTTTCCCCCAGCCCTGCTGCCCTCCCCCAGGAAAACATCCTTGCTTTGTTAACCTGACAGTTCAGGGGAGGTGTTGACACAACCCTCCATCTCTGAGGAGCTTAATGTCAACAAATCAGTGTGTTTGGAGTAGCCCTGTCAATGCCATTTACATTAACTTGTCCAACAAGAAATAAAAACAACAATCAGCCATCAAAGACAAAAGCCTTTTTCAGTCATTCTTTGCAAAGTCCTGGGCTGGAAATGTTCATTTTCTTGGAGGCCGCGGCCCTTTGCTTGCTGAAAACCAGAAACCAGCTATTTTTTTTTTCCCCCCCCTTCGATTTTTGTTGGGGTTTTTTTTGTTGTTGTTGCTTTTTTTTTAAGGCCTAAACCGCTTTTTGCACTGAAATATTTTAATTTCTTTTTTTTTTTTTTTTTTACCCTTAAAAAGAGGGGTTTTTTTTCTTTTAAAGGAGACCCGAGCATCCCATATTAATGAGCTCCACGGCAGCAGCAGGGGGGGAAACCGACTCTCCCCGGTTAACGCGGGAAGAGGGCGGCCTCGGGAGCCAAACGTTAATTATGCTTTGATTCCCATCAGCCTTTTATTTGCTCGGAGACATTTCTGGGCACTTAGTGGAGCGCTCTGGAATTGTGGCTCCAAACCACCGTGACCGTTTCATGCAGCACTGGCACGCACCGAAAAACCCCGGGAAGTTCTCCGTGAACTTCTCCTGCCCCCCCCGGCACACGCCGTCCCCCCACGGCGCTGGTGAGGGCTCAGCGTCCCCCAGAAAACAAATCAATCCCAGGGATTCCCAAAATCCAGTGGTTTACATCGCCTCCCACAGCGCCTACTCCAAAGAAAAAGTTTGGGATTGCAAGGCCTAGAAAAAGTGGAGATTTTAGGCCACTCCTGACCCAGCCAGGATTTTGGGCTGGGTTATTTTTGCCGGGTGACCGCAGAGGTTGTGGAAGCCTCATCCCTGGAAAAATCCAAGGCCATGGCTCTGGAGAACCTGATCCAATTGGAGATGACCTCCAGAAAATGCAATGTGCAAATAAATCCCAGGGATTCCCAAAATCCAGTGGTTTACATTGTCTCCCACAGTGCCTACTCCAAATAAAAAAATTTAGGCTGAAATTCCTGCTTGAGGCCTATAAAAAATGGACATTTTAGGCCAATCCTAACCCAGCCAGGATTTTGGGCTGGGTTATTTTTGCCGGGTGACCACAGAGGTTGTGGAAGCCTCATCCCTGGAAAAATCCAAGGCCATGGCTCTGGAGAACCTGATCCAATTGAAGATGTCCCCCAGAAAATGCAACGTGCAAATAAATCCCAGGAATTCCCACTATTAACTGGTTTCCATCATCTCCCACAGTGCCTACTCCAAATAAAAAATTTTAGGCTGAAATTCCTGCTTGAGGTCTAGAAAAAGTGGAGAATTTAGGCCGATCCTAACCCAGATGGAATTTTGGGCTGGGTTATTTTTGCTGGGTGACCACAGAGGTTGTGGAATCCTCATCCCTGGAAAAATCCAAGGCCATGGCTCTGGAGAACCTGATCCAATTGAAGATGACCCCCAGAAAATGCAACGTGCAAATAAATCCCAGAGACTCCCAAAAATAGAGTGTTTTTCACCATTTCCCACAATGCCTACTCCAGAGGAAAAATTTGGGATTGCAAGGCCGAGAAAAAGTGGAGAATTTAGGCCACTCCTAACCCAGCCAGGATTTTGGGCTGGGTTATTTTTGCTGGGTGACCACAGAGGCAGTGGAGGCCTCATGCCTGAAAAATCCAAGGCCATGGCTCTGGAGAACCTGATCCAATTGAAGATGACCCCCAGAAAATGCAATGTGCAAATAAATCCCAGGGATTCCCAAAATCCAGTGGTTTACATTGTCTCCCACAGTGCCTATTCCAAAGAAAAATTTTGGGATTGCAAGGCCTAGAAAAAGTGGAGAATTTAGGCCGATCCTGACCCAGATGGAATTTTGGCCTGGGTTATTTTTGCCGGGTGACCACAGAGGTTGTGGAAGCCTCATCCCTAGAAAAATCCAAGGCCATGGCTCTGGAGAACCTGATCCAATTGAAGATGACCCCCAGAAAATGCAACGTGCAAATAAATCCCAGGAATTCCCACTATTAACTGGTTTCCATCATCTCCCACAGTGCCTACTCCAAATAAAAAAATTTAGGCTGAAATTCCTGCTTGAGGCCTATAAAAAATGGACATTTTAGGCCAATCCTAACCCAGCCAGGATTTTGGGCTGGGTTATTTTTGCCGGGTGACCACAGAGGCAGTGGAGGCCTCATGCCTGAAAAATCCAAGGCCATGGCTCTGGAGAACCTGATCCAATTGAAGATGACCCCCAGAAAATGCAACGTGCAAATAAATCCCAGGAATTCCAAAAATAGAGTGTTTTTCATCATTTCCCACAATGCCTACTCCAGAGGAAAAATTTGGGATTGCAAGGCCTAGAAAAAGTGGAGATTTTAGGCCGATCCTAACCCAGATGGAATTTTGGGCTGGGTTATTTTTGCCAGGTGACCGCAGAGGTTGTGGAAGCCTCATCCCTGGAAAATCCAAGGCCATGGCTCAGGAGAACCTGATCCAATTGAAGACGTCCCCCTGAAAATGCAATGTGCAAATCCCAGGGATTCCCAAAATCCAGTGGTTTACATTGTCTCCCACAGGGCCTACTCCAAATAAAAAAATTTAGGCTGAAATTCTTGCTTGAGGCCTATAAAAAATGGAGACTTTAGGCCACTCCTAACCCAGCTGGAATTTTGGGCTGGGTTATTTTTGCCGGGTGCCCAGAGAAATGGTGAAATCCTCATCCCTGAAAAATCCAAGGCCATGGCTCTGGAGAACCTGATCCAATTGAAGATGTCCCCCAGAAAATGCAACGTGCAAATAAATCCCAGGAATTCCCAGTATTAACTGGCTTCCATCATCTTTCCACCATCTTTCCCCCCTCCAAAGAAAAGATTTGGGATTGCAATTCCTGCTAGAGCTCCAGAGAAAACAGAGACTCTTTAGGCTGCTCCACCCAGCCGGGATTTTGGGCTGGGTTATTTTTGCCGGGTGCCCAGAGAAATGGTGGAATCCTCATCCCTGGAAAAATCCAAGCCCATGGCTCTGGAGAACCTGATCCAGTTGAAGATGTCCCTGCTTATCGCGGGGGCTTGGAGCAGGGGCTCTTCCCAGCCCAAACTGTTCAACAGGATAATTCTGGGATTCCCAAGACACACAGGAAAAATTCAGCCTGAAGAGGGAAACACAGACCCTAATCCCGAATCCCTGCTCAGATTCCTTTCAGCTCCTCCTCACCCCCTCTCCAGTGTCGAATCCCGAGGATTTTCCAAGGCCACTTGAGCTGCCCTGGGGCCAGCTGGAGCCGTGACCCCGGAGAGGTTTTCCTGCAGCTCCGTCGGGACAATGGGATTACTCAGCCCCGTCACGGCGCCTTTCTGCAGCCTCAGGACTTTGGGCCCCATTCTTTTCCACCTCTTCTTTTGGAGGTGGAATTTTAGCCCAGGAACTCCGACATGCCCGGGGCTGAGGCTCCCTGGTGGGCAGGTGTCATTCCAGCTGGGACAAAAGGCGGGGGAGCGACAAAACTGCGCCAGGGGAAGACTTTTCACTCGGCTAAAAACCCCATAAATTCAGTAGGAATCAGCTCTGGAAGATTTTCACACCAGGCAGGAGAGCAGGAACGGGTGGTGCTGCACACAGGAGTGAAGGTGCTCCAAGGACGCCTCATCCCAGGATGAGGCACAGTCCTGGAGCTACTGGCGCTGTGGAAATCCTGGATTTTACGGGACCAGGCTGAAAACTCGTCTCAAACAGGGCGGCAGCTCCTCCCGGACCCCAAAGCTACGGTGCTTTATTTCCAATCACACCTCTGGTGCTGATGGATTGGGATGGGTTTGGATCAGCTCCACCTTGTCCCCAGAAACCTGAATATCCTCCTGGAGCTGGAAATTTCCTTTTTGGAAATGTTCCTTCACGCCTCTCGCTCTTTCCTTCCCCACCGACGCCCATCCCACATTTTTCTGGTGCTTTAACAAACACCTCCATAACTTTCTGCTCCGCTTTGGGCAACACCTTTACCTCCTGCACTTCAGTAGCAAAGCCCGGGAATTTCAGTGCGCTCCTAAATCGGCCACTGGAAAAGATCTCCTGATCCCTTCAAGGGATGAAAAACCTCAACACCCAAGGATGTGGAGGCCTTTGGGATGCAGCCCGGTCCTTCCCGGCTTGCTCTCACCCATGATTTGGGCGATCCATCAGGAAAGTAAGGAAAAAACTCCAACCGACGTTAAAAAAACCCCAAAGCTGCAGCTCCCACAAAGCTTTGAAGCAGACCAGGAGCTGAGACCCAAACCAGGCTGAGGTGTCTCCCTGTCCCAGGGTTTTGGGGAGGCTCTGGAGCTCAGGGGCTGCCCAGCAAATCCTCAGCTGGGGCTTTTCTAACCCGGTGCTGGAAGACAAAAGGCTGCCTCGAGCTGTCCTGGAGGTTTTTAGTGCGACTCAAGCCCTCCAAACCAACCCTGGCTGTCTCCAGAAGGAAACATTAATATTTAAGGAAGATAAATCACTCCCGGCCCACCTCATAAATCACTGTGAGCATCCTCCCCCCAGCTCATCTCTGCTGCTTCATGCTCCGGTGCAGAGACCAATCTCCCTGTCAGATCCCATTACTGGCTCCCGAGTATTCCCAGCGCGACGGGTGGAAGCCTCCAGGTGCTAAACCAACCCACAGCTCCTTTTTTTAATTTTGTTTTTTTAAAGAAATCCGGCCATTTCCAGCCTCTCCTGGCTCCGGAAGGCGCCTGCTTGGGTTTGGGAGGAACCTGGCCAGGGAGATGGATCAAAGCCCTCCCCAATTCTCTGCTGAGGGGGCAACGCTTCGTTTGCCGGTTCATTTACCAGTTTGTCCCACTGATAACAGAGCTGAGAAAGCAATTTCTCCTCAGCACAGGTGCAGAGGAGCAGGGAAGGAGCCTCCAGCGCCCTTCCAAGGGCTTCTCTTGCACAGCCAAGCAGCCTGAGCTGCCCTGATCCCGGATATTCCTGCTGGGATAGACACATCTTGGGGAATGACACCTCCCAGAACAGCTCTGGGGAGCTGGGACCTCCTTCCAGCGGAGAATGAACGGAACGGAGGGGAATATTAAATCCCCTGCCACGGGGGAGTATTAAACCTTCCCTTCCTGTTTATTCCCAGCAAATAAATCCCAGCTTGGTAAAGAAAGGAAGATGTGAAACTGCTTTCAGGACAACCGCAGGGTTCGGGGGGATTTGCTGTTTCAAAATACCTGCTGGTCCCCGCTCCTCCCGAGAGCGTTCCCACAGAGCTGAGGACAAATCCCATCTAGAGGAGGGGAGAAAACCCAGCTGCTGGAGCAAAAAGGAACCTCCCTGGTGATTGGATTTTTCCTACCAATGAGACACCGCTCAGCTGACGGCAAAGAGCAGCACAAAGCACATTTCTGATGGCAACAGCAGCATAAACACAGGGGCTTTCGACAGCAGAGAGAAGGAAGAAACATATGGCGCCTTCCAAGAGAGCAATTTTGGGATGGGAGGCAGAGGGACTTGGCAAACACTTGGAAATGCAGCTGCAGCTCGAGTAACGCACCCACAGGCCGGATTTTCTGGGAAAAACCCGAAATCCCAGATGGCCGCTAACTGGGAGTTCAAATGCCTAAAATACAGGTGGGGAATAAATGCCGAACCTTGCTGGCACACGGAGGGCTGGGATGGAGCCTCAATCCCAATCAAACTCGAAAATAATTGGGAGAGTCCCGACAGGTGCCGAAACAGCTTCCGTTAAAATTTTCCCTGCATCCCCCGGAGCGCCAGGCCCTGATCCCGGCACACCCCTCGGAGCAGAGGCCGGAGCAGGAGGGAGGGAAGGGGCTCACCGGGAGGTGGGTGAAGACGGCGAAGGTGCTGCGCAGGAAGCCGATGAGATCCACCAGGTAATCGCTGGCCCTGCCGCCCGGCTCCGGCGCCATCCAGTCGTAGTCTGCCAGCTGCAGGAACTGGTCGATCTTCTGGTTGAGGTTGGTGTAGATCTCCTCCTCGGCGGCGTGCCGGGCGTCCTGGGAACGAGGCACGGCGTGGGATGGGGGCTCCACAAACCCCAAACCTCACTTGGGATGGGGGCTACACAAACCCAAAATCCCACATGGGATGGGGGCTCCACAAACCCAAAATATCACATGGGATGGGGGCTCCCAAAATCCCACATGGGATGGGGGCTCAAAATCACTGAGATCTCACATGGAATGGGGGCTCCACATCCCCAAAAGCCCACATGGGATGGGGACTCCACACATCTAAAATCCCACATGGGATGGGAGCTCCACACCACCAAAATCCCACAGGGGATGGGAGCTGAAACCCACTGAGATCCTACATGGGATGGGGGCTCCACACATCTAAAATCCCACAGGGGATGGGAGCTCCACACCACCAAAATCCCACAGGGGATGGGAGCTGAAACCCACTGAGGTCCCACATGGGATGGGAGCTCAAAATCACTGAGATCTCATGTGGAATGGGGGCTCCACACATCTAAAATCCCACATGGGATGGGAGCTCCACACCACCAAAATCCCACAGGGGTTGGGAGCTTAAAACCACTGAGGTCCCACACGGGATGGGAGCTCAAAATCACTGAGATCTCACATGGGATGGGGGCTCAAACCCACTGAGATCCTGCATGGGATGTGGGCTCCACATCCCCAAAAGCCCACATGGGATGGGGGCTCCACAAACCCACTGAGATCCCACATGGGATGGGGGCTCAAACCCACTGAGATCCTACATGGGATGGGGGCTCCACACATCTAAAATCCCACAGGGGATGGGAGCTCCACACCACCAAAATCCCACAGGGGATGGGAGCTCAAATCCACTGAGTTCCTACATGGGATGGGGGTTCCACATCCCCAAAATCTCACATGAGATGGGAGCTCAAACCCACTGAGATGCTACATGGCATGGGGGATCCACACATCTAAAATCCTACAGGGGATGGGAGCTCCACACCGCCAAATTCTCACATGGGGTGGGAGCTCCACATCCCCAAAACCTCACATGGGATGGGAGCTCAAAACCCACTGAGATCCCACATGGGATGGGGGCTAAAAGCCACTGAGGCCCTACATGGGATGGGGGCTCCACACCACCAAAATCTCACTTGGGATGGGAGCTCAAACCCACTGAGATCCTACATGGGATGGGGGCTCCACACATCTAAAATCCCACATGGGATGGGAGCTCCACACCACCAAAATCCCACAGGGGATGGGGGCTCAAACCCACTGAGATCCTACATGGGATGGGAGCTCAAAATCACTGAGATCTCACATGGAATGGGGGCTAAAAGCCACTGAGATCCTACATGGGATGGGAGATCCACACCTCCAGAATCCCACACAGGATGAGGGCTCCACACCACTGAGGTCCCCCATGGGATGGGGGCTCAAAACCACTGAGGTCCCACATGGGATGGGGGCTAAAAGCCACTGAGATCCTACAAGGGATGGGGGCTCCATATCCCCAAAATCCCACATGAGATGGGAGCTCCACGCCACTGGGATCCCACATGGAATGGGAGCTCCGCAGCACTGAGATCCCACATGGAATGAGAGCTCCGCAGCACTGAGATCCCACATGGAATGAGAGCTCCACACCACTGAGATCCCACATGGGATGGGAGCTCCGCAGCACTGAGATCCCACATGGAATGGGAACTCCACAGCACTGAGATCCCACATGGAATGAGAACTCCACAGCACTGAGATCCCACATGGAATGAGAGCTCCACACCACTGAGATCCCACATGGGATGGGAGCTCCACTCCACCCTCTAACGGGGTGTGAGCCTCACCTCCAGACCGGGAGGAGACCCAACCCCACAGCTCAAGGAGGAACCAGGAGGCTGCTGCAGGGGGACAGGGACCTGGTGGGACAGGGACCTGGTGGGAACAGGGACCACGGGGCTGTGGTGGGCAGGATCAGGCTGGATTCTGCCCCTGACGTGACCCCAGGACAAATCCAGAGGGGATGGAGGAGAGGCTGGCTCCACTGGTGGGAGCCTGGTGTTGTGGCTCAATCCCTGGATGGGCCGTCCAAGAATTGACCATCCTTGAGAATATCCCACGGATATCCCAGAACATCCCGTGATTCTGAGACGGGAGAGGAACATCCCCCATGGAATCCCCACCAAAGCCAGCGGTGCTCGGGAGCCTTCCTGCCGGAGCTCAGCTTCAGGACCAACAGGAGGACAATGCCAGGGTGGATTTCCCTGGGAACACCAGCCTGAGCGACCCCAAGGCAAAGCCTCGCCAAAGCCATTCCTGCTGCTCCCACCTCCGGATCTCCACGGGACACAGCTCAGACACCCCGCACCTGACCCAACCAGATCCCATGGAAACATTCCTGGAGCGGGATTTAAAGGCTGGAAAATCTGGGAGTTTCTGTCAGCCCCGGATTTTCGGGGATAACGCTAAAAGGAGTGGAAAAGACGGAGAAATATAAATTCTGGAAATCTTTCTCCTGGGCGGAAGAGGAGCCTGGCGCCCATGACCCAGCCCTCCAACGGATTTATTTAAATAGGAAATAAATTACCAGGCTTTCCTTTAAAACCTCCTTAATCCCCCGGCTAATTAGGGCTTGTAAAACGAAGGAGGAAACCTCCCACGATCTCGACAGGAGCAAAGCGATGGCGCAACCCTCCCAGAAGAGGCCGGAATTATCCCGAACGATCCAGGATCCGGGCCCAGCCGCCTCCTCCGGCGGATCCCGGGGGCGGGGAGCTCACCTTGAAGGTGGTGGTCCCGTAGAGCTTGGTGGTGTGCACGGTCTCGGGGAGCACGTTGGTGATGTTGGTGATGAACTCCTCCAGGAACTTGCAGGATTTCTCCAGGTGCGTGGTGTTGATGATGATCTGAACCAGCTGGGAAGGCAAAGCCGGGTGTCAGCCCCGGCGCCAGGGGAAGGGATGCCAACTCCCACGGGATCCCGGCGCGAAGAGCTGGCGCCGCGCAAACACCCCGAGCTCCGCCACGGGCTCCGGGCTCTCCTCCTTTAACAACACCTAAATCCAGGATAATTTCGGAGGGGAAAGCGTTTCCCATGACAGCCGCTAATACCGCGGGAGACGATTTTATTTTATTTTTTGTTTTCTTTTGGGGAGGACCTTCCTACATTGAGCTGTCACTCAGGGCTTCCCATTAAAAAAAAAACCGCCAGGACGCATCAGGAGGCTCCCGGCTGCCACCCATCCCGGAAAATAACCGGGATTTGAGCGACACAAAGGAACGGCGGGGTTTGGCTCTGGCAGGGGTGGGGTGAGCAGATGGGTGTCATCTCCTCGCTGGAGCGTGGTGGGGCTGCCTGGAGCCGCCTCCCGCGCAGGAAGGGTTTGGAAACGCTCCCAAATCCGAAGGAGATGGGATTAACCGGCGATTTCGAAGGCGGAGGTGCCAGCACCCCGGCGCTGGTGACATCAGGAATGTGGTGGTGGCGCCTGGGGAGGTTCAGCCTGGACAATGGGAAGGGAAAGAGGAACTGGAAAGGTGCAGAATGGGAATGGGGAGTCCAGAGAAGCTGTGGGATGTCTGGGAGAAATGAAAAGTTGGGAAAAGGAAAGCCACGGATCCAAGGAAGCAATAATTAAGTGAACAATTACTAACTCCTTGTTTAATAGCAGCACCCCGAGGTCCCACCGGTCCTGGGAGCCAGGTGTAGATTTACATGTATTAAAACCAATGGAAAGCTGATTTTGTGCAGAAAAAAAGGATGGACTACGGAAAGAAAACCCCAAATTAGGGTTTGTGCCGCAGAGATGCGGTGCAACCACTCAAACATCACCTGAAAGCGAGGATTGCTCCCCCATTCCCTCACATTTCCCTCTTGGATTATCTCCGGTCCTCCCTGAGGTCCTCTGACTTTAATTCACATTTGTAACACCGCCCCCCAAAAAATGAAGAGAGCAAAATTCAGAGTTCACAAGAAATCTCTTCGCTTCCCCGCAGTCCAAAGCTCCCTGCTCTGCACAACACCGCTGAGCTGTCCCACAGTTCTCCAGGAAAATATTTCATGGAATGCTCCAAACCAGCGCCTCTAAAGGTGCTTGAAGGAGTTCCAAGGGACCTGCTGCCACCCTGCCCTGGAATCACACAGTCCAGGAATGCTTTGGCTTGGAAGGGACCTCAGAGCGGATCTAACTCCAACCCAAAAACCTCCCACAGTCCCCAGGAGGATCCAACCTGGCCTTGGGCACTGCCAGGGATCCAGGGGCGGCCACAGCAAATCCGGGAATTCCAGAATTCCCAGCCCCTCCCCACCCTCCCAGCCAGGAATTCCCAATGCCCAAGATCCCATCCATCCATCCCTGCCCTCTGCCATTCTTCCCCCTCTGATGTTTGAATTATTTTGAGGGGTTAAAGACCCACGCTGTGAATTGGCCTTCGCAATTCCAAAACGAATGTTCAGGATTTTAGCCTAAAATACGGATATTTGAATGGAATCCTGGAATGGTTTGGGTGGGAAGGGACCTTGAAGCTCATCCATTCCCACCCAAACCATGGGAAGGGACAATTCCCACTGTCCCAGGAGGATCCAAGCCCCAGTGTCCAACCTGGCCTTGGGCACTGCCAGGGATCCAGGGGCAGCCACAACAAATCTGGGAATTCCAGAATTCCCAGCCACTCCCCACCCTCCCAGACAGGAATTCCCAATTCCCAAGATCCCAGCCCAATCTCCCCTTTCCCACTGGAAGCCATTCCCTGTGTCCTGTCCCTCCAGCCCTTGTCCCCAGTCCCTCTCCAGCTCTCCTGGAGCCCCTTCAGGGACTCTGAGCATTCCCTGGATTTTTCCCTTTCTCCAGGGGAACATTCCCAGCTCTCCCAGCCTGGCTCCAGAGCAGAGGGGTTCCAGAATCCTGGAATATTTGTGTGTGGGGATCTCAAATCCCATCCCATTCTCACCCCATCCATGTTTAGGGACATCTTTCCCTATCCCAGGTTTTTCCAAATCCCATCCAACCCAGCCTTGGGCACTTCCAGGGATCCAGGGGCAGCCACAGCAAATCTGGGAATTCCAGAATTCCCAGCCCCTCCCCACCCTCCCAGACAGGAATTCCCAATGCCCAAGATCCCAGCCCAATCTCCCCTTTCCCAGTGGAAGCCATTCCCTGTGTCCCGTCCCTCCATTCCCAAGGGGATCCACATCCCACCTCTGTCAGGCCAACGTTTTTCCTCTTGATGACGTTCTGTAAACAGTTGCTCAGGGTCCGGGTCAGCAGCAGATTTGTGGATTTTCTGATCATGTCATCGACTTCCGTGGAGCTGCGAGGTAAAATTTAAAGAGGGGTCTGGAAAACGCTCCGTGGAAAGCAAAATCACCGGGAATTCTCCGTCCCTGCCTCAGCCCTGAGCAGCCCTGCAGCGCTCTCAGGAGATGACGTTTGAAATGCATCGAAATACAACAATTCAGGCCTCTTTATCCATGTTTCAGGAGGAAAGGTGGATTCACACCTGCAAATCCCACATTCCTCCCATCCAAGAGGGGCTGCTCCGTCCCAAGGAAGATCCGTCCATGGAATCAGCACAACCCGACCCCCAGCACCGGGGATTTGCGTGTTCAGTACAAGGGAAACGATCTCCAGGGGTGAAACCCCAAATCCAATCCCCCCAAAATTCCCCTCTCAGCCCTTTCCGGGCTTTTAGACGGAATTACGGAAACCTGGAATGGTTTGGGTTGGAAGGGATCCTGAAAGAAAGCTGGGAAAATTGCAGGAGTCAGCGAGGGCACAGGGAATGGCTCTAGGAGGACACACTTCCAGTGATCCCGGGAATTCCACACAGGGGCTCCTCAGCACAGCCCAGATCCCATCTCCCAAATTCCCAGAAGAGACCTCAAATCCCATCCCATTCCCACCCCATCCATGGGCAGGGACAGCTCCCACTGTCCCAGGAGGATCCAACCTGGCCTTGGGCACTGCCAGGGATCCAGGGGCAGCCACAGCAAAGCTGGGAATTCCAGAATTCCCAGCCCCTCCCCACCCTCCCAGACAGCAATTCCCAATTCCCAAGATCCCAGCCCAATCTCCCCTTTCCCACTGGAAGCCATTCCCTGTGTCCTGTCCCTCCAGCCCTTGTCCCCAGTCCCTCTCCAGCTCTCCTGGAGCCCCTTCAGGGACTCCGAGGATTCCCTGGAATTTTCCCTTCTCCAGGGGAACATTCCCAGCTCTCCCAGCCCGGCTCCAGTATTGGAACACCAGACTGGAATCTCCCACAGCCCATCCCTGCCCTCTCCCAGGTGTCTGGAATGGCAGCACTGCTGGAATTTGGGGGTTCGGCCCCTCCAAGGTGCTCATGGTGCCACCCTTCTCCTTTCTCCAGGAGGATTTTCCACCCCACCCTGCCAGATGCTCCCTGGATCCATGCTGGGCTCTGGATGAGCCCCTGGGGATAGTGGAAGGCGTCCCCGCACTTTGTATCCCAGGTTTTTCCAGGATTGGGGCTTTGTTCGCAGAAATCCCAACCCAAACCCGGGTTTTGGTCGGATCACCCCTCCACCCACCGTGTTCCAGAGAAAATCCCCATTTCCCAACGGGATATCCCACTGGAAAAAGCGAGGGGACGCTTTTAAAGACAACCTGACAAGTTTAACTTGTGGAAAAGGCGAAAGCGCCCAGGAGATAAAGGAAGTTTTCCCGCTCGGATCCAATTCACGGAGCCAATAATAATAATAATAATAAAAAAAAAAAATTCCCAGCCCTACAAACCCACACGGAGCTCCAAACTTTGCCTGGAGCGAAACAAGTCCCACATAAAGGAGAAGCCTCCCATCCAACAACGACGAGGAGCTGCTTTAGCAAAATAATTATGGGGGGAGAAAGGAAAAAAAAAAACACAAAAAAACCCCACCAAAAACCCTAAAAAAAAACCCCCCAAAACACCCAAAAAAACCCGCTCAACACCCCCCCCCCAAACATAAAAAAACCCTAAAAACCCCCCAAAAATAATTAAAAAAAAAACCCAAAAATCCAAACTTAAGTGGGAGCTCCGCTTTCTGCCAGGGGCTGCGCTCTGCAGGAAGAGGCTTGAAGGGAACTGTCTGGGATAATGACAGCTCCTGTCCCGGATCCCGTGGCAGCTGCGGTGACCTCCGGGCCCCTGTGAGTGACGGGCTGACCCCCAGCACTCCGGGGTGCCCCGTAAATGACAAGGCCGGGGGGGGGGGAAAAAAAAATCCCAAAAAACAAAACAAAACAAAAATACATAAAGAAAGGGAAGAGAGAAGGGAGCTGGCTGCCGGCTTTGTAGCCAAGCTTCCTAATAAAACCTAATTCAAGCTGTCAGGGTGAAATGAAGGGAAGTGTCAACGGGGGCTCGCAGAGAAATATTCCAAATGTTTCGGCTCCGGGAGGCGGAGCGGGGCTCCCAGCCCCCAGCTGCTCCGAAAGGGCTGGAAAATCCAATGTGGAAAGGAATTTTAATAAGGGGTCCAGGAGGGAGCCGCGGGGACAATTCTGCTCCGAGCCGACGATGCCCGGGATGGGGAAGGGCACGGAGCTCCTGGGAAGGGCTGGGGGAGCAGCATCCACTTGGGATGGGCTCTGGAGAGGGAGAGGGGCTGCGGTGAGACCGGGATCAAGGGAGGAAGCGGCCAGGAGAAGCTGTGGGAATGAGGTGGAACACGGGAGAGAAACTCCGGAGCGCCCAAACCAAGCCGGGAGGGATCCGGCAGGGAAAAGGCCTCCCCAGATCGGCATTCCCGGCTCCGAGGAGGGCAGGAAAATCCTGGAGAGCCTCGGGGAGGGCAATGGAAGGGCTGCTGAGTTCCCAGAGGTGTCCCAGCTCCATGCATGGGATGGGCTGGGTGGGAAGGGAGCTTAAATCCCACTGGATCTAACTCCAGGGACAGCTCCCACTGTCCCGTGTGGATTCAATGTCCAACCTGGCCTTGGGCACTGCCAGGGATCCAGGGGCAGCCACAGCAAAGCTGGGAATTCCAGAATTCCCAGCCCCTCCCCACCCTCCCAGACAGGAATTCCCAATGCCCAAGATCCCAGCCCCATCTCCCCTTTCCCACTGGAAGCCATTCCCTGTGTCCTGTCCCTCCAGCCCTTGTCCCCAGCCCCTCTCCAGCTCTCCTGGAGCCCCTTCAGGGACTCTGAGCATTCCCTGGAATTTTTCCCTTCTCCAGGGGAACATTCCCAGCTCTCCCAGCTTGGCTCTGGAGCAGCTCAGGGGCCTCCCCTGGATTTATTCCAGCAGCTCCAGTGTCAGGTCGTGGCCGGGACGTGAAGCTCCAAGGAGGTGGAACTGCCCCAACCCTGATCCAGCCTCGGGAAGGGAAGGGAAGGGAAGGGAAGGGAAGGGAAGGGAAGGGAAGGGAAGGGAAGGGAAGGGAAGGGAAGGGAAGGGAAGGGAAGGGAAGGGAAGGGAAGGGGGAAGGGAAGGGGGAAGGGGGATGAATCCTCCCGGCCAAACTCTTGTCCCTCATTTCTAAACCTCTCCCGAGCTGCTGATGCCAGAGCAGAGCCCAGCTGGCAGCTCCTGGCAGACCCCGCTGGTTTCCCGGCTCACACACGTACACAGGGGTGAAACCAGCATCAAAGCACCGCGGCGTGGAGCAGGCAGGGTAAACACACGGAATATTTTGCAGGCTTTTTTTTTTAAAAAAAAAAAAAAAAAAAAATTCAAATCACATTATTTGTGTGTAAACTCCCCGAAGAAACAGGAGGAACAAAAGCACGAAACCAGCAGCTGAAACTCGCCCCTGACCGAAAAATCCAACCCTTGGAGCCTTCCTGACCGCGCTCCCACGGAACCACGGAATTCCCGTTCCTCGGGGAACAGCGAGGGGAGGCCTGGGGGGGATCAGGGGTGTTCCAGCAGGTGACAAGTGGCCACCATCACCTTTCCTCAGACACCCGGGTTGGTTTATTGATTACAACAACAGCCTCGGAGGAAACAGCCCCTCACACAGCTGGGATCGTCCCGGGAGCCTGGAATTCCCTGGAATTGTCCAAGGCCAGGCTGGAGGAAGCTCGGAGAACCGTGGAAGGCGTCCCTGGGATGGGTTGGAACGAAACGACGCCCAGAATCTCCTTCCAACCCAAACCATCCCGGGAGAAGACGCGGCCAGCCAAGATGCCACTGCTCCAGGGCCACTTCCAGCCTGGACAGGCTCCATCCAGAGGGAGAGAATCCGCATTTTTAACCCAGCTGAGCTCTCTGAGCGCCAGCATTTCCCACCTGAGGTGCAGGTCCTCGGAGAACTTGAGGCAGGCGTAGATGAACTCCTTGATCTGGCTGTAAACCTTGGGCACGAACTCCGAGAAGGGGAACTTCTTCGGGAAGGGCTGCTGCAAAACACGGGAGAGAATTCCAGAGGGAGGGCGGGCAGAGGAACGCTGGGATCGATCCCGGATTTTACAGACACTTCAGCCGAGGGGGAGAGTGGGTGATCACAGCTGGAACCCAGAGCAGGAGGGCTTTGGGGCCATTCCCTCATCCCCTCTCTCCATGGGAATTCCTGCTCCACCACGCAAGAGGTGTTTTCCTGCTCACCCCACCCCGGCTGCTGCCCAAAATCCCAAAATCCCTGGAGCAAACGGATTTCCCCACACCCGGTTTTCCCACTTTTTACCCCCAGCGCTCAAAGCTGGGAGGTGCTGGGAGCAGCCGAAGCCCAGGACTGAATTTTGGGGCAGGGCACAGAAATCTGGGATGCAGCGCCAGGCCAGGGTTTAGGATTTAGGGATATCTGGGACGCACTTTGGTTTTCCAAGCACACGCTCCAGCACTTTTTGGGCTCCTTTTTCTCTAAATACCAGACTGAAACCAATAAAGGTCGATCCCAGGGTGCGTAAAATGGGAATAAAACGCCAGTGGAGGCGGATGTTCCTGCTTGTGGGACAGAACACCCTGAGAGGAACACAAACCACGCTTCCCTCACCCACGC
This sequence comes from Hirundo rustica, assembly GCF_015227805.2. Taxonomy (NCBI): domain Eukaryota; kingdom Metazoa; phylum Chordata; class Aves; order Passeriformes; family Hirundinidae; genus Hirundo; species Hirundo rustica. Next base: position 646,041 of record NC_053454.1, on the reverse strand, counting down.
CGGGAGAAATGCATCCCACGGGAGGAATATTTGTCCTTTCCCATTGATTTCCCTTCTCTTTATTGCTTATTTGGGTCGATTTGGGGTGGGTTTTTTTCATCCTTTCAATGCCCACAAAGGGTGTGGAGGTTCTCCGGGCCGTTCTCCCCATCCCAAGATTTACCTTTTCAAGTTCAGCATCCTGGAATGGGAACTGTCCGACGATTTTCTTATAAACGTCTTCATTCCCCACCGGGATGGGGCTGTAGTTATCCGAGTCAAGGATATTCCTGGGAAAAGAAGAGTTAGGGAGGCAGCTGTGAGGGGAAGGTTTTCCTGCTGGGTCAGGAGATTCCCAGGGGCCGGGCTAAGGTGGGATCCCAAATCCCTGCAGCAGCAGCCGGGGATATCCCAAAGCAGGCACAGCTCGGGGATGGAGCGAGGGAACAGAGAATGGTTTGGGATAGAAGGGAGCTTAAATCCCATCCATTCCCACCCCATCCATGGGCAGGGACAGCTCCCACTGTCCCAGGTGGATCCAAGCGCCAATGTCCAAACTTGGGCACTGCCAGGGATCCAGGGGCAGCCACAGCCAATCCGGGAATTCCAGAATTCCCAGCCCCTCCCCACCCTCCCAGACAGGAATTCCCAATGCCCAAGATCCCAGCCCAATCTCCCCTTTCCCACTGGAAGCCATTCCCTGTGTCCTGTCCCTCCAGCCCTTGTCCCCAGCCCCTCTCCAGCTCTCCTGGAGCCCCTTCAGGGACTCTGAGCATTCCCTGGATTTTTTCCCTTTCTCCAGAGGAACATTCCCAGCTCTCCCAGAGCAGAGGGGCTCCAGCACCCTGGATTCATTCCATCAGCTCCACAGCAGGGATGAGCTTTAAGCTCCCTTCCCACCCAACCCATTCCACGATCCCACAATTAATCCCCCCCCAAAAAAACCCCTCCGCGCCAGGGGGGACAAAACCCCTCGGGGAGCGGCGTTTCCTTGGGCGCTCTCACCTGAAGAGCCCGGCCCATTTCTTCAGCAGGGTCTCGCTGTACTGCTCCTGGACCTCCAGCAGCATGTCGAAGAGCTGGTTCACCGGGAAGCCGTAACCCTGCAGGGAACGAGGCAGGGAATGGAGCCACGTCCGGGCCGCTGGAGAGGGCTGTCTGCCTCCGGCAGCGGCCCGGGCTCCTCCGGAAACATCCCTGGAGCTGCTGAGGGGCCTTTGGGGAGCGAGGGAGAAGCACCCAGAGCTGCCCAGGACACAGGGGTTGGCGCCTGCACTGAGCGAACCAGGCTGCCCCACGCCCAGGGTTGCCAAAATGAGCTCGGGCAGCACCAGGAGCTGGGGCTGAGGAGAGGCGTGAGCCCCACGTACACTCCACATTTTATTTTATTCTATTTTATTCTATTTTATTTTATTTTATTTTATTTTATTTTATTTTATTTTATTTCAATTTATTTTATTTCAATTTATTTTATTTTATAATTTATTCTATATTTTATTTCATTTTATTTTATATTTTATTTCAATTTATTTTATTTTATAATTTATTTCATATTTTATTTAATTTTTTCTATTTTATTTTATTTCATTTAATTTCATTTAATTTTATATTTTATTTTCATTATATTTTATTTTATATTTCATTTTAATTTATATTTATTTTATTTTAATTTTTATTTCAATTTATTTAATTTTATAATTTATTTTATATTTTATTTCATTTTATTTTATATTTTATTTTATTTCATTTTATTTTATTACTTTTATTTTATTTTATTTTGTTTTATTTTATTTTATTTTATTTTATTTTATTATTTATTTCATTTTATATTTTATTTTATTTTATATTTTATTTTATATTTTATTTTATATTTTATTTTATATTTTATTTTATTTTATTTATATATTATTTAATATTTATTTTATATTTTATTTTACATTTTATTTTGTATTTTATTTTATTTTTTATTTTATTTAATATTTCATTTCATTTAATTTCATTTCACTTCTGTCAGGGTCAGGATTAAACGTGCAATACACTATTTCTCGCCCGCACTCCGATGTTTATTAATTCTTATCTCTGTTACAGTCTCACAAACCGTGAGTGCCACAGCACTTCCAGCCAATAAACCAAAAACGGCTCCTTATCTCTCCCTCTCGCTCTCTACGAGGCCTTTTAAGGATAAACTGTCTAATTAAGAAATGGCACCTAAGTTATTTTTATTTTTAACTTAATAGCTAACTGCTTGTGGCTTGCAATGCGGATTTTTTCTATTTAATTACAAAATACCACCCAGACCCGTGGAGAAGGAGGTGAAAAGGAAGGACTCTGCCTCTCTCTCTCTTTCCAAGGCCTTTTAAGGATAAACTGTCCAATTAAGAAACGACACCTAAATTATTTTTACTTTTAGCCCCATAACCAACCACCCGTGGTTCCTCAGTGTGGGTTTTTCTGCCCAATTACAAGAAATTACCCAGACCACGAAGAAGGAGGCGAAAAAGAAGGAGGCGAAAAAGAAGGACTTGGCCTCCGCCCTAAAACTTTTTCTTTATCACCATATTCTAAACCCTCAAACTCTGATTTTTCCACTTTGTGATACCACACAGTTTGATCCCAACCACGCAGCCGCAATCCATCCCAGTCCTGTTGTTTAGTTCTGGAACCGCCTCGGGTGGAACGCGGCGTTCCCTTGGAGGGATCAGCGCAGAGATCCCGGGATTCCCCGTGCCCCGGCGCTCCGGCGCGTACCTGGAGCGTGTCGGCGAAGAGCACGATGAGGTTCTTCAGGTCCAACACCAGGCCGGGGTCGGAGCAGTAGGACTGGAGAGGAGAAAGCACAGAGGAGAAGGCGGCGTTGACCAAAGGGCACCGAGCCCCTGCCCCGTGCCCTCGGCTGTCGGAGCCCAGGGCACTCCTTTGGTCACCCTGGAGGGTCTGGGACATGGGAAGAGAGGGCTGGGACCTGGAATGAGAGGGCTGGGACCTGGAATGAGAGGGCTGGGATGTGGACAGAGGGGTCTGGGACCTGGACAGGGGTCTGGGATATGGAAAGAGGGGTCTGGGACATGGAAAGAGGGGTCTGGGACATGGACAGAGGGATCTGGGACATGGACAGAGGGGTCTGGGACCCTGGAATGAGGGGTCTGGGACATGACAGAGGGGTCTGGGACATGGAGTGGGGGTCTGGGACATGGAGTGGGGGTCTAGGACATGGACAGAGGGTCTGGGATATGGACAGGGGGTCTGGGACATGGAAAGAGAGGGCTGGGACATGGACAGGGGGTCTGGGACATGGACAGAGGGGTCTGGGACATGGAATGAGGGGTCTGGGATATGGACAGGGGGTCTGGGATATGGACAGAGGGATCTGGGACATGGACAGGGGGTCTGGGATATGGACAGAGGGATCTGGGACATGGACAGAGGGGTCTGGGACATGGACAGGGGGGTCTGGGACCCTGGCACAGAGCCCAGAGGAACATTGTTTTTGATCCCAGTCCATGGGAAAGGCTTCCTGCACTGAGAAATGAATTACAGGCCACAAGAGTGTGAAATACAGAGTTCAGCTTATCACAGGGTGAAAAACAGCGGTTTTGGGTTTTTTAGCATGGAAGTGGATGGGAGCAAGATGGAGGATTTTGGGCGTTGTCTCCTGCTTCTTCTTTTTCTTTCACTCAATTTCCTGCAGTGACGGTGGCACAAAGTAATTTAAGGAGACTGGGTCAGAGCAGAGATGACCTTTCAGTATAAGTGATAGGTATTGGAAAATAAATATAAATAAAAAATACGTAACAATCAGTGTAACAGGCAGCGACTTCCCAGTGCGGGGTCACTCGTCAGGTGCCCGAGCAGCTGCACAGATCTCAGCTGGGCACTGAGAGAATTGTAAGATAAGAAACAATAAACAAATCAGAACCTGAAGACTCCGTCTCTTTCTTGCGCCCGGCTCAGGGCTTTGCAAAAAGCAAAAAACTCTAAAACCGCCCGAATCTCCGGAACAAAACCCAAGACTCGGGGCGCTGAGAGGAAGGATCCGCCCGGGATGGGGCTGAGCAGGTGCTCCCTGGGCTGGGGAAAGCTTTGGGCTGCCCCAAAAAACACCCGAGGCGCGCCTGAGACCGCCGGGCAGCGAGAGCAGACGGAGGCGCGGCGCCTCTCATCCAATATTTACCGTGTTGTGTCTGACGGTAATGAAGCGTCCACGGCCCGGGATGCTGAAGCGGGGGGGGAAAAACACATCCACGGCTCCGGCACGGGGATTTATCCCGCTCCAAACCCCCGGGACAACGCTCAGAGCCACCCCCAGTCCCGCCTCAGACTTGTCAGGAGCAGCCAAAAAAACCCCTCCTCGCGCTGAAAAAATGTGAAGTTTGAGAGGGAGCCTGCCCAAATATAGGATCGGTGAATCCCGGGATGGAAAGAGAGAGGGATTTAAAGCTCGCTGGAAACTCCAGGAGGAACGGCTCCATTAATCAGCGGGAAGGAGCGGGAGACACAGGTTTTCCATCTCCCTGTCCAAAAAGGAGAGGCAGGAAGGAAGATAATGCCCCGAAGCATCACAAGTGATTAAAGATGTCCCTGTCTGCGGCGAGGAAGAAAATCCAGGGATAAATCTGTCTGCCTTGGAAGAATCCAAACAGCCTCAGCGAGGTGAGACCCTGCCTCAAATCCCGCGTTTTTTTTTTTTTTTTTCCCCATCAAATCCCAGTTTGGGATGCAGGGCACTGGTGGGACCGGGAGCGCCAGGAGCAAACGGTGACGGCCACGAGGTCTGAAAATCACGGAATGTTTCGGGATTGCTGCAAAATCCTCCCCTGGCAGCACTTGAAACAACCCGAGTGGCAACAAAGCTGGGAACACCAAAAAAACCCCCAAAATATCCCCCCATGGCTGGGCCTGGCTCAGCCTCCTGCTTCCAGCTCCGAGAAAATCCCGCTTGGAATGAAAACAAACACAGGTTTGCAGCCTGTGGCGGGGGTCGGTGTTTATCCCCTCCGGCAGCACGGGAGCTCCGGGGGAAGGAGGAAACTTTCCAGTCAGCTGGATGGGGATGGAGAACAGCGGGAATCTCCTGGGGTGCCTCATCCCAGAGAGATCCAGGTCCAGGGAAGAGCCATGGAATGGTGTGGGGTGCAAAGGACCTTCAAACCCATCTGGTTCCACCTCCTCCCACTGGACCAGGATGCTCCCAGCCTGCTGTTTGTGTCCAGCTCTTCCCATATTTCCACCCTCTTCCCAAGGTTCTCCTGAGGTTCTCCTTCCCTGGATTTGGTTTCCCAGCCCATTTCCCAGCCATGAAATTTAAGGGATCAAGATGATCTTTAAGGTCCCTTCCAACTGAAACCACTCTGGGATTCTCTGATCCTCTATCAAACAAGGTCGTGCCTCAGTGTGCCGAAAAGATGCTTTTCCCCTCTCAGTTTTTTGGAAAAACCAACTTTCCAGTCACAGGAAAAGTCCATGGATGGGGATAGGGATGGAGAACACTGGGAAATTTCTGAGGGCCCTCATCCCAGAGAGATCCAGGTCCAGGGAAGAGCCATGGAATGGTGTGGGGTGCAAAGAACCTTCAAACCCATCTGGTTCCACCTCCTTCCATGGGACCAGGATGCTCCAAGCCTGCTGTTCATGTCCATCTATTCCCATCTCTTCACCCAAGGAGATCCTTGCTCTCTCCTGAGGTTCTCACTCCCTGGATTTGGTTTCCCAGCCCATTTCTCAGCCATGAAATTTAAGGGATCAAGATGATCTTTAAGGTCCCTTCCAACTGAAACCACTCTGGGATTCTCTGATCCCCTATCAAACAAGGTCGTGCCTCAGTGTGCCAAAAAGATGCTTTTCCCCTCTCAGCTTTTTGGAAAAAACAACTTTCCAGTCACCTGGATGGGGATAGGGATGGAGAACACCGGCAATCTTCTGGGATCCCTCATCCCAGAGAGATCCAGGTCCAGGGAACAGCTGTGGGGTGGAAAGAACCCTCAAACCCATCTGGTTCCACCTCCTTCCATGGGACCAGGATGCTCCCAGCCTGCTGTTTGTGTCCAACTCTTCCCATATTTCCACCCTCTTCCCAAGGTTCTCCTGAGGTTCTCCTTCCCTGGATTTGGTTTCCCAGCCCATTTCTCAGCCATGAAATTCAAGGGATCAAGATGATCTTTAAGGTCCCTTCCAACTGAAACCACTCTGGGATTCTCTGATCCCCTATCAAACAAGGTCGTGCCTCAGTGTGCCAAAAAGATGCTTTTCCTCCCTCAGTTTTTTTGGGAAAACCAACTTTCCAGTCACAGGAAAAGTCCATGGATGGGGACTGGGATGGAGAACACTGGGAAATTTCTGAGGGCCCTCATCCCAGAGAGATCCAGGTCCAGGGAAGAGCCATGGAATGGTGTGGGGTGGAAAGGATCTTCAAACCCGTCTGCTCCCACCTCCTCCCACAGGACCAGGATGCTCCCAGCCTGCTGTTCGCGTCCAACTCTTCCCATATTTCCACCCTCTTCCCAAGGTTCTCCTGAGGTTCTCCTTCCCTGGATTTGGTTTCCCAGCCCATTTCTCAGCCATGAAATTTAAGGGATCAAGATGATCTTTAAGGTCCCTTCCAATCCAAAACTACTCTGGGATTCTCTCATCCCCTATCAAACAAGGTCGTGCCTCAGTGTGCCGAAAAGATGCTTTTCCTCCCTCAGTTTTTTGGGAAAAAACAACTTTCCAGTCACAGGAAAAGCCCATGGATGGGGACTGGGATGGAGAACACTGGGAAATTTCTGAGGGCCCTCATCCCAGAGAGATCCAGGTCCAGGGAAGAGCCATGGAATGGTGTGGGGTGGAAAGGATCTTCAAACCCATCTGGTTCCACCTCCTTCCATGGGACCAGGATGCTCCCAGCCTGTTGTTCGTGTCCATCTATTCCCATCTCTTCACCCAAGGAGATCCTTGCTCTCTCCTGAGGTTCTCCTTCCCTGGATTTGGTTTCCCAGCCCATTTCTCAGCCATGAAATTCAAGGGATCAAGATGATCTTTAAGGTCCCTTCCAACTGAAACCACTCTGGGATTCTCTGATCCTCCATCAAACAGGGTCGTGCCTCAGGGTGTCAAAAAGATGCTTTTCCCCTCTCTGCTTTTTGGAAAAACCAACTTTCCAGTCACCTGGATGGGGATAGGGATGGAGAACACCAGCAATCTTCTGGGATCCCTCATCCCAGAGAGATCCAGGTCCAGGGAAGAGCCATGGAATGGTGTGGGGTGGAAAGAACCCTCAAACCCATCTGGTTTCACCTCCTTCCACTGGACCAGGATGCTCCAAGCCTGCTGTTCGTGTCCAACTCTTCCCATATTTCCACCCTCTTCCCAAGGTTCTCCTGAGGTTCTCCTTCCCTGGATTTGGTTTCCCAGCCCATTTCTCAGCCATGAAATTTAAGGGATCAAGATGATCTTTAAGGTCCCTTCCAACCCAAAACCGCTCTGGGATTCTCTGATCCTCTATCAAACAAGGTCGTGCCTCAGTGTGTCAAAAAAGCGCTTTTCCTCCCCATTTTTTGGGGGGGGGACAAATCAAACTCCTCTCCTGGTGCTCCTCCAAAACGATGAACGGAATAACGATGAAAACACAAAACCACCGTTTTGACTCTTCAAAATCCTGACTTTGCTCGGGAAACGCCGCCAATCAAGAGGCCGAAAAAAAAAACCCCAGCCCGAGAAAGAGAACTATCCGTGTCACCCTTTTGGAAAAGAGTGGGAAACAAAGAATCCAGGGAGAGGAGAGAAAAAAAAAAAAGCTGGAAAAGAAGGCGGAATTGATTGCAGCAACGTCAAGGACAGCCAAGCAACAGCCGAGCTCCACCGGGCTTTTACTCACGGAGTGAGTCCTCAGGGCGGCGATGGTTTTGGACAGGGCCATCTCCCACAGCTCATCGATGTAGGCACGATTGACCAGGCCCTGGGTGGTGTGCAGGATGTGATCCTCCACCACGAAGAACCTGCCGGGGCAGAAAACGCCGTCAGGACCTCGAATCCGACACTTCAGCGGCCGCCCCCCGAGCCCCTCGGGCGAGGTTTGAGCTCCCGGGGGTTTTTGAGGGAGATGTCGAATCCAGGCAGCTCCCGACACTTTATTCCCTGTTTTGTTTTTTTTTTTAACAGAGCTGGGTTAGAGGAGAGAGTTCAAACTCTTCCCCGGTGCCGCTCTGAGTGTACACAAAGGCAGAATTCCCCCCTCCACCAGGTCCCTCGTTATTCCCAGGAGAACCAGGGATTAAACGCTGCTCCAGCCGGCAGCAAGGCCATCACAGCTGGGGAAAATGCTTTATCCGCAGGGGAAAATGCTTTATCCGCAGGGGAAAATCATTTATCTGCAGGGAAAAATGATTTATCTGCAGGGAAAACTGCTTTAAGTACAGGGAAAAGTGCTGGAACCACAGGGGAAAAACGCTTGAGCTCCAAGGAAAACCCACCCAGCTCCCACCACGTGCTCCCAGCCATTTCCACACAATCGATTCACTCCAGTCTCTGCTGCTCCAAAAGGAAATGTTTTCCAGGGAATGAGGGTGGGATTGGACGTTTTAAAGGGCGACACACGGATTCCCAGGTTTGTTTTTTTTTCTCCCCAAGGAAATCCAGCCCGGGAGCAGGGAGCTGCAGGAGGGGAGCAGCAGGCGCGGAATTTGCGGCGGTCACAATCCGGCACTGAAATTATTCTCACTACTGGCTGAAGGAACAGCAAATCCTATCCCGTTTTTCTGGATCAGCAGCCTTTGGAATTCTCCTTCCCCCCGGAGCTCGGTTTCGGAAGATTTTTTTTTTTGGGGGCCAAATTTGAGAGCAACAAAAAAAAAAAAAAAAAAAAAAAAAAAGCAGCTCCAGGGAACGGAGAAATCACCTCTCTTCAGCAGGGAAATAATTAAAGAATAATTATTCAGCATTCCAGAATCATCAGGGCAGAGGGCCGCATTCATGTCATTAGCGGGGCACCTAATCCACGGGGATCATTTATCCAGAAATTCCCAGAAATTCTCAGAAATTCCCAGAAATTCCCAGGCTGCTGGCAGGTCCCCCCCAGTGACACAGCAAAAGAGGACAAAATTCGCTTTCCAACACTTGAAAAAAAGCACAAACCACCTTTTGTTTTCGGGTGGTTTTTTTTTGGTTTTTTTGTCCCGTTTTGGCTTCGAGGACCTCCAAAAATACCAACATTCCCTCCTGTCCCGGTGTTTTTTTCGGGCTCCCCAGCGGCCCAGGACTCCCGTTTTTAGCAGGGGCCGTGTCTGAAAGGGAACACCTACCCTACAATTTGATTGAAATACTTCCTGTAGCCGTCCAAAGTTTCGTGCTGCAACGAAGGGAGAGGGAGCAGAGGTTAAAACCCGAGGGCAGAGGGAAGATTTTAGGGATGAGGACGGGCAGCGGCAGCCCCGGGACGGCATTCCAGGGCGGGACACACTGACCATGTTGGAGGGAGGCTGCAGCACCAGCCGCGCTTGTTTTCTCCTCTGCTTCCTGTAGTAGCTCTCAAAGGTCTCCCGGGCTCCCTGGAAAAACAGGAAAGGGTCATTCCAGCGGTCAGGATGTGCGGGAAAGAGGTCGCTCGGGAGATAAATCATGGAATCGCTGAGGTCGGAAAAGCCCTCGGAGATCGGCGAGTCCCAGCGCCGCCAGGGCCAGCACTGACCCCTGTCCCCAAGTGCCACATCCACGGCTTTAAATCCCTCAGGGATGGGCGCTCCAAACATCCCTGGGCACTGAGCATCCCTTTCCATGAGGAAATTCCTGCTGCTGTCCACCCTGAGCCTCCCCTGGCCCAGGCTGAGGCCGTTCCCTCTCCTCCTGTCCCTGTTCCCTGGGAGCAGATCCCAAATTCCCCCCGGCTGTCCCCTCCTGTCAGGGACTGGTGCAGAGCCACAAGGTCCCACTGAGCCTCCTTTTCTCCAGGCTCAGCCCCTTCCCAGCTCCCTCAGGAATTCTCCAGCCATTCCCAGCTCCCTCAGGAATTCTCCAGCCCCTTCCCAGCTCCCTCAGGAATTCTCCAGCCATTCCCAGCTCCCTCAGGAATTCTCCAGCCCCTTCCCAGCTCCTTCAGGAATTCTCCAGCCCCTTCCCAGGTCCCTAAGGAATTCTTCAGCCCCTTCCCAGCTCCCTCAGGAATTCTCCAGCTCCTTTCCCATCTCTCTCAGGAATTCTCCAGCCCCTTTCCCAGCTCCTTCAGGAATTCTCCAGCCCCTTCCCAGCTCCTTCAGGAATTCTCCAGCCCTTTCCCAGCTCCCTCAGGAATTCTCCAGCCCCTTCCCAGCTCCCTCAGGAATTCTCCAGCCCTTTCCCAGCTCCCTCAGGAATTCTCCAGCCTTTTCCCTTCCCTGGACACGCTCCAGCCCCTCCGGGGCTCTCCAGAGCTGCCCCAGCAGTGTCCTGCTCCTGCTGCCAGCCCAGAGCTGCTGGATGTTCCATTTAACCTCCAACCTCGTGGAGCTTTCCTCCGAAATTCCATTCGAGGGTCTGGAGTGCAAGGAGCTTATCCAGAAACACCGAGTCCAGCTCCCAGCTCCCAGCAGATCTGGGATGCACAGGGATGTGTCCAGCTGCTTTTCTGGCTGGGACCAATATTGGATTTATCGCTCCATGAAACAACCAACGACGGTGTCAGCAAAGAGAAAGAGAAAGAAAGAGGGGACAAAAGACACCAGAGACACCAACGGGGGGAATTAAAGGCCAGGCTGGGACGGCTGAAGATTCCCAACACACGGATGGGCTTTAAGGATCCCTCCAACCAATCCAATTCCGTGAATTCCAGGGTGGGTTTGTGCCGGGTACAGCGCTTGAGGAGACCATTCTGGGAGAGACAAAACCCCGGAGCTCGTTTTCCCAGCTTGGCCGCGGCTCCGAGCGCCCCGGAGGATTTCCATCCCAAGGAACTGGGATCCTACATCCCGAGGATTTCCATCCCGACAGCTGCACCCCTCCCGTGGGCGTCACCCCTGGGGTGGTTTTTGCGCCAGGCCAGGCTCCACCTCGGCATCCCAACCCCGGAGGATCCCAAAATCCGAGGATTTGCCCCCGGGGCCGTCCGACCCCGGGTGTTTCATCCCTGCTGCTCCTCCCTCCTCCACACCCGCCCTGTTTTCTGTCTGAAACTGGAATCACAAACATCTCAGGGAAGGGACAACGTCTCGCTTTGAACTGTTGGGAGCCGAGGGAGGGAGAGAGGGGAGGGGGGGGAAAAGAAATTAAAATAAAATAAATAAAACAACGGGGAAAAAAAAAAAAAAAAACCAACAAAAAAAACACCACCAAAAACCCAAAACCAACGCAACTCCGCCTCATTTGGAATTCACAAAACAAACAACACGCAACAACAAATATCACCTGAGCGAGGCACCAGCTGTCAACCTGCTCCTCTCCAGAAAATAAATTAATTAAGAGCAAAGCCTGATGGTAATTTAATGATCCTGCAGCTGTTGTGGCATTACACAACCAGGCTGCCTCGGGATGCCCTCAGCTACCCAGGGCTTGTGAGGAGCCATAGCCTGACTTGATCCTTGCTCGTTCCAAGTGCAGCTCCAGGCTCCGGCAGGAATCAGCCCGGGGATGTGCCCAGAGCTCCCCCACCGAATCCTGCCCCTCGCGAAGGCGTCAAAATCCACCCCAAAAAAACCTTTTTAGGTGCAAAAATCCAACCAAAAAACCATTTTAGGTGCGAAAATCCAGTCCCAAAATCTTCTAAGGTGCCAAAATCCAGCCCCAAAACCTTCCTAGGTGCTCAAATCCATCCCCAAAACCTTCCTAGGTGCTCAAATCCGGCCCCAAAACTTTCTTAGGTGCTAAAATCCATCCAAAAAACCTTCTTGGTTGCTCAATTCCATCCCCAAAAACTTCTCAGGTCCTAAGATCCACCCCCAAAATCTTCTTAGGTACTAAAATCCATCCCCAAAACCTTCTAAGGTGCTAAAATCCATCCAAAAAACCTCCTGAGGTGCTCAATTCCATCCCCAAAACCTTCCAAGGCCCTAAAATCCATCCCCAAAACCTTCTTAGCTGCTGAAAGTCCACCCAAAAAGCCTTCTAAGGTTCTCAACTCCATTCCCAATACCTTCTAAGGCCCTAAAATCCATCCAAAAGACCTTCTGAGATGCTCAATTCCATCCCCAAAACCTTCTTAGGTCCTAAAATCCATCCCCAAAACCTTCTTAGCTGCAGAAAGTCCACCCAAAAAGCCTTCTAAGGCCCTAAAATCCATCCAAAAAACATTCTTAGGTCCTAAAATCCACCCCTAAAACTTTCTTAGGTACTAAAATCCATGCCCAAAATCTTCTAAGATCCTAAAATCCATTCCCAAAATCTTCCAATGTCCTGAAATCCACCCCCAAAACCTTCCTAGGTGCTAAAGTTCACCGGAAAAGCCTTCTAAGGTGCTCAAATCCACCCCCAAAATCTTCTTAGGTGCTCAAATCCACCCCCAAAACCTTCTTAGGTCCTAAAATCCATCCCCAAAATCTTCTTAGGTGCTCAAATCCACCCCCAAAACCTTCTTAGGTCCTAAAATCCATCCCCAAAATCTTCTAAGATCCTAAAATCCATGCCCAGAATCTTCCAATGTCCTAAAATCCATCCCCAAAACATTCTAAGGCACTAAAATCCATCCAAAAAACCTTCTTGGGTGCTCAATTCCATCCAAAAAACCTTCCTAGGTCCTAAAATCCATCCCCAAAACCTTCTTAGCTGCTGAAAGTCCACCCAAAAAGCCTTCTTAGTCCTAAAATCCATCCCCAAAACCTTCTCAGGTCCTAAAATCCACCCCTAAAACCTTCTAAGATCCTAAAATCCATGCCCAAAATCTTCCAATGTCCTGAAATCCACCCCAAAACCTTCCTAGGTGCTAAAGTTTACCCAAAAAGCCTTCTAAGGTGCTCAAATCCACCCCCAAAATCTTCTTAGGTGCTCAAATCCATCCCCAAAATCTTCCAAGATCCTAAAATCCATGCCCAGAATCTTCCAATGTCCTAAAATCCATCCCCAAAACATTCTAAGGTGCTAAAATCCATCAAAAAAACCTTCTTGGGTGCTCAATTCCATCCAAAAAACCTTCCTAGGTCCTAAAATCCACCCCTAAAACTTTCTGAGATCCTAAAATCCGTGCCCCAAATCTTCTAAGATCCTAAAATCCATGCCCAAAATCTTCTTAGGTCCTAAAATCCATCCCCAAAACGTTCTAAGGTGCTAAAATCCATCCAAAAAACCTCCTGAGGTGCTCAATTCCATCCCCCAAACCTTCCAAGGCCCTAAAATCCATCCCCAAAACCTTCTTAGCTGCTGAAAGTCCACCCAAAAAGCCTTCTAAGGCCCTAAAATCCATCCCCAAAACCTTCTCTGGTCCTAAAATCCACCCCCAAAACCTTCTCAGGTCCTAAATTCCACCCCCAAAACCTTCCCAGGTGCTCAAATCCATCCCCAAAGCCTCGGTGCACGCGCACTGCAGATTTGCAACGTGGATTTTGTCCTCGGATTCTGCTTTTTGTCCCGGCTGAGTCTCGGGGGGAGCTCAGGACGGGCAGCTCCGGCCGCCCTGGCACAGCTGGATGGCAAATCCCAGCTTCTCCCCCGTGACCAGGATCAGGATCAACCCGAATCTACGAGCAATCCCGTGTTTTAAGGGAGACTTTAGGAACGGGAACTGTTGGGAGCCGACATTTTCCCTGCCTGGTTCTTCCCAACGCTCCCAAAAGGAGTTTCCCTCAGGAAAGGGAAGGATGCCGAGGCAGAAATCAGGGATTTGCATGGCAAAACCCAGAAAATGAGGATCATTACAGGTTTTATCAGGAATTTTATCAGGAATTCTCCAGCTTCCTTCCCAGCTCCCTCAGGAATTCTCCAGCCCCTTCCCAGGTCCCTAAGGAATTCTTCAGCCCCTTCCCAGAGATGGAATTAGGCGATGCCTGATGTTAAAAAGCGATAAATTCCCAGCAGGAAGCAGCCACCTCCCCGAGGCCTGAGGCTGGTGATCCTCAGGATCCGGGTGTCGTCCATCTGCTCTCCACCGGAGCAAAACCAAGGGAAAACGGGATTGTCCCACTCCCAACCACCACTGAGGGCACCAGACTAAAGGGATTTATTAAATTCTCCGAACCTCCCCAGGCGGAACAAAACCCCCCTGAACCTCACCGACACCTCGGAGCGAAGCCACTCACTAAAGCAGAGGGAACTGACTAAATAATTGGATTTTGGGGCCAGTTTAAAACTGAAGGTGTTGTTTTTTTTAACCATTTCTTTAATAAATGAACCTGCGGCACCATCAAAGGCAGGGCAACGTCCCCTGGAAATTAATGAGTAATTAACTCAGCCCTGAGCGCCCAGAAGATGCCATTTCCCCAAAATCTTGTGGTGGCCTCGAGGAGCTGTTGGAGTCTCCGAGAGCAGCTCAGCAGGAGCAGGAGGCCTCAGAGCAATTTTAAGAGCAGGTTTTGGAGGTTCCTGCTCATCCTCCTCCACGATTTCCTCCAGGAGGGGAAGGACAAGGACTCACCCCACACCTGGCTGCACTTCCAGGGTCCCACCACGGCCGGGTCCTGCCCCATTCCACAGAATTCCAGCCTGGTTTGGGTGGGAGAGGACCCGAAAGATCACCTCACTCCACCCCATCCATGGCAGGGACAGCTCCCACTGTCCCAGGAGGATCCAACCTGGCCTTGGGCACTGCCAGGGATCCAGGGGCAGCCACAGCAAATCCGGGAATTCCAGAATTCCCAGACCCTCCCCACCCTCCCAGACAGGAATTCCCAATTCCCAAGATCCCAGCACAATCTCCCCTTTCCCACTGGAAGCCATTCCCTGTGTCCTGTCCCTCCAGCCTTTGTCCCCAGCCCCTCTCCAGCTCTCCTGGAGCCCCTTCAGGGACTCTAAGGATTCCCTGGATTTTTCCCTTCTCCAGGGGAACATTCCCAGCTCTCCCAGAGCAGAGGGGCTCCAGAATCCTGGAAGCATTTCCATGACCTCCTCTGGGCTCTCTCCAGCAGCTCCCCACCGTTCCTGGGGGGAATTCTCCCCTCGGGAGCACCACAGGCTGGAGGAACTCCACAGCTCCTGGGGGTCAGGGAAGCACAGGAACCAAAATTCCCAACTCCACGCAGCTCCTTCCCCACGGGGACAAACCCCAGGCCGGGTCTCCCTCCCAGTTTCACCAACTGCTTTGGGGAAGGCGAAGCAGCCGGACCAGCTCCATCACGATCCCTGAAAATTAGAATCCCTTTGGAATCACTTCCAGAGGGGAAAAAAACGTGTTTTCCACAGGCAGAAGGAGCAGAGCAGCGATCGGAGCTGGGCTGGAGATGCCACAGGCAGGCCCCACAACAACAGCCTGGCTCCCGTCCCTCGGCTGGATCCTCCTCAGCCCCGGAATTTTTCGGATGTCACCTCCCCGCTCCCACCCAACCGCGCAAACTGCAGCAGCAAAAGCCCTTTGAAACCATTCCCTAAACAAACAAACAAACAAACAAACAAAAAACTCGGAGAATCCTATTCACGTTTTAGCAGTTTCCCGAAAATTTACGGCCCAGGGACCGGCCGGCGTGTCCGGAGCCATCCGCTCCCGGCACTGCTCCCTGGGATCTCCCTCCGGATCCATTTCTGGACGCCCCAGGGAGCAGGGACTCTCTGAGGAGAGGTTCCTCCACCAAAAAACCCAAAAACTCGTCCTCCCCGCCGCCCCTCTCGTGACCCTGCTCCCGTTTTTCATCCTCCCAGCCCCATCCCTTGCTCCTGAGTGCATTCCTCCCGCACCTCCCCAGGTATTCCCGCCGCTCCCGTCTGACATTCTCCTGGAAACGGGAAATATTTCTCCCTCCTCGTGGCAGCTTGGGCTCAGACCACCCCAGCTTCCCACGTTTGATGTGTTCAGGGCTATTCAGCTTCTCCAGATAATCCATTACTGCTTGGAATTCCACCCCTGAGTCCTGTTTTCCTCCGGATAAAACACCCAAAAAAGCAAAAAAAAAAACCCCAAACAAACAAACAAACAAACAACCCAAAAAAACCCCCGCAAAAAACCCCCAAATAAACAAACAAACAAAAATACCCTAACACATCGACCAGACCAAGAATATTCCAGAGCCAGCCACGAGATCCTGAATTTTCTGGGCTACCCAGCTGAAACTCCAGGTGGGATTTGCGTTTTAGGGCTGCTCTTCCCTCGCGGTTTGAGGGAGAGGACGAGAGGGAAGGTTTACGTCGGCCAGTTGGGAAAATTCCTTCATGGAAAGCTCTGGAAGCGCCCGGGGAGGTTTGGAATCCCCATCCCTGGCGGGGTTTGACATTCCCCGCGGATGTGGCGCTCGGGGACACGAGCGGCGGTGGCCCTCGGGACGGCCGGGTTCAATCCCGGAGCGGGGCTTTTCCAACCCCCGGCGATTCCCCGGAATGCGGCGCCGGGCAGAGGAGCTGCTCCTCTCCCGCTCGGTTTTTAATTCCAGTTTCACCCGGCTCCCAAGGCCTCCGAGAGGAGCGGAGGAATCCAAAGCCGCGCTCCCCAAAGTACCCGTTCCTTGTAATCACCGGTCCAGGAAAAACCCTCAATAACGCCTCGCGTCTGTAAAATTACCGGGCAGAACTCTCCTGCCCGAATTATCCCCGGAGTTCACAGAGTTGGCACGGGAGAGAGGGATAATTACCAGCGGGCACGAACGCCGCGGGAGGGAAAACAGAGGATAATCACAAGAAAGCAAAAACAGCAGCTGAACAAACCCAAAAACGTTCCGGGATTTGGGAGCAGCGCGGAGCCGAGAGCCAGGGGAAAAAAAAAAAAACGTGCTCCCGGTTTTATTCTCTGGGAATAATTAAAAATTCCTCCACTCCCCCCCCCGGGGGAAATGGGATTTTGGGAATTGGGGTGACAATTTCTCCTCAGCCGGCAGCTGAAATGCACCTTGTGCACTTCACCTATTTCCCACCTGGATAACTCGGGGTATCCATAACCCAGCATTCCCGAGGGATATTATGGCCTGAGCCATCCCAAACCCTTCCCATCTGGAACGCCATTAAACATTCCCTAAAAACCGGCGAGTCCCACGAGCTCCTCCACTAGAATCCCACCGCAACACGGTCTGCTGAGAAGATTCCTCCCTGGAAAACCCAGGCTGTGGCAGTTTATTTTGGATCTGTTGATAAATAAACCCACAGAACCCGCGGAAACTGCCCAGATTCACCGGAACCATCCCAGTTTTACGCCCGCCGGAGAAGGTTTCTGTACCCCCCACCCACAGAGCAGCTCGGCCCCATCACTGCGGCTCCGGTTTCAAGGATCAGGGATGAATCCGGCTTTGATTCCGTGCTTGGAGAATCCCAAACCCAGCACCCACCCGGATTTACCAGCGTAACACCACTAAAATCCTGGAATGGGTTGGGTTGGAAGCAGCGCAGAGCCCACCCAGAGCCACCCCCGGACCGGGACAACCAGCCAAGCTTTCCATGGGGCCCACGACAACCGG
Source organism: Hirundo rustica (assembly GCF_015227805.2). Taxonomy (NCBI): domain Eukaryota; kingdom Metazoa; phylum Chordata; class Aves; order Passeriformes; family Hirundinidae; genus Hirundo; species Hirundo rustica. Next base: position 628,603 of record NC_053454.1, on the reverse strand, counting down.
GATTGGGAATAACGGGAATTCTGGGACCCGCTCCCTCCACGCCTTCACCAAAGACCTGCAGGAGCTCCGGACAAGGTCTCTCCCCTTTGCAGATATCCCCAAATCCGGTGAAACTCAGACTCCAGGCTGGAGACATCCAAAAGGACAAATTCCAAACGTCCCTCATGGAAAGGGGGAAGCCCTGAACCCCTCACAAACTGGGGACCGCTGGTTTGGGAGTTCCTCAGCGGATAAAGTTGGGAATTCTGGGTGGACGGGAAGTTTTTCCACAAGGGCAACAATAAAAATGCCTGAGACTGGCTGGAGCAGGGTGCTGATAACACCAAGGTGAGGGGTTTGATCCCTGGATGATTCCTTCCAGGGCTGGATCCCTGTCAGTCCCTTCCCACTCGGAATATCCCACGATTCCACGAAGCAAATGAAAGACTTCAAGAAGAATTCAGGAAAAAATCAACAAGAATTCAGGAAGAATTCAAGAAGAATTCAAGAAGAATTCAGGAAGAATTCAAGAAGAATTCAAGAAAGAATTCCCAAAGCTGGATCCCAATCCCCATCCTTGGAACACTTCCAGGCCAGGCTGGACAAATCCCTGCGGAACCTGGCCTGATCTCCCAGCTCCAGGCAGGAGGGTGGATCGGAGCCTTCCTGGGGATCCCGGGACGCCCAGGAGCAGAGAGCTGCGGAGCCTCTGAGTATCCCACACCCCTCCCATCTCCCAGCCTGTGCTCCAGGCACTGGGAGCAGGAAAGGCCAAATCTGGGGCCAAAATCCCATTTCTGAAGGGGTTTGAGTCGCAGTTCAGGCGATTCCGGTCCCGTTCCAACAAAAAAACCGGGATTTCCTTCCCCTGGCACGGTGAGCGGAGCCCTGGGCTGTGCCACCCTCACCTGCCCGAGACAGCCCCGGCTCAGGGCTCCATCTGGGATCTGCCTGCAAGCGCCAGACACCAAAAACCCACCCAGCCCAACCCGGATCCCACCCCTGCTCCCCCCCCTCATAACCCCGGAATTCCATGGAAATGCCCCAAACCCAACCCTGACCGCTCGGCAGCTCCGAGCACGGGGGACAGATCTCACCAAAAGCAGCACAGGAGCTTTAAAACCTTACAAACCACCCATTTTTCACCCCCCAAAAACCGGCTGAAGCAGGCAGGGCTTTTGGGGATTTTTTTTATTTTTAGGGTCCGGCACTCGGGCGAACAGCGGGAGCTTCCCACCAGCGAGGGAAGGAGCTGCCAAGAAAAGCAGCTCATAAAATCATCCCGACGTGCCCCGGAGATGGGAGCAGATAAAGAGAGAAAACCCGCCCGCCGCTAACGAGGGAGCCGCTAACGAGGCAGAAAGAGTCCGAAAACGTAAATATTCCCAAGGAACCTCAGGGAGCGCGTGGACGCAGGTGCTCGGCAGGGAAAGCCGGGCCGGGATCAAAAAGGAGGCTCCTGTTTGTTGACTGTAAACACCCCCTCGATACCGAAAACAGCCGAAAACAGGGAGATGAAGCGGGGCTGGAATTGCGTGGGGGGAAGAGAGAGTGGCTGGAAGAGGCCTCTCCTCCAAAGCCCGGGCGGGATTTGGGATCTCTCCACCGGGCCCTGACCTCGACCTGTGTCCTGGAGAAAGCAGCAGCCACCCGTTCCTTCCCTAGCACGGAATCCCAGGTTTCCTTCCCTAACACTGAATCCCAAGTTTCCTTCTCTAAGTTCTGAATCCCAGGTTTCCTTGTCTAGCACTGAATCCCAAGTTTCCTTCCCTAAGCACTGAATCCCAAATTTCCTTCCCTAGCACAGAATCCCAGGTTTCCTTCCCTAACACTGAATCCCAGGTTTCCTTCTCTAACACTGAATCCCAAGTTTCCTTCCCTAGCACTGAATCCCAAGTTTCCTTCTCTAACACTGAATCCCAAGTTTCCTTCTCTAACACTGAATCCCAAGTTTCCTTCTCTAACACTGAATCCCAAGTTTCCTTCTCTAACACTGAATCCCAAGTTTCCTTCTCTAACACTGAATCCCAGGTTTCCTTCCCTAACACTGAATCCCAAGTTTCCTTCCCTAAGCACTGAATCCCAGGTTTCCTTCTCTAACACTGAATCCCAAGTTTCCTTCTCTAACACTGAATCCCAACTTTCCTTCTCTAGCACTGAATCCCAAGTTTCCTTCCCTAAGCACTGAATCCCAGGTTTCCTTCTCTAACACTGAATCCCAACTTTCCTTCTCTAGCACTGAATCCCAAGTTTCCTTCCCTAGCACGGAATCCCAAGTTTCCTTCCCTAGCACTGAATCCCAGGTTTCCCTCTCTAAGCACCGAATCCCAGGTTTCCTTCCCTAAGCACTGAATCCCAAGTTTCCTTCTCTAGCATTGAATCCCAAGTTTCCTTCCCTAGCACTGAATCCCAAGTTTCCTTCCCTAGCACGGAATCCCAAGTTTCCTTCCCTAGCACTGAATCCCAGTTTTCCTTCTCTGAGCACTGAATCCCAGGTTTCCTTCTCGAAGCACTGAATCCCAAGTTTCACAGGGAATTCGGCATTTTGGGTACTTCAGGGCTTGGCTCACTCCTGATTTAAGGGGCTCGGAGTCAGGCACTTAAAAATAAATCCATTGGGACCTGGGGAAGAGGAAGCACAAGCAAAGGTGATCCCAAAGGAAAGGATCTCCAGAGGCTGTGGCTCCCAATCCCAAGAAGTGTCCAAGGCCGGGGTGGACAGGGCTTGGAGCAGCTTGGGATGGTGGAACGTCATCCCCATGGCAGGGGGTGGTGCTGGATGGGATTTAAGGACCCTTTTAAGCCGAATCATTCCATGATTCCATGAAATCCCTAACCAAGAACCAGGAAGGGCCTCCGAAACCCCACCTGGAAGAGTCCATGGAAGATCCAACTCTCCCATCCCTCTCTGCCATCCGTGGCCTGGCTAAGCCCATTTCCAAGCAAACTTCGAAAGCAACGAGAATTTACAAAGAAAAAGCAAAAAGGAAGGGGAAAAAAAAAAGTTTGGGATCGGGATCCAACAGATTCAATGGCCTCTACAGATCCGCTGAGCCAGGCCTGCTCGGGAAAACGGGGAACATGTGGATGAGGAACAGAGGGAAAACAGGGAACACACGGACATCCCTGGATCAGGGAATTGTCGCAAACCCCGTTCTCTCCGGGGGGAATCATTTAAAACCCAATTCTCTCCAGGGGGAAATCATTCCAAACCCCGTTCTCTCCAGGGGGAATCATTTAAAACCCAATTCTCTCCAGGGGGAAATCATTCCAAACCCCATTCTCTCCAGGGAGAATCATTCCAGACCCTGCTCTCTCCAGGGGGAATAATTTAAAACCCCGTTCTCTCCAGGGGGAAATCGTTCCAAACCCTGTTCTCTCCAGGGGAATCGTTTCAAACTCAATTCTCTCCAGGGGGAATCATTCCAGACCCTGTTCTCTCCAGGGGGAATCATTCCAAACCCCTTTCTCTCCAGAGGGAAATAGTTTAAAACCCAATTCTCTCAGGGGGAATCGTCTCAAACCCCGTTCTCTCTGGGGGAAAGCGTTTAAAACCCCGTTCTCTCCAGGGGGAATCATTCCAACCCCTGTTCTCTCTGGGGGAAATTGTTACAAACCCCGTTCTCTCCAGGGGGGGGAAAAATTTCAAGCCCTGTTCTCTCCAGGGGAAATCATTCCTAACCCCGTTTTCTCCAGGAGGAATAGTTTCAAACCCAATTCTCTCCGGGGGAAATCGTTCCAGACCCTGTTCTCTCCAGGGGGAATCGTTCCAAACCCGGTTCTCTCCGGGGGGGGAATAATTTCAAGCCCTGTTCTCTCCAGGGGAAATCGTTCCAGACCTGGTTCTCTCCAGGGGGAATCGTTTCAACCCCCGTTCTCTCCAGGGGGAATCATTCCTGACCCCGTTCTCTACAGGGGGAATCATTCCAGACCCCGTTCTCTCCAGGGGGAATCATTCCAGACCCCGTTCTCTCCAGAGGGAATCATTCCAGACCCTGTTAATCGCTCCAGACCCCATTCTCTCCGGGGGAATTCATTCCTAACCCCGTTTTCTCCAAGAGAAGATGCCGCAGGCTTCACCTGAGCTCTCCCGCAAAAGCCACCGCTGCTCCCAGGCTCCCGGCTCGGCTTCCCCGGCTCCCCCCCGGCCACGGAAGAGTTAACCACGAGGGACCAAGGTGAGATTCCCCCTTTTCCCCCTTCCCGTCTGCTCCTTCCCTCCCGGCAGAGCAGCCCATTACCCCGGCCCCATTGTTCCCAGCCCTGGATATGGGAAGCAATATCCATTTTCCATTTAGAGCCGGGCAAAGCCTTTAATTTCAGCCTCCCGCCTGCAGCTGGAGTTCCCTTTTAACTGCTGGGCCGCGGGAGTGAAGACAGTTTTATATGGGGGGAAACGCTGAAAAGGCCACTTTAATATGGTCACATGTGGGAAGGGGGGAGCTTTTCCGAGGGCCCGGTAATGAGGGGCAGCGGGATATTGCACTTCCCATCTGGCCGCTCTGCACAGCAGGGAGAAGGCTCTCCTGGCTTTTTAAGGACAGGCCCCACCGCAGTAAAACATGAAAAAACCCCAAGAAAACGAGAAATAAATAACAAATAAAGCGTGAGGAGGAGATGCCCTCTAATGTTCGAGCACGGCAGCGCATCCGCGGAATGGGGTTTGGGGAGAGATTGGGAGAGAGGGGAAGGGATGAGGAGAAGAGCGGGGTGGGGGGGTTTGGGGTATCCTGGAGATTTTGGGATCGCCCCACAGCTGGGACTGGTCACCCACACGCTGAGGGTTCAGCTGCTTGGCCACGGCCACCGGTGTTTGTGTGGAGCTGGGCCCTGCAGTGACCCGGGAAGGCCCTTCCTGTCCTGTCCCATCCCGTCCTGTCCCATCCCGTCCTGTCCCATCCCATTCTGTCCCTGTCCCATCCCATTCTGTCCCTGTCCTGTCCCATCCCATCCCGTACCGTCCCTGTCCCATCCCTGTCCTGTCCCTGTCTCATCCCGTTCTGTCCCTGTCCTGTCCCATCCCGTCCCGTTCCGTCCCTGTCCCATCCCTGTCCTGTCCTATCCCGTCCTGTCCTGTCCCATTCCATTCCATCCTGTCCCATCCCGTCCTGTCTTGTCCCAACCCGTTCTGTCCCTGTCCCGTTCTGTCCCTGTCCCATTCCATCCTGTCCCATCCCTTCCCTTCCCATCCCATCCCATCCCATCCCATCCCATCCCATCCCATCCCATCCCATCCCATCCCATCCTGTCTGTCCCATCCTGTCCCGTCCTGGCCCACCTTGTTCTATCCCACCCCATCCCAAATCCCAGCCCATCCCATCCCAAATCCCATCCCATCCCATTGATCCTATCCCACTGATCCCATTCCATCCCATGGATCCCACCCACCCCATCCTGTCCCATCCCATCAGTCTCACCAACCCCATTTTATCAATCCCATCCCATTCCAAATCCCATCCCATCAATCCCATCAACCCCATCCCATCAATCCCACCCCAAATCCGAAATCCCATCCCATCAATCCCATCCCAAACCCCAAATCCCATCCCAAATCCCATCCCACCCCATCCCAAATCCCAAATCCCATCCCAAATCCCAAATCCCATCCCGTCCCGGCTGCTGCCCCCGCCCCAGCTCCCTACGAATCTGCCCGGCCGAGCTTAGGGAGCAGCACTGGAAGAGGGAGAACAGCCTGAGTGACGATCCTGGCTTTGGGAATGCAGCCTCAATCCATGGAATGCTTTCCCAAAGGGCCCCTGGAGCAGCCGGCTCCCGTCCTTCCCCAGCTCCTCCTAATTAAGCGTTAATTGACCGACGGGTTTGCACAACCCCTGACCCGGGGTCGGCACGGCAAAGGAGGAGTTTCCACCCCAAAGGAGCATCCCAGGAATGCAAAGGGCTCGGATGGATCCCAGGGATGAGATCCCTTCCAACCCCGACCATTCCAGGGTCCTTCCCACTTCAGTCCCTTTTCCAGACGCTTTTCCCAAAAGCGGGAAACCCCAGTTTGCTGGGAAGTGGGGCATTTGTGATGCGGAGGGGAGGAATCCACTCTCCTCCCTTAAATCCAAGGAATTCAGAGAGATCCCGATCCTGGTGCTCCCCAGCTCCCCATCCCATGCTCCTCCTGACCCGGTGCTGCAGGGGAGAGGAAAAAACCCAGGATTTTCCCCTTCTTTCCAGGGAATCCCCATGAAAGCAACAGCTGGAATGTGGGGAGCAGTACGCGGAATTTCGGGCACCGTCGGGGCTTCTCCTCTTTTTGCAGGACAAAAACCTGAGAGAAAACTGCCACCGGCAGCACGATGGAAAACCAAGGAATTGCGGATTTGAGGAGAAAAAAAAGAGCCTGGAGGGAATGAAAGTGCCGGAATTGCCCGTTGAGGTTGGCGGGAGGGTCAGGGAGCTCCTGTCCCCGAATTCCAGAGCCAGTTCCGCTCCCAAGGTCCAAGCAGGGCTCCCACGTCTCCCACCAACCTCCGAGGACGGAATCGAGAGTCGCTCCGCTCTCGAAAATAAATATTAAAAATTAATAAACAGGGATTTTTATTCCTTGGGACTGCAGGGGAAAAGGCAGGGAACTGGGAATAAGGCGCCCTCAAATTCCAAGTTTCTTTCCCTGCTGAGAATTCAGCCTCTGGAAAAACCAGGGATGAAGTTTTGGGAGAGTTTTCCACCTTGGAAAGCAGAACTGGGAGGAGGCACAGCAGATCCAGGAGCTCCAGGATCCCGAGGCAGAGCATTTGTCGGGAAGGAACAAGGAGAGAAGCTCTCCAAGGAAAAGCAGAATTCCAGAGCCCTGCTGGCGGAGCAGATGGGAATTCTCCTCATCCTCAGGGCACAAGGAACGCCCTGGAACAGGAGATTCTGCTGGCCAGAGCCCACCAGGATCAAATCCCAGCCTCTTCCCGAATCATGGAATTGCTACGGTTGGGAAAACCTTTGGAGATCATCCAGTCCAACCATTCCCAGCACTGCCAAGGCCACCACTGTCCCACGTCCCCAAGTGCCACATCCACGTGGATTTTAAATCCCTCCAGGAACACGGACTCCATCCCTGCCACGGGCAGTTCCAAGGCCTGACCACCCTTTCCATGAGGAAATTCTTCCCAATTTCCAAACTAAAGCTCCTCTGGCACAGCCTGAGGCTGCTCCCCTCATCCCGCCCCTGTTCCCTGGGAGCACAGACCAACACCATTCCCTGTTTTCTGATCCGGTCTGTCCCAATCCAGGCCAAATTCCGGCATCCCAGATGCAAGGGAATTGGAGTCCCAAACCTCCAAACCCAGGGAATTGCAGGGATTTTTGGGAAGTTCTAACACGACACACAAGCGGCCACAGCGAATCTTCCAAGCAATCCAAGATGCGAATTCCACTTCAACCCCATTTCTGAGGCTCCATTGGGAACAGAGACTCGTTTTCCCTGGAATACCAGGAGGGAAATTCCGTGTGCTCGGTTCGTTTCCGGAGGGCAGTGCGGGGGATCAGTCTGGATTTCGTTCTTCCCCTCAGCCACAGGAGATTTTCCTCAAATCAGCCCAAGCCAGCAGTGGATTCCCTCGATCCAAGCTGGATTTCCCATCCCCTCATCCCAGTTTTGCTTGGATCAACACCGGACAGGCGGCCAGCCTTTCAAACATGGAGCTTGGATCTGTCACCCCAATTCCCCGGGATCAAGAGGGGTTTGTTCATCCAGCAGGGACGGAAAATCCTGAAATCCTCCACAAGATTTCCCTCGGGGGCCTTTTGGGATGTTCCAGCGTTCCCTTTTGGACAGCTGGAGGGAGGAAAAGCTCGGGAAGCGCTGGGCTGGGCCAGGCCAGAGGGATATCAAACCTCTCCGGGGTGACGGCTCCGGATTTCCCAGCCACTGCTGCTCCAGAGGGCTGGAAAAGCGCAGGAACAAAGCTGCTCCCAAAATTCAGATTATCCCCTCGGGTCATCCATGAGGGGCAGCAGCCAGCGGAGGGTCCCCGGCAGGGCAGGGACACGGGGGAGCAGCCAAGATCCGCTGCTTTTCCTGGTTTTCCACAGCTCGGATTCTGTTTTAAGCGGAAAAAAATCCATGGAAAAACGGGGGAACGAGTCCAGAGTTTCTGGTGATGGGCAGGTCCAGGCAGAGATCCAGCTCTTCCCGAATGGAAAAGCTCCTGGGACAGATCCAGAGCCTTCTCCTGCCATGGATCCATGGACACATCCAGAGCATTCCACTGCCATGGATCCAGGGACAGATCCAGAGACTTCTCCCGCCATGGATCCAGGGACAGATCCAGATCCTTCTCCGGCCATGGATCCAAGGACATATCCAGATCCTTCTCCTGCCATGGATCCAGGGACACATCCAGATCCTTCTCCTGACATGGATCTAGGGACACATCCAGATCCTTCTCCTGACATGGATCCAAGGACAGATCCAGAGCCTTCTCCGGCCATGGATCTAGGGACACATCCAGATCCTTCTCCTGACATGGATCCAGGGACACATCCAGATCCTTCTCCTGACATGGATCCAGGGACACATCCAGAGCATTCCACTGCCATGGATCCAGGGACAGATCCAGGGACTTCTCCTGCCATGGATCCAGGGACACATCCAGAGACTTCTCGTGCCGTGGATCCAGGGACAGATCCAGAGACTTCTCCTGCCATGGATCCAGGGACACATCCAGAGCCTTCTCCTGCCATGGATCCAGGGACAGATCCAGAGCCTTCTCCTGCCGTGGATCCAGGAACACATCCAGATCCTTCTCCTGCCATGGATCCAGGGACAGATCCAGAGCCTTCTCCTGACATGGATCCAAGGACACACCCAGAGCCTTCTCCGGCCATGGATCCAGGGACACATCCAGAGCCTTCTCCTGCCATGGATCCAAGGACACACCCAGAGCCTTCTCCTGCCATGGATCCAGGGACAGATCCAGAGCCTTCTCCTGCCATGGATCCAGGGACAGATCCAGAGCCTTCTCCGGCCATGGATCCAGGGACACATCCAGATCCTTCTCCTGACATGGATCCATGGACACATCCAGAGCCTTCTCCTGACATGGATCCAGGGACAGATCCAGAGCCTTCTCCTGACATGGATCCAGGGACAGATCCAGATCCTTCTCCTGCCATGGATCCAAGGACACATCCAGAGCCTTCTCCTGCCATGGATCCAGGGACAGATCCAGAGCCTTCCACTGCCATGGATCCAAGGACACATCCAGAGCCTTCTCCTGACATGGATCCAAGGACACATCCAGAGCTTTCTCCTGCCATGGATCCAAGGACAGATCCAGAGCCTTCTCCTGCCATAAAGAGGCTTTTCCACACCACCTTCATTCCTGCTGAAAACTTCCCAGCGACCTGAGCCTCCCCACATCCGCCTGTCCCACACTGACCAGCCCTCCCTGCTCCCAGATTTCCCCCTGGGAATGAGCTGGGCCTAAAATCCCCTTGAGGAAAGGGCAAGGAGCTCCTGGGCTGCCCAGGGAATGTGGAGTCTTCTTCAGATGCTGCAATGAAAGGAAAACCAGCCCCTGACTTATCCCACCTGGAGTTACCCAGGATTAGGGCCCTGCATTCCAAAGGCCAAGAGATTCCCAAGGAAATCTGGGAATCAGGGCGCTGATTTCAGAAGAAAGATCCTAAAAAGGGTTGAAGCAGCTTCCATTGCCTAAAGGAGCTCCAGGAGAGCTGGAGAGGGGCTGGGGACAAGGGCTGGAGGGACAGGACACAGGGAATGGCTTCCACTGGGAAAGGGGAGATTGGGCTGGGATCTTGGGAATTGGGAATTCCTGTCTGGGAGGGTGGGGAGGGGCTGGGAATTCTGGAATTCCCAGATTTGCTGTGGCAAAGTGCCCAAGGCCAGGTTGGACACTGGGGCTTGGATCCACCTGGGACAGTGGGAGATGTCCCTGAACATGGGATGGGATGGGATGGGATGGGATGGGATGGGATGGGATGGGATGGGATGGGATGGGATGGGATGGGATGGGATGGGATGGGATTTAAGTCCCTTCCCACCCCACCCATTCCATGACTCCAGCACCCCTCAAAAACACCTTCACCCCGCAGGATCCAAGGTGTTCAGAGGGAACATCCCCCAGGCATTCCCGGCAGCCCGGACTGAATCCCTCCACCAGAAACCTCCCGTGTTTTTCACCCAGTGAAATCCTTCCCGGGGAGCCAAATCCTTGGATCTGGAGCTCCAGCCCCTCCCGCGGCTCCGGGGCGAGGCTGGGCCCGGCCGAGCCCCGCTCCCGGCACCGCTCCGGAGGATCCCGGCGCTCAACAATGGGGGATCTGTCAGAGCCCGGCCCGGCACCGGCCATCATCTGTTTTCCATAACTCCAGCTGACCTAAACTCCACGGGCTGAACAAGTAGCCTGTGTTTTTCATCTGGAAAACTCGGCGGAGCCGTTCCCACTCCGGCCTCTCCCTCCCCTTGCCGGAGCCAGGCTCCGGAGGAGTTACAAAGCGATGATGTCGGCAGGGATCTCCTCGTTATCCCCAGCAGCAGGCTGGGATTTTGGTCTCCTCCCATCCCAGGTGCCCTGCGAGAGGCTGAGCACACCTGGATGTGCCTTTCTCCTCCACTTCTCCCCAAGGAAAATCCCACCCCGACGATTCCCGGTGCTAAAAAAAAAAAAAAAGAAACAAGGAGCGGAGCCGGCTGCCGACCCCGTGCCTGTTTCATGATAAATTTAAAACCCATTAAAACTTTATCAGGGACGAGCTGCCAGGGAAACAAACAGATTCAGGACGAGCCCCACAGGGTCTTCCACGTGAGGCCAGCGTGCAGAAAACCCCTGGAGGATCCTGCTGGTGGGGGAAGCTCCGGGAAGGAAGGAAGGGAGAGTTGGGAATGGCTCACGAGCCTGGCAAGTGTTGGAATTCTGGGCACTGGAATTCCAGAGTTTCTGTGCTCACAGGCTCTGACCCCCAAGCAAACACTGCATTGACCTGAGGCCGTGGAAAAGGATCCCAAAATGGAGTGACAGCGCTGGGATCGTGGCTGTGGGGTTTGGATAGAAGTGTGTGACAGCACAGGGGGCAAAACTCAGAGCTGAAGGGTTTGGAATCCAGGAGTACAGATAAAGCAGGGTGGAGGATTTAGGGCAGAGGCTGAGTCCTTCTTTTTCACCTTCTTCTCCATGGGCTGGGTGGGATTTTGGAATTGGAGAGGAAAATCCGCATTGCAGACCACAGAGCTGGAGAGGGACTGGGGCCAAGGGCTGGAGGGACAGGACACAGGGAATGGCTTCCACTGGGAAAGGGGAGATTGGGCTGGGATCTTGGGCAGGAATTCCTGGCTGGGAGCAGGGGAGGGGATGGCACAGGTTGCCCAGAGCAGCTGTGGGTGCCCCTGAGCCAGCTCCAACCATTTCCAACCAATTCCCTAAACCAATTCCAACCAATTCCCTAAACCAATTCCAACCAGTTCCAACCAATTCCAACCAACTCCCTAAACCAAATCCAACCATTCCCATCCATTTCCAGCCTGTTCCAGCCAGTCCCAGCCGGATGCATGGTGCCCTGGCTGTCGGGGTGTCCCTGCCCTTTGTGACACGGCGGCGGTGCCGTGCCCAGGGCCCACTGTGACCCCGGAGCCCTGGGAACAGTGCCAGGAACGCAGTGATCCCTCGGGATCCCTCAGAGCAGCCCCCGAGCCCGATCACGGAGATGGCGGAGAAGGCAAATCCCAAATCCCAGCCTGGGAAGGAGCAGCCGAGCCCCAGGAGAAGGGCCCAGGTGAGGGAGGGGACAGGAGGGGACACACGGAGATGCCTGGGGGACAGGGATGGGATGGGATGGGATAATGGGATGGGATAATGGGATGGGATAATGGGATGGGATGGGCTGTGCCAGGGATTGCTTCCAACGGCTTCTCCTGCCTGCGGAGGGGACACAGGGAATCATGGATGGGATGCAGGGAATAATGGGGGACACAGGGGATAATGGAGGGAACATGGGGAATAACAGGGGGGCATGGGGAATAACAAATGGGACACAGGGAATAACGGGGGGACATGGGGAATAAGAGATGGGACATAGGGAATAACGGGGGACACAGGAAATAATGGAGGGGACACAAGGAATAACGGAGGGGACATGGAAAATAACAAGTGGGACATGAGGAATAACGGATGGGACACGAGGACGCAACCACAGGTGGGACACTGGGAATAACAGGTGGGGCACGGGGAACAATCCAGAGGTGGGACACGGGAAGCAACCAGAGATGGGACACAGGGAATGGCAGGTGGGGCACAGGGAATGACAGGTGGGGACACAGGGAATGGACAGTGGGACACTGGCAGGTAAAGGTGACACAGGTACAGGTGGGACATGGGAAACAACCAGATGTGGGACACAGGGAATGACAGGTGGGGACACAGGAAACAACCAGAGATGGGACAAAGGGAATGGCAGGTGGGACACAGGGAATGACAGGTGGGACACTGGCAGGTAAAGGTGACACAGGTACAGGTGGCACACAGTGAAACACCCACAGGTGGGACACAGGGAATGGACGGTGGGGACACAGGGAATGGACGGTGGGTCAGTGGCAGGTAAAGGTGACACAGGTACAGGTGGCACACAGTGAAACACCCACAGGTGGGACACAGGAACAAACCACAGGTGGGACACGGGAAACAACCAGAGATGGAACCCAGGGAATGGCAGGTGGGGACACAGGGAATGGACGGTGGGGACACAGGGAATAAACCACAGGTGGGACACAGGGAATGGACAGAAGGACACTGGCAGGTAAAGGTGACACAGGTACAGGCGGCACACAGTGAAACACCCACAGGTGGGACACAGGGAATGGACGGTGGGGACACAGGGAATAAACCACAGGTGGGACACAGGGAACAACCAGATGTGGGACACAGGGAATGGCAGGTGGGGACACAGGGAATGGACGGTGGGGACACAGGGAACAACCGGATGTGGGACACAGGGAATGGACAGAAGGACACTGGCAGGTAAAGGTGACACAGGTACAGGTGGCACACAGTGAAACACCCACAGGTGGGACACAGGAAGAAACCACAGGTGGGACACAGGGAACAACCAGATGTGGGACACAGGGAATGGACAGAAGGACACTGGCAGGTAAAGGTGACACAGGTACAGGTGGCACACAGTGAAACACCCACAGGTGGGACACAGGGAACAAACCACGGGTGTGACAGTGTCAGCTGAAGGTGGGACACGGGCGCAGCGGGACACAGCGCCGGTCCCCCCATGCCGCGGGATGACGCTGCCAGAGCCACCCAGCCCCGAGCGGGACACCGGGAGCCACCAGGAGCCCTGGGCAGAGCCCTGGAGATGGCACCCAACACCTTCCCCGGCAGCCAGGGCCACCCTCGCTCACGCTCCGTCCCCTGCAGGTGCCCCACGCCAGGCCGGCCCTGGAGGCGACAGCTCTCTCCTGGCACGCTCGCGACCCCGCCACGCCGGCGGCACCCTCGGCCGCCACCCGGAGCAGGGCCCCGGCCGCCGGCCACCGCCCGAGCATCCCCAACGCCCGGGATACCCCGGGGAGCGCCGGGGCCGCGCGGAGCCGGGCCGGGGACCCCGAGGACGGCGAGGATCCGTCCCGGAGCAGGGTCAGGGTGGCCCGGCTGACCGAGGCCGGGCTGAGGCAGCTGGGGGGCGTCTCCAGCTACCAGCGGATCCTGGAGTGGCTGGACGGCACCTTCGCCAGCAGAGCCGAGGCCATGGCGGAGCTGCAGGGAGAGCTGCGGGAAGAGCTGGATGGGTGCTGGGAGCCCGAGGAGCACGGGAGTAGCTGGGGTGGAAAAGGCCTCTGAGGTCACCCGAGTCCCAGAGGATCAAACTCCAACGCGTCCACTCGGCCCCCAGGGCCGGATCCGGCTGCTCCCGGGAGCTTCTCGCCATGGACGCGGCACCAAAGGGAGGGACGCTGAGGAGGCACAGCCAGACCCTGCTGAGGACAAAGGGAAATGCAGGAATTCCCAGGGATATTCCCAGGAAAACCCCTTTTCCCCGCCGCGACACCGCCAGGACGGGCTGCCCAGAGAAGCTGTGGAGCTCCATCCCAACGGGACACGGACCTGAGAACCCCCTGTAGCTCCCTGGGGATCTGCAGAGGTTCCATCCGGCCTTTGTCCATGGTGGAGCCGTGAGGATGGGGACACCTTCCCTACGGAGCTCCTGGCTGTGCCCCGGGGATCACAGCACCACGGAATGGCTTGGGTTGGAAGGAACCCTGAAGACCACCCTGCCGTGGGCAGGGAGGAACACCTTCCATAATCCAAAGTTCCTCCAAACCCCGTCCGACCCTGCTCTGAGCGCTCCCGGGGCTCTAGAAACAAAACAAGGACGGAACCTTCCCGCCCCACACCTGTGGAAAACACGTCCTGGAGCATCCCAATAAAGAGCTTTTACACGGATCCGCCCTTGTCCTTCGGTTAGTACCCGAAACCATGACAAGACGCAACAGGAGCAGCTTTTCAAGCCTCTGGTTTCCCCCAACAAGTTCGTATCCTGAAGGATTCCGCGGGCTTTCGATCCCACAATTGCCACCACGGCCGGGGGCACGGCGGAGTCGGGAGAGGGGATTTCGGGGAAGAGCCCGAGGCTGCGAGGAGACGGCTTAGCCCCCACAAAAAAGGTGAAACACGAAGATCAGAAGTTCCCCAGACCTCCAGCTCCCACCCCCAAACCATGAAAAGAGCCGCTTCTCCCCGCAGCCAAACCCCCTGGATTCCAAAGGATCCACGGAAAAACCTCTCCGAGGGCAACGCCGCCCTTGGGAACATCCCCGGCTTTTGTGCACGGGGATTTTTCCCGTTCCCTTTCCACACAACACGACCCCCAAAAATCCTCCCCCCGCTTTTTTTTTTTTTTTTTTCTTTTTTTTTTTTTTTAATTTATTTTCTGGGAGCTTCTCCCATCCCCACCGCTCCGGCCGCTCCCGGAACGCCACGGCAGCGTTTGTCCATTGTGCAGATCCAGCCTGGCTTCCAGGTTTTCCTGAACAAAGGACCGAAAGAGGGGGGAATATGCGTCAGAAGCCCGTCCTGGACGTCGCTCGCCCTTCTTTTCCCCCGCACAAACATTTGTAAACACGCGGAGAATTCGTGTCCAGCCGGCTTCGGGAGCCTTCATAAAACCAGGGATTTATTGCAAACAGGATGGGAATCATTTCCCAGCTCCCGGCGCTTATAGGGCTTTAGGATGAGAAACATAAAGAGCAGGAAAACGGCGGCTGCAGCTGGGCTCCGAGCCCTGCTGGAGAGGGGTGGGACGGGGGGAGGCGGTGTGGGAATTTACAGCTCCGGAGCCCCCCACAAACACCCTCCCAAAAAAACCCCAAAATAAAGCCTGGAGATGCTGGGATGCACAGGAGAAATCCCCGGGGTTTATTGACGGATGGAGGTTCAGAGATAGGCCAAGCTCAGCTGAGCTCAGCCTGGAGAAAAGAGGTTGAGGGGGAACTTTGTGGCTCTGCACAAGCCCCTGGCAGGAGGGGACAGCCGGGATCTGCTCCCAGGGGACAGCGGGAGGATGGAAACGGCCTCAGGCTGGGCCAGAGGAGGTTTAGGTTGGAAGTTTTAGGGAAATTCCTCACGGAAAGGGTTGTCCAGCCCTGGCAGGGGGGTTCCAAAGCCCTGTGGATGTGGCACTTGGGGACACGGGGCAGCAGTGGCCATGGCAGGGCTGGGTGACCTCAGAGGGCTCTTCCAGCCTCGGCAATTCCATGATTTTATGATCCGAAGCCTCTCCTCGCAATCTCAGAGTCACCCCCCCGACACATCCTCGTCTCCCACCCGGAGGGACGGAGCTCTCCCAGCTCTGCTTCCATCCACGTCCCACTCCTTTCATTTTTCCACGATTCCCGCAGCTGGAGCCAGTGGCAGTACAGGGCAAGGCCTCCAATTTTAGGGATAATCAGGAAAACCTGGAACTCCTCACCAGGGCTGGATTTGGGTCTTTAAATGTCCCCAAGAAGTGGCACAGGGAAAGACTTTTGCTCATTTTTAGGAGCCAAAATAAGCCCTAAACGTGGAAAATCAGCATCAGCCCAGCGGGACTGGGACAGCTGGGGATGGAGAAGGCTGAGGAAGCACATCCAAGCCCAGATCCCAGGATCCCCTTGGAAAATCACAGCGAAACAGAGCACGGGACAAAATGCAGAGGGAGGAATTAAAATTAATGGAACAGGGGGGAAAAAAAAATTCCACAGAGGGCGGTCAAACGTTGGAGCAGGGGCACAGAGAGGCTGGGCAGCCTCCAGCCTTGGAGATCCTCAGAATTTACATGGAAAAGGCCCGGAGATTCCTGTTTTTACCTCAAATTCAGCAGATTTTGAGGAGACTCGGACCAACTTTTCCATGAGCTGTTCCAGCCTGAATTGGGCGCCCCTTCCATTGGGATTGGATGGGGTTTAAGGTCCTTTCCAACCCAAATTCCATTACGGTTTGAATCCCTAACCAGAGGAAGAGAAAAGAAGGGGAATTCACGATTTCCCTCTGCCCTAAACTGAGCCTTTACCTTGGAACGCCAACGTTCTCCGGGGAAATTCCTTCCCAATCGCTTCACTTCCGCCCCTATCGCCTGTTGTTTTTGAGATATCTCCCTTCTGGACACCACCACAGGGGCAGCTGAGGCCTTTTCCAAACATTCCTGGGACCCTCCTGAGCCCCAAAGCCCGGAAACGGCGGATCTTGGGAAGAGCCTTCCCACGCCTGCACAGTGCGAGGAGCGGGGCTGGAATTCAGGGGGCTTCTGCCGGAGCCTGGACAAGGTGAACATTCCCAACAAAATCCCGATGGCCTTGGAGCTCCCTGCATCCAGCAGCTCCAGGGTGGCTAAAATTCCTTAAGAAAAGGCCTTGGAAACCAGTGGGGAAAGGCGACTGTTGCAGTAAAGGCTGGAAAAAACGATGGGAGGAATTCCAGGACTTTGAGCCGAGTCCTCCTGGGACAGAATTCCAGGAGGACAGAGGAGAAGGGGAGTTGGGAAAACCAGGATATGTTTAAGCAGGAATTCTGCCAAGGATGTGCTGGCACGGCAGGAATTGGGGATCCCGCAGAGGCTGTCCCTGACCTCGGGCAGGCGCTTTTCCGCAAAATTCCCAAACCTAAACGTGGATGTCCCTGCATGGGTGAGGGACAGCTGATAAAAGGAATCATTAGCGGGGTGGCCAATTCCAGAGGGTTGGGATCAAGGAGTTGCAGCCCGAAGGGAGCTGGTGACAAGTGGGGACCACGGCAGGGCCCGTCCTGGGACACGTCCAGCTCCGCTCCGGTGGCTGTGACCCGGAGGAGCCACAGAGCAACTCCCAGGAGCTCCCCAGTGGCTCCAAACTGGGGGAAAAGTCACAGAATCATGGAATTCTTAAAGCTGGAGAAGATAATTGGTGCAAATACTCCCCAAGAACTGCCAGGGCCAGCACTGCCCGGTGTCCTGCTCTGAAATCCCCCCAGGGATGGGCACTCCAAACCTCCCTGGGCACTTCCAATCCCTGAGCGCCCTTTCCATGAGGAAATTCCTGCTGCTCTCCACCCTGAGCCTCCCCTGGCCCAGGCTGAGGCCGTTCCCTCTCCTCCTGTCCCTGTTCCCTGGGATAAGATCCCAAATTCCCCCCGGCTGTCCCCTCCTGTCAGGGACTGGTGCAGAGCCACAAGGTCCCACTGAGCCTCCTTTTCTCCAGGCTCAGCCCCTTCCCAGCTCCCTCAGGAATTCTCCAGCCCCTTCCCAGCTCCCTCAGGAATTCTCCAGCCCCTTTTCCCAGCTCCCTCAGGAATTCTCCAGCCCCTTCCCAGCTCCCTCAGGAATTCTCCAGCCCCTTCCCAGCTCCCTCAGGAATTCTCCAGCCCCTTTTCCCAGCTCCCTCAGGAATTCTCCAGCCCTTTCCCAGCTCCCTCAGGAATTCTCCAGCCCCTTCCCAGCTCCCTGAGGAATTCTCCAGCCCCTTTCCCAGCTCCCCCAGGAATTCTCCAGCCCCTTCCCAGCTCCCTTCCCTTCCCTGGACACGCTCCAGCCCCTCCGGAGCTGCCCCAGCGCTGGAGGTGCCCCAGCAGTGCCAGCACAGGGGACAAGGGCAGGGCAGGAGAAATTCCTGGAGAGGTTTTGGAGTCCTGGAGGTTTTCAACGCAAGATGGAATAAAACCCTGAACAGCCCGGGCTGATCCCAGAGCTGCTTCCAGCTGGAGGCAGCTCTGAGGATCCTGGAATGGTTTGGGTGGGAAGGGACCTTAAAGCTCATCCAGAGCCAGCCCATTCCATGGGCAGGGACAATTCCCACTATCCCAGGTGGATCCAAGCCCCAATGTCCAGCCTGGCCTTGGGCACTGCCAGGGATCCAGGGGCAGCCACAGCCAATCCGGGAATTCCAGAATTCCCAGACCCTCCCCACCCTCCCAGACAGGAATTCCCAATGCCCAAGATCCTGGCCCAATCTCCCCTTTCCCAGTGGAAGCCATTCCCTGTGTCTGTCCCTCCAGGCCTTATCCCAAATCCCTCTCCAGCTCTCCTGCAGCCCCTTTAGGTACAGGAGGCTGCTCCAACCCTTTTTAGGATCTTTATTCTAAAATCCGAGCCCCTTTCCAGAGGTCCCTCCCTAGGGATTGATCCACGGACCACTGAACAGATCCCATGAATTTCCCCCAGTCACGGCAAACAGAGTCGGCCACAGAGAGCGGGATGGGATTGAGGGAACCGGGATGAAATCCCAGCTCCCGGGACATTTCCCCCCACGCTGTGCCAGCCCTGGGAAAGCTCCGCTGCCCCCCATCCCCTCAGCTGAGGAGCAGCCTGCATCCTGGCTCTTGCAGGAAAACCTCCCCGGGTCAGGGCTGTCGGGTCCTCTTTTTTTTTTTTTTTTGCCATTTTTTTTTCCCCCCCCTCCCCTCTTCCACCTCTGCTCTCCAAGCAGAACACTTCCAGCCCTATCGAACCCAACACCGATTTCTGCGCCGCCGCTTCGATCGCTGACCAGCGCGCCTCTTTTTTTTAAATTATTATTATTTATTTTTTTTCCCCCTCCCCGCCCGGGGGCTAAGGAGGGTCGCGGGGTTAACAGAGCCCCGCGTGCGACGATTCCCAAAGTCCAGCCCGCTGCCGCCGGGGCCGGGCCGGCTTGGCCGGGCTCCATGGGCGCGCGGGGACGGGGCGGTTATCGCGGGTCACCGACACCGGCCCGCTCTAATGGCTTTTCCTGCCTCCCTTATCGACGCCGTGCACAAAGTGGCTCCCGCTCCTCGGCCTTCCCCTATGATCTCACAGCTCTGTTTACGGCTATCTCCCCGCACCAGGCACCAGCCCAGGCAGCAGACGCTGAGAAATGCCAGGACACGGCTGCAAAAGTGCCTGAGACGAGCGAGGAGACGACCGAGATTCGGGGATTTTTTTTTTTCCCCCCCCCCACCCCGCTCCTTCCCCCCCCCCCCCACCAAAACAAATAAGTTTTTTTTCAAAATTCCCAATGTAAAAAAAAAAAAAACTTGACAAGCCCGAGCTCCGAAACAGAAGAACCGCAGAGCGTTTCCACGGTGGGGGTTTTGTGTTTTGCTGCGGAATCAAAAGGAACGAGCGGCGCTACAAAGGGAAGAAAAAGGTTTGGTTTCGTCGGGAAGGCGAGGGCTGGGTGGCTCTCCTTGTCGGAGCTGCGGTTCCCAAAAAGCCTCCCTCGTGCCCTGGAAGGACAACTTCAACCGTTCTGGCCCCTCTGCAAAGCACGAGTGGGTTTTGGTGGGGATGCTGAGCACCCCCTGCCCCATCCCACCCCCCAAAAAAAAATCAGGAGAAGGAGGATTGGGGCAGGCAGCGCCGGTATCATCACATTTGTGAATTAAAAAGATGGAAGTGCAGGGAGAGAAGGAGAACCAGGATCCACGGGGGTCTCCCGGTTCCATCCCACCCCAAAATGAAGCAGGAAAAGGAGGATTGGGGCAGGCAGCGCTGGTATCATCACATTTGTGGATTAAAAAGATGGAAGTGCAGGGCCAGAAGGAGAACCAGCATCCACAGGGGTCTCCTGGTTCCATCCCACCCCAAAATGAAGCAGGAGAAGGAGGACTGGGGCAGGCAGCGCCGGTATCATCACATTTGTGAATTAAAAAGATGGAAGTGCAGGGCCAGAAGGAGAACCAGCATCCACAGGGGTCTCCTGGTTCCATCCCACCCCAAAATGAAGCAGGAAAAGGAGGATTGGGGCAGGCAGCGCCAGCAGCATCATTTTTGTGAGAGGAATTAAAAAGATGGAAGTGCAGGGCTGGGAGGAGAACCAGCATCCACGGGGGCCTCCTGGTTCCATCGCACCCCAAAAAAAACCAGGAAAAGGAGGATTGGGGCAGGCAGCACCGGTATCATCACATTTGTGAATTAAAAAGATGGGAGTGCAGGGCCGGGAGGAGAACCAGGATCCACGGGGGTCTCCTGGTTCCATCCCACCCCAAAAAAAACCAGGAAAAGGAGGATTGGGGCAGGCAGCGCTGGCAGCATCACGTTTGTGAATTAAAAAGATGGAAGTGCAGGGAGAGAAGGAGAACCAGGATCCACGGGGGTCTCCTGGTTCCATCCCACCCCAAAATGAAGCAGGAGAAGGAGGATTGGGGCAGGCAGCGCCGGCAGCATCACATTTGTGAATTAAAAAGATGGAAGTGCAGGGCTCTGAGGAGAACCAGGATCCACGGGGGTCTCCTGGTTCCATCCCACTCCAAAAAAAACCAGGAAAAGGAGGATTGGGGCAGGCAGCGCCGGCAGCATCACATTTGTGAATTAAAAAGATGGAAGTGCAGGGCCAGAAGGAGAACCAGCATCCACGGGGGTCTCCTGGTTCCATCCCACCCCCCAAAATGAAGCAGGAAAAGGAGGATTGGGGCAGGCAGCACCGGTATCATCCCACTTGTGAATTAAAAAGATGGAAGTGCAGGGCCGGGAGGAGAACCAGCATCCACGGGGGCCTCCCGGTTCCATCCCACCCCAAAATGAAGCAGGAAAAGGAGGATTGGGGCAGGCAGCGCCGGTATCTTCACATTTGTGAATTAAAAAGATGGGGGTGCAGGGCTCGGAGGAGGACCAGGATCCACGGGGGCCTCCTGGTTCCATCCCACCCCAAAAAAAAACAGGAAAAGGAGGATTGGGGCAGGCAGTGCCAGCAGCATCACGTTTGTGAGAGGAATTAAAAAGATGGAAGTGCAGGGCCGGGAGGAGAACCAGGATCCACGGGGGTCTCCCAGTTCCAATGGGGTCTGCTCCATGTGGCCATCCAAGGTGGGAATTCCACGGGCTCACCCTAAACACAGGAACCCAAGAGCAGCTCGTGCAGCAAAAACCTTGTGATTCCGGTGATAATTCCAAAGGAAAAACTCATTTCTCCTCCCAAGGCTGTGCTGGCGCCGCACTAAGAGCTACAAAACCCTTCCCTAAAATTCCCGAGGAGAGCCATTCCCAATGGATACACACCATCCACCCTGACAAGATATTCCCACATGGCTTGCTGCCACTAAAACAGCAGGGTTATTATTAACTGAACTCTTCTTTTTTTTTTTTTTTTTTTTTTTTTTTTTTAACCTTTTTAATGCATTTTCTGCATCAAAGCAGCTCGAGGGTCGGGGCGGGGAGAGAGGCAGCACAGATAAAAATGTCAGCGGCGAGATAGGACAAATTTATAGCAAATCCCCATCAGCCCCCATTTTATCTAAATTATCCACCTCTGGATTCTCCAGAAACCCTTCACCAGCTCCAGTTTTCAGGCTGGGTTTGTTTTTTTTTTTTCTTTTTTTCTTTTTTTCTTTTTTAAAAACCCTCAGAATGCGCTCCCTTTTTCTCTCTGCGCCGCTGCCTCTGTTTTTGGACACTTGTTCTTCTCCCCTAAAACGACCCCTTTGTAGCTGGGATCAAAGAGCTGGGAGTGTCAATCCCAGTGTCTTCAGGAACATGTGAAGAACCTCAAAGTAATTGGGAAGCAATTAGCACAGAGCTAAAAAAACCCACCCCGCCGAGGCAGAGCCCAAATGAGCACTAACAGGCACCAGCCCCGCTCAGGGAGGAGTTTAAGGGACTTAAATCACCCTCAGCTGCCTCCCAGACAAATTTTCTTTTTTTTTGGGGGGGGAGCACCTTCAGCGCAGCCCACTCTGCCTCGAGTTTTTGTGTTTTCTCGGCTTTTTTTTTTTTTTTTAAACTTATTTATTATTTTCTCATTCCTTTTCTGCTTTGGGTTGACTCTTTGCTTTCTGCCTCGCTGCAGCTTTAGGGGAAAACACGAAACACGAAACCGCTTTTCTTTTTTTGTTGTTTTTTTTTTTTTTTCTGTTGTGTAAAGCGGGGCCATCTCATGTCTTGGCCTGGAAATCCAAGGCACCCACCAGCTGCTCAGATGCTCCTGCAGATAAACCGGCTGGCCCGGGCCTCACCTCTCCTCGTTTATTTTGGATATCGATCAAAGCCGCCCCGGCGTTTACACAGATTTTTGGTCAGAGGCAACATGAAAAGATCGGCCCGTCAATGGCGAAATCGCGCTCGGGGTTTGGGCTCTGCATCACAATATTGTCGTTTTTCCAGGGCTGCTCCGGCGGGGAGGGGATGGGGCCGATCCCAGCAGCACGGAGCTGGCTGCAGGTGAACGTCCTGGGATAGCCCAGGGCTGCTGAGCTCGGCCTGGGCCGGGCTTAGGGCTCGGACCAGCTCAAACCAGGCCAGACCTCGGCCAACAGACCCTGAAATTCCAATCTTTGGATTTGCTGCCTCCTCAAACCTTTCACAAAATCCCAGACTGGTTTGGGATGGAGGCACCCTAAAGATATTGGGATTTTCTGTCTGATATCTGCAGAGATACAAACCCTCCCCACTCCCATCTCTCTGTCAGGCAGCCCCTTCCTCACCAGGAAAGGAATTGGGGAGAACAATCCCAGAAAACATCCCAGGAGAGCCTGAAATGGCTGAACAGAACCTGGGCTGGGCTTAGGGCTCAGACCAGCTCAAACCAGGCCAGACCTCGGCCAACATATCCTAAAATTCCAATCTTTGGATTTGCTGCCTCCTCAAACCTTTCACAAAATCCCAGACTGCTCTGGGATGGAGGCACCCTAAAGAAGCTGGGATGGTTTTGTCCCAGAGCTGCAGAAATCCCAACCCTTCCCACTCCTCTCTCTGCCTCAGGCAGTTTTTTCCTCTCCAGGAAAGGAACTGGGATGAACAATCCCAGAAAACATCCCAGCAGAGCCTGAAATGGCTGAACAGAACCTGGGCTGGGCTTGGGGCTCAGGATCAGCTCAAACCAGACCTTGGCCAACAGATCCTGAAATCCCTGGATTTGCTGCCAGTGCCTCTCCTTAAATGATTCACAAAATCCCAGACTGGTTTGGGATGGAGGCACGCTAAAGAAGCTGGGATGTTTTTGGTCCCACATCTGCAGAAATCCCAATCCTTCCCACTCCTATCTCTGCCTCAGGCAGCTCTTTTCCTCTCCAGGAAAGGAACTGGGATGAACAATCCCAGAAAACATCCCAGCACAGCCTGAAATGGCTGAACAGAACCTGGGCTGGGCTTAGGGCTCAGGATCAGCTCAAACCAGACCTTGGCCAACAGATCCTGAAATCCCTGGATTTGCTGCCAGTGCCTCTCCTTAAATGATTCACACAATCCCAGACTGGTTTGGGATGGAGGCACCCTAAAGATATTGGGATTTTCTGTCTGATTCCTGCAGAGATCCAAACCCTTCCATGCTCATCTCTCCCTCAGGACAGCGTCAGGCAGCCAGGAAAGGAACTGGGATGAACAATCCCAAAAAACATCCCAGGACAGCCTGAAATGGCTGAACAGAACCTGGGCTGGGCTTGGGGCTCAGGATCAACCCAAACCAGTTCAGACCTCAGCCAACAGATCCTAAAATCCCTGGATTTGCTGCCAGGGATTTCGCCTCTCCATAAACCTTTCACTGGTTTGGGATGGAGGCACCCTAAGGATATTAGGGTTTTCTGTTTGATACCTGCAGATATACAAGCCCTCCTCACTCCCATCTCTCCGTCAGGCAGCCCTTCCCTCTCCAGGAAAGGAATTAGGATGAACAATCCCAGAAAACATCCCAGCACAGCCTGAAATGGCTGAACAGAACCTGGGCTGGGCTTGGGGCTCAGGATCAGCTCAAACCAGACCTTGGCCAACAGATCCTGAAATCCCTGGATTTGCTGCCAGTGCCTCTCCTTAAATGATTCACAAAATCCCAGACTGGTTTGGGATGGAGGCACCCTAAAGAAGCTGGGATGTTTTTTGTCCCAGAGCTGCAGAAATACCAACTCTTCCCACTCCTATCTCTGCCTCAGGCAGCGCTTTTACTCTCCAGGAAAGGAATTGGGATGAACAATCCCAGAAAACATCCCAGGAGAGCCTGAAATGGCTGAACAGAACCTGGGCTGGGCTGGGGGCTCAGGATCAGCTCAAACCAGACCTCAGCCAACTGACCCTAAAATTCCCAGGACCTGGATTTTCCCCCCCTTCTTAAATCATTCACAAAATCCCAGACTGGTCTGGGATGGAGGCACGCTAAAGAAGCTGGGATGTTTTTTGTCCCAGAGCTGCAGAAATCCCAACCCTTCCCACTCCTATCTCTGCCTCAGGCAGCTCTTTTCCTCTCCAGGAAAGGGACTGGGATGAACAATCCCAGAAAACATCCCAGCAGGGCCTGAAATGGCTGAACAGAACCTGGGCTGGGCTGGGGGCTCAGGATCAGCTCAAACCAGACCTTGGCCAACAGATCCTGAAATCCCTGGATTTGCTGCCTTGAATCTTTTACTGGTTTTGGGATGGAGGCACCCTAAAGAAGCTGGGATTTTCTGTCTGATTTCTGCAGAGATCCAAACCCTTCCCACACTCAGGACAGCATCAGGCAGCCCTTCCCTCTCCAGGAAAGAAACTGGGATGAACAATCCCAGAAAACATCCCAGCACAGCCTGAAATGGCTGAACAGAACCTGGGCTGAGCTTAGGGCTCAGGATCAGCTCAAACCAGACTTCAGCCAACAGATCCTGAAATCCCTGGATCTGCTGCCAGTGCCTCTCCTTAAATGATTCACACAATCCCAGACTGCTCTGGGATGGAGGCACCCTAAAGATATTGGGATTTTCTGTCTGATTTCTGCAGAGATCCCAACCCTTCCATACTCAACTCTCCCTCAGGACAGCGTCAGGCAACCAGGAAAGGAACTGGGATGAACAATCCCAGAAAACATCCCAGCACAGCCTGAAATGGCTGAACAGAACCTGGGCTGGGCTTGGGGCTCAGGATCAGCTCAAACCAGACCTTGGCCAAAAGATCCTAAAATCCCTGGATTTGCTGCCAGTGCCTCTCCTTAAATGATTCACAAAATCCCAGACTGGTTTGGGATGGAGGCACGCTAAAGAAGCTGGGATGTTTTTTGTCCCAGAGCTGCAGAAATCCCAACCCTTCCCACTCCTATCTCTGCCTCAGGCAGCTCTTTTCCTCTCCAGGAAAGGGACTGGGATGAACAATCCCAGAAAACATCCCAGCAGGGCCTGAAATGGCTGAACAGAACCTGGGCTGGGCTGGGGACTCAGGATCAGCTCAAACCAGGCCAGACCTCGGCCAACAGATCCTGAAATCCCTGGATTTGCTGCCAGTGCCTCTCCTTAAATCATTCACACAATCCCAGACTGCTCTGGGATGGAGGCACCCTAAAGATATTGGGATTTTCTGTCTGATTCCTGCAGAGATCCAAACCCTTCCATGCTCATCTCTCCCTCAGGACAGCATCAGGCAGCCAGGAAAGGAACTGGGATGAACAATCCCAAAAAACATCCCAGCAGGGCCTGAAATGGCTGAACAGAACCTGGGCTGGGCTGGCGGCTCAGGATCAGCTCAAACCAGACCTTGGCCAACAGATCCTAAAATCCCTGGATTTGCTGCCTTAAATCTTTTACTGGTTTGGGATGGAGGCACCCTAAAGAAGCTGGGATGTTTTTTGTCCCAGATCTGCAGAAATCCCAACCCTTCCCACTCCTATCTCTGCCTCAGGCAGCTCTTTTCCTCTCCAGGAAAGGGACTGGGATGAACAATCCCATAAAACATCCCAGCAGAGCCCGTCCAAGGTCCGGCTCTCAATTAACCCCCGCCTGACCTTCCTTCACTTTCTTTCCCCCCTGCTCTGCCCTTCCTGCCAAAGTTCAGCGCTTCCTGGAAAAGTCTCCGCGCCTGTTGGATGTTGTCCTTCGCCTTGGTTGCCGAGGGAAGGATTTGCAGGATTTACAGGTGCCTGGCCCCCTCTGGAAGCCCGTGACCGCGGGCTGACCCCCCGGTACAATACGTGAACTCCTGCCCCGCTGATAAGGCCGCCAGATAGGAGCGGGGAGTTCGCAAATAATCCTTTGGGAATTTATAAGCAGGGCGGCCGTAAAGCCGAGGTGACTGGAAGGTCGATTTCGCTCGGAATAATAAATATCTCGGTGTTTATTCAAACGTGGGCCTTTTTTAAAACTGCGGGCCGAGCTCTGAGATAACGCTATTGTAAAGGAGAAATATTGGGAGTTTTGGGGAGCTATTACATTATGATCCTTCCGGCTGACAGCGCCGGGGCCGTGCCCTGGATGCCGTGCAGGATCTCGGATATTGTTCCAGCCGAGCCGGGCCTAGAAAGCCAGGCTGGGATCCAGGCCCGGGTCAGAAAAAGGGCAATTTGCTGCGCGGGGGATTTTCTTTTTATTTATTTAATTTAAAAAAAAATTTTTTTTTTTTTTAGCTCCTGCTTTTGGTTCCCTAAAACACCTTCCCTAAAACACCTTCCCTAAAACACCTTCCCTAAAACACCTTCCCAAAAACACCTTCCCAAAACACCTTCCTAAAACACCTTCCCCAAAACACCTTCCCTAAAACACCTTCCCTAAAACACCTTCCCTAAAACACCTTCCCAAAACACCTTCCCCAAAACACCTTCCCTAAAACACCTTCCCAAAAACACCTTCCCAAAAACACCTTCCCAAAAACACCTTCCCAAAAACACCTTCCCTAAAACACCTTCCCTAAAACACCTTCCCTAGAGCTCTGCTCGGATTTCTGCTCGTCGCTGGTTCCCATTCCCGTTTGTAGGAATGACGGGAATGGGAGCA
The DNA here is from genome assembly GCF_015227805.2 of Hirundo rustica. Lineage (NCBI taxonomy): Eukaryota > Metazoa > Chordata > Aves > Passeriformes > Hirundinidae > Hirundo > Hirundo rustica. Next base: position 601,535 of record NC_053454.1, on the reverse strand, counting down.
GCGCCTGGTGCCAGCTCAGCGTGGGGACAGAGCTGCTCCCATGGGGAGCTCACCCTCCGAATTCCACTTTTGGGGATGCCTTCAGTGCCCCATCCCGAGGAATGTGTGGAGTCTCATCCCTTTCCCTGTGCCTTTGGAGCTCCCTCTCCAACCTTTAATTTCAGGGATGCTTCCCATCCTTTGACCGTGCCATTCCACAGAACCTGTGGAGTCTCATCCCTTTTTAGGGACATTTGGAACTCATCCTCCAGCTTCTAAATTTGGGGATGTTTCCGGCAGCATCCAGGCCCTGAATCTGCCATTTCAGGGAACTTAGGGAGTTTCTTCCATTTTCCAGGGCCTTGGGAGCTCATCCTCCGAATTTCACTGTTGGGGGTGCATCCAAGCCTTCAGTGCCCCATCCCGAGGAATTTGTGGAGTCTCATCCCTTTCCCTGTGCCTTTGGAGCTCCCTCTCCAACCTTTAATTTCAGGGATGCTTCCCATCCTTTGACCGTGCCATTCCACAGAACCTGTGGAGTCTCATCCCTTTTGCCAGGGCCTTGGGAGCTCACCCTGCAGCTCTGGATTTCAGGGATGCATCTGAGCCTTGAATCTCCTGATCCACGGAACCTGTGGAGCCTCATCTGTTTCTGGGGAACTTTGGAACTCATGCTCCAACTCTGGATTTCAGGGATGCATCCAGGCCTTGACTGCCCCATTCCAAGGAACCTGCATCCCTTTCCCAGGGCCCAACCCACCAAATCTTGATTTTGGGGATGCATCTGAGCCTTGAGTCTCCTGATCAACTGTACCTGTGGAGTCTTATCCCTTTTTAGGGACCTGTGGAACTCATCCTCCAGCTTCTAAATTTGGGGATGTTTCCGGCAGCATCCAAGCCCTGAATCTGCCATTTCGGGGAACTTAGGGAGTTTCTTCCATTTTCCAGGGCCTTGGGAGCTCATCCTCCGAATTTCACTTTTGAGGATGCATCCAAGCCTTCAGTGCCCCATCCCGAGGAATTTGTGGAGTCTCATCCCTTTCCCTGCGCCTTTGGAGCTCCCTCTCCAACCTTTAATTTCAGGGATGCTTCCAAGCCTTTGACCGTGCCATTCCACAGAACCTGTGGAGTCCCATCCCTTTTTTCAAAAACCTCTCCAAGGAATCCCCGAGGTTGGAAAATTCCTCTGGGATCGAATCCAACAGTGCCCGGCCCTGCCAGGGCCACCACTGCTCCATGTGGGGCACATCCCTGCAGGAAAACCCTTCCCACAAAGGAATTCTCCCAATATCCAACCTCAGCCTCCCCTGGCTGATCCCTCTCATCCCATCCCATCCCATCCCTTGTTCTTCCCAGTCTGGAAAAGAAAAAACCAAACCCCAGTGAGGAAACAACCCCATTTCTGTTACGCAAAGCAAAGCAATTCCACGTCTTGGCCTGGAAATCCATGGAATGCAACCATTTGGAATGCTCAGAACTGCTCCATCCGCCAGCAGGAGCTGCTGACCCTCCTCAGAACACCTTTGTGGACAATCACACCCTCAAATCCATAATAAATCCAAATAAAACCCATATCAAATCCATATTAAATCCATATTAAATCCAAAATAAATCTATAAAACCCCCATATTAAACCCATATCAAATCCATATCAAATCCGTATTAAATCCAAATTAAATCCAAGGTAAATCTATATAAACCCCATATTAAACCCATATCAAATCCATATCAAATCCACTCCCTCATGTTAAACCGAGGCACGGCAGCCCCTCCAATCGGATTCCCAACCCCTTTTCCATGATCCCTGAAGTTTCCCCAATAAAGTGGCACTTTCAGCGCCCCCCCCCCCAATCCTTTCAGCTCCCTCGTAATTCCCAATTAACAAACTCCTGCTCCAGCTCCCAGCTCCGCCTGGAGAGCCGGGATATTCCTCCAAGACAAACACAGCCACCCATCCTGGGGTGGGGAATCTCTCATTCCAAGGAAACCTCACGGCAACACGGCCAAATGACCTAATTATGAACAGACCAGGGGCACAAGAAGATGTTTTATAGGAGCGGGGTTTCCGACAGCTCCTCTCCCTCAGCAAACTCCGTGTGGATCGCTGGAGACTCCGGGAACCGGGAAACAATTCCCTCTCCAGGCTGGGAAGGGAGGGAAGCTGGCGGCACAGAGCTCCTCTCATCTCCTGCCTGGGGTTTGGGAAGAGCCGCAGAGGAAGAGCCCCACGACAGCTCCCGGGCTCCAGAGGCGCTGGAAAAGGGATGCAGGTTCCTTGGAATGGCGCAGTCAAGGCCTGGATGCTGCCGGAAGCATCCCCAAATTTAGAAGCTGGAGGATGAGTTCCACAGGTCCCTAAAAAGGGATGAGACTCCACAAATTCCGTGGATCAGGAGATTCAAGGCTCAGATGCATCCCTGAAATCAAAATCTGGTGGGTTAGGCCCTGGAAAAGGGATGCAGGTTCCTTGGAATGGGGCAATCAAGGCCTGGATGCATCCCTGAAATCCAGAGTTGGAGCATGAGTTCCGAAGTTCCCCAAAAACAGATGAGGCTCCACAGATTCTGTGGATCAGGAGACGCAAGGCTCAGATGTATCACCAAAATTAAAATTTGGTGGGTTGGGCCCCCAAAGCCCTGGAAAAAGGGATGCAGGTTCCTTGGAATGGCGCAGTCAAGGCCTGGATGCTGCTGGAAACATCCCCAAATTTAGAAGCTGGAGGATGAGTTCCAAAGGTCCCCAAAAACAGATGAGGCTCCACAGGTTCCGTGGATCAGGAGATTCAAGGCTCAGATGCATCCCTGAAATCCAGAGCTGCAGGGTGAGCTCCCAAGGCCCTGGAAAAAGGGATGAGACTCCACAGGTTCTGTGGAATGGCACGGTCAAAGGATGGGAAGCATCCCTGAAATTAAAGGTTGGAGAGGGAGCTCCAAAGGCACAGGGAAAGGGATGAGACTCCACAAATTCCTCGGGATGAGGCACTGAAGGCTTGGATGCATCCCCAAAAGTGAAATTCGGAGGATGAGCTCCCAAGGCCCTGGAAAATGGAAGAAACTCCATAAGTTCCCCGAAATGGTAGATTCAGGGCTTGGATGCTGCTGGAAACATCCCCAAATTTAGAAGCTGGAGGATGAGTTCCACAGGTCCCTAAACAGGGATGAGACCCCACAGGTTCCTTGGATCAGGAGACTCAAGGCTCAGATGCATCCCCAAAATCAAAATCTGGTGGTTTGGGCCCTGGAAAAGGGATGTAGGTTCCTTGGAATGGCGCAGTCAAGGCCTGGAAGCATCCCTGAAATCCAGAGCTGGAACCCATGAATTCCAAAGTTCCCCAAAAACAGATGAGGCTCCACAGGTTCCGTGGTTCAGGAGACTCAAGGCTCGGACGCTGCTGGAAGCATCCCAAAAATCCAGAGTTGGAGCAGGGGCTCCACAGGGTCTTTACCTGCCTTCTTTCAAAATTAATATTCAAAAAAAAAATCAATGTACTCCGAATTCCCAGGAGCCGGCCTATGGAAACAGGAGCTCTCTGGGACAGCTCTAAGGAACCGTTTTCCACCAAAACCCAAAACTCCCGGCACAATCTGTGGGAGTTTTTCCCTCAGGAATCTCAGAGTGATCCGGGCAAGGGGTGGATTTGGGGATGGCAAAGAAGCAGCTCCTGTCAGACAGGGCGGGGAGGGCAGTGAAGGTCTCCAAGGAATTCCAATTAATTCCAAGGAATTCCTGCCCAAAACTCCACAGTTTCCACGGAATAGTGAAATTACTGAGGCCAAAGGAGAATTCTTGGAGAAAACAGCATCAGAATCCAATGGATTCCTGCCCAAAACTCTCCCATTTCTCAGGGAATAATGAAATTACTGCATCCAAAAAAATATTCTTGGAAGAAACATCATCAGAATCCAAACAATTTCTCCCCCAGAACTCCTCCATTGGTATGGAATAACAAAGTTACTGAATCCAAAGAATTCCTGGAGAAAACGGTATCAGAGAACCCAACCAATTCCTGCCTAAAATTCTCCCATTCCCACAGAATATTTCATTTTCCTTGGAGCAAACAGCATCAGAATCCAACCAATTCCTGCCCAAAACTCCTCCATTTCCACGGAATAATGGAATTACTGCATCCAAAGAGGAATTCTTGGAGGAAACAACATCAGAATCCAACCAATTCCACCCCAAAATGCTCCCATTTCCAAGGAACAATGGGATTATTGGATCCAAAATGGAATTCTTGGAGAAAACAACATCAAAATCCAACCAATTCCTGCCTTAAATTCTCCCATTCCCACAGAATATTTCATTCTCCTTGGAGCAAACAGCATCAGAATCCAACCAATTCTTCCCCAAACTCTCCCACTTCCATGGAATAACAAAATTCCTGCATCCTAAGAAGAATTCTTGAAGGAAACAGCACCAGAATCCAACTAATTCCACCCCAAAATGCTCCCATTTCCAAGGAATAATGAAGTTAATGAATACAATGAATTCTTGAAATAAAACAGCATCAGAATCCAACCAATTCCTGCCCAAAACTCTCCCATTTCCAAGGAACAATGGAATTCCTGCATCCATAGAGGAATTCTTGGAAGAAAGCAACATCAGAATCCAAACAATTCCTGCCCAAACTCTCCCATTTCCATGGAATAACAAAGTTAATGAATCCAAAGAATTCTTTGAGAAAAACGATGTCAGAGAATCCAAACAATTCCACCCCAAAACTCTCCCATTTCCATGGAATAACGGAATTCCTGCATCCAAAGAGGAATTCTTGGAGGAAAATAGCATCAGAATCCAACCAATTCTTCCCCAAATTCTCCCATTTCCATGGAATAACAAAGTTAATGAAGCCAAAGAATTCTTTGAGAAAAACGATGTCAGAGAATCCAAACAATTCCTGCCCAATGTTCTCCCATTCCCATGGAATAATAAAATTACTGCGTCCAAAGAGGAATTCCTGGAGAAAACAGCACCAGAATCCAACTAATTCTTCCCCAAAATGCTCCCATTTCCAAGGAATAATGAAGTTACTGAATACAATGAATTTTTGAAATAAAACAGCATCAGAATCCAACCAATTCCTGCCCAAAACTCTCCAATTTCCAAGGAACAATGAAATTACTGGATCCAAAGAGGAATTCTTGGAGCAAACAGCATCAGAATCCAACCAATTCCTGCCCAAAACTCCTCCATTTCCACGGAATAATGGAATTACTGCATCCAAAGAAGAATTCTTGGAGGAAACAACATCAGAATCCAACCAATTCCACCCCAAAATGCGCCCATTTCCAAGGAACAATGGGATTATTGGATCCAAAATGGAATTCTTGGAGAAAACAACATCAAAATCCAACCAATTCCTGCCCAAAATTCTCCCATTCCCACTGAAGAATTCCTTTTCCTTGGAGCAAACAGCATCAGAATCCAACCAATTCTCCCCCAAATTCTCCCATTTCCATGGAATAACAAAGTTAATGAAGCCAAAGAATTCTTTGAAACAACAATGTCAGAGAATCCAACCAATTCCTGCCCAATGTTCTCCCATTCCCATGGAATAATAAAATTACTGTGTCCAAAGTGGAATTCTTGGAGAAAACAGCATCAGAATCCAACCAATTCCACCCCAAAACTCTCCCAATTGAATGGAGTAACAAAGTTACTGAATCCAAAGTATTCTTGGAGAAAACTGTGTCAGAGAATCCAACCAATTCCTCCCCAAATTCTCACATTCCCACAGAATATTTCATTTTCCTTGGAGCAAACAGCATCAGAACCCAACCAATTCCTGCCCAAAACTCCTCCATTTCCACGGAATAATGGAATTACTGCATCCTAAGAATTCTTGGAGGAAACAACATCAGAATCCAACCAATTCCTGCCCAAAATTCTCCCATTCCCGCGGAATAATAAAATTACTGCATCCAAAGAGGAATTCCTGGAGAAAACAGCACCAGAATCTAACTAATTCTTTCCCAAAACTCTCCCATTTCCATGGAATAACAAAGTTACTGAATCCAAAGTATTCTTGCAGAAAAACTGTATCAGAATCCAAACAATTCCTGCCCAAAACTCCTCAATTTCCACGGAATACCGGATTACTGCATCCTAAGAAGAATTCTTGGAGGAAACAACATCAGAATCCAACCAATTCCACCCCAAAATTCTCCCATTTCCATGGAATAATGGAATTCCTGCATCCAAAAAGGAATTCCTGGAGGAAACAACATCAGAATCCAACCAATTCCACCCCAAAATTCTCCCATTTCCATGGAATAATGGAATTCCTGTATCCAAAGAGGAATTCCTGGAGGAAACACATCAGAATCCAACCAATTCCTGCCCAAAATTCTCCCATTCCCACGGAATAATAAAATTACTGCATCCAAAGAGGAATTCCTGGAGAAAACAGCATCGGAATCCAACTAATTCTTCCCCAAAATGCTCCCATTTCCATGGAATAACAAAGTTAATGAATCCAAAGAATTCTTGCAGAAAAACTGTAACAGAATCCAAACAATTCCTGCCCAAAACTCCTCAATTTCCACGGAATAACGGATTTCTGCATCCTAAGAATTCTTGGAGGAAACAACATCAGAATCCAACCAATTCCTGCCCAAAATTCTCCCATTTCCATGGAATAATGGAATTCCTGCATCCAAAGAAGAATTCTTGGAGGAAACAACATCAGAATCCAACCAATTCCACCCCAAAATTCTCCCCTTCCCACGGAATAATAAAATTCCTGCATCCAAAGAGGAATTCCTGGAGAAAACAGCATCGGAATCCAACCAATTCCTGCCCAAAACTCTCCCATTTCCATGGAATAACAGAATTCCTGCATCCCAAGAGGAATCCTTGGAGGAAAATCAAACGACTAAGAAACGCAAACACGTTAAAAATTCAGGATTTGGGAGCGCCGGAGGAAATTCCCTTCGCATTTCCGTGCCCTGCAGAGGTTTTTCCCAAATCCACCCACCCATCCCTGGATTTTTTTTTTTTTTTCATTCCTCGGGGATGAACATTCCGGATAAACGCCGCAGGAGCGGATCCATGGAATTCCCCAAAGCGGGAAAATCCCCGGATTCACTCACCAGGACGGAGTAGATGTGGAGGCATCGATAGACCGGGGAGAAATCCACCAAATCCTGGGCTCCAGGCACCTAAAAACAGGGAGAAATTCCATGAAAAACGCGGGAAGCTCAGCAAAATTCCACGGATACAGAAGTAAAACTGCAAAAAAATACAGTTATGGGTAAGTGGAGGTTTAAAATATCATGGACAGACAAGAGAAACACCAAAAAAATCGTATTTAAATAGGTTTGTCATTCAAAAAAATCGTATTTCGATGAACGAAACTGTAAAAAAAAATCTAATTTAATTAAGTTTGTCGTTCCAAAAATTCTCATTTTGGTGATTTTGAAATGTGGTGAGTGAAACTCTAAAAAAAAATCAAATTTAAATATGTTTATCACTCCAAAAAAATCACATTTTGGTGATTTTGAAATGTGCTAAATGAAACCCTAAAAAAATCAAATTTCAATAAATTTGTCACTCCAAAAATTCTCATTTTGGTGATTTTGAAATGTGGTGACTGAAACTCTAAAAAAAATAAAATTTAAATAATTTGTCACTCCAAAAATTCTCATTTTGGTGATTTTGAAATGTGGTGACTGAAACTCTAAAAAAATCAAATTTAAATATGTTTGTCACTCCAAAAATTCTCATTTTGGTGATTTTGAAATGTGGTGAGTGAAACGATAAAAAATCAAATTTAAATAAATTTGTCACTCCAAAAAATCACATTTTGGTGATTTTGAAATATGGTAAATGAAACTCTAAAAGAATCAAATTTAAACATGGTTATCACTCAAAAAAATCACATTTAGGTGATTTTGAAATGTGGTGACTGAAACGCTAAAAAAATTAAAATTTAAATAATTTGTCACTCCAAAAATTCTCATTTTGGTGATTTTGAAATGTGGTGAGTGAAACCCTAAAAAAATCAAATTTAAATAAGTTTGTCACTCCAAAAATTCTCATTTCGGTGATTTTGAAATGTGGTGAGTGAAACGCTAAAAAAATCAAATTTAAATAAATTTCTCACTCAAAAAAATCGCATTTCGGCGATTTTGAAATGTGGTGAGTGAAACCCTAAAAAAATCAAATTTAAATAAGTTTGTCACTCCAGAAAATCGCATTTTGGCGATTTTGAAATACGGTGAGTTTCACTCGCCGCATTTAGGTGAGCAAAACTCTAAAAAAATCAAATTTAAATGGAGCGCAACTCCAAAAAATCCCATCCAGGCGAGTGCAACTCACAAAAATTTCATTTATAAATAAGTAGAACTGCAAAAAAATTAAATACTGGTGAGTGGAACTCTAAAATATCACAGAGAGACAACAGAAATCTTTTTTAAAAAATCACATTTAGGTGAATTTCGCTGTAAATATCACGTTTAGGGGATTGTAGCTCTAAAAAAAATTAAATTTAAATGAGTGTCAGACCAAAAAAATCCCATCCAGGTGAGTGCAACTCGTGAAAATTCCACGGATAAATAAGGATAACTGGGAAAAAAATTAAATATGGGTAAGTGAAACACTAAAATATCACATGGAGAGAAGTGAAATGTTAAAAAAAAATCAAATTTAAATTAATGTCACGCTAAAAAAATCACATTTGGGTAAATGAAACTATTAAAAAATCATACCAATAGTTTTTTTTTATTTTAAGTTATATAAAAATATAAATTATCAAAATGTTATTATCAAGAATTATATAAATTGGCGTCGCTCCAAAATGCCTCTTTTAGGTGAGTGTAGCTATAGAAAAATCAAATATAAATAAATTCCACTTCAAAAAATGACATTTAGGTGGCTATAACTCTAAAAAGATCATATTTAAATTAAAGCCACTCTAAAAAATCACATTTGGTGAATGAAACTAAAAAAAAAAAAAAAAAATCACATTTAGGTGATTTTAACTGTAAAAAAAAAAATCTCATCTAAATCAGTGTAACTCTAAAAAAAATCACTTTTATGTGAGTGTAGATCTAAAATATTCAAATATAGATAAATTCCACTCTAAAAAAAAATCACATGTGGGAAAATGAAAATATTTAAAAACTTAACATATTAATCAGTGTACTTCCAAAAAATCACATTTAGGTGAGTGCGACTCTAAATAATTCAAATATAAATAAATTCCACTCTAAAAAAAAAATCACTTTTAGGTGAACATAACTCTTAAAAATTCAAATATAACTAAATTCCACTCTAAAAAATCACATTTATCTGAATGCAACAACAACAAAAAAATCTCATCTAAATCAGTGTAACTCCAAAAAAAAAAAAAAATCGTTTTTATGTGAGTGTAGACCTAAAAACCCAATATAAATAAGTTCCACTCTAAAAAAAAATCACATTTGGGAAAATGAATATATTTTAAAAATTAACATATAAATCAGTGTAGCTCCAAAAAATTACTTTTAGGCGAATGCAACTCTAAAAAATTCAAATATAACTAAATTCCACTCTAAAAATTAATCACATTTAGGAAAATGAAAATATTTTAAAAATCCCATGTAAATCAGTGTAGCTTCAAAAAAATCACTTTTAAGTGAGTGCAACCCTAAATAATTCCAATATAAATAAATTCCTCTCTAAAAAACATCACATTTAGGTGAATATAACTCTAAAAAATTCAAATATTACTAAATTCTACTCTAAAAAGAATCACATTTATGTGAGTGCAACTCTAAATAATTCAAATATAACGAAATTCCACTCTAAAATAATCACTTTTAGGTGAAAGTAACTCTAAAAAAAAAAAAAAAATCACATTTAAATAAATTTATCACTCCAAAAAATCATTTCTAGGTGAGAGCAGCTCCAACACCGGCAGGCTCAGGGCAAAGCCAAGATTCCAGGTACGGAAAAATCCATTTAATTCCCGGGATCTCCCCCAAATATTCCCATTTTTTTGGGGGGGTTGGAAGCAGGAAAATCTCCTTTAAAGTTGGTTCTGCCCCACTGAAATCCCACTGAACGCCCGGATTCATCCCAACAACAGAATCCAGCAAAAAAAGGGAGGGGAAAAAAATGCGAAAAACCAAGGCAAAAACCCAACCCACTCTTGGGATTTCACGTTCCGTTCGCTTCAAAGCTCCACTTGGGATTCTTTTTTTTCTTTTTTTTTTTTCAATTCCCTTTTCTTTTTTTCTCCTGCCCCACCTCGGGAAGAGGCGCCGGGGTGGAGACGCCGTCCCCGGGGAACGAGGAAGAGAAATTTGGGAAGGGTGGGATCAGAGGGGGAATTTGCATTTCGCGTCCTTTGCAGATGTTCCCTCTGCGCTCCTTGGCTGGAAGCTCCGGCGCCCCAAATCCCGGGAAAAGGGAACGGAATTGGATTCCAGGATGGGAATGTTGGTGTTTTCCCGGCTTTCATCGAGCCTGGCAGGGAGGTGGGATGAGGAAAGGGGAGCTCGGGGCCGCAGGGAGGATTCCCAGTCCCAAAGTGCCCCAGAGATTCCTGGGCAGGGAAAAGTGGGATTGGGGATCAGCTCCTCTGTGAGGTGCAAATGGAGCTGGAAAAGGATCCTGGGATGGAAGGAAAATCAGTCCTGGCTGGAGCTGGAGTGTGGGATCCCAGAATTCCAGACTGGTTTGGGATCCCAGAATTCCAGGGTGGTTTGGGATCCCAGAATCCCAGACCGGTTTGGGATCCCAGAATCCCAGACCGGTTTGGGATCCCAGAATTCCAGACCGCTTTGGGGTCCCAGAATCCCAGACCGGTTTGGGATTCCAGAATTCCAGACTGCTTTGGGGTCCCAGAATTCCAGACCGGTTTGGGATCCCAGAATCCCAGACCGGTTTAGGATCCCAGAATTCCAGAGTGGTTTGGGGTCCCAGAATTCCAGAGTGGTTTGGGATCCCAGAATCCCTGAGTGGTTTGGGATCCCAGAATTCCAGACTGGTTTGGGATGGGAGGGATCCGAATGGAGGGACCCTGAGGTGATCCAGGATGGAATTCCCACACCTGCCCCTCCAGCTCCTGCCCCTGGAGCTGTTCCTGGAGCAGCGTGGGGTGGTGGCAGTGTCCCTGGGCGTGGCAGGGCTGGAATGGGGTCCAGGCTCCCTCCCATCCCAAACCAGGATCCTGGGATCCCTCGTTCCAGCTCCAGCCAGGACCCTCAGCAGGGCCAAGATCTGATTTTCCTTCCATCCTGGGATCCTTTAACAGCTCCAGTTCCACCTCACAGAGGAGCTGATCCCACAAAATCCCATCCCATTCCAGCCCTGCCACGCCCAGGGACACTGCCACCACTCCAGGCTGCTCCAGGAACAGCTCCAGGGGCAGGAGCTGGAGGGGCAGGTGTGGGAATTCCAGCCTGGATCACCTCAGGGTCCCTGCATCTGGATCCCTCCCATCCCAAACCAGTCTGGAATTCTGGGATCCCAAACCAGTCTGGGATTCTGAGATCCCTAACCAGTCTGGGATTCTGGGATCCCAAACCAGTCTGGAATTCTGGGATCCCAAACCACTCTGGAATTCTGGGATCCCAAACCACCCTGGAATTCTGGGATCCCAAACCACTCTGGGATCCTGGGATCCCACACTCCAGCTCCAGCCAGGACTGATTTTCCTTCCATCCCAGGATCCTTTTCCAGCTCCATTTGCACCTCACAGAGGAGCTGATCCCCAATCCCACTTTTCCCTCCCCATCCCTGCCCAGGAATCTCTGGGGCACTTTGGGGTTGGGAATCCTCCCTGCGGCCCCGAGCTCCCCTTTCCTCATCCCACCTCCCTGCCAGGCTCCATGAAAGCCGGGAAAACACCAACATTCCCATCCTGGAATCCAATTCCGTTCCCTTTTCCCGGGATTTGGGGGGCTGGAGCTTCCAGCCGAGGAGCGCAGAGGGAACATCTGCAAAGGACGCGAAATGCAAATTCCCCCTCTGATCCCTGCACAGGGACAGGGACAGGGACAGGGACAGGGACAGGGACACTGCCACCATCCACGCTGCTCCAGGAACAGCTCCAAGGGCAGGAGCTGGAGGTGCAGATGTGGGAATCCCATCCCGCAGCACTGGGATCACCCGTTCCCATTCCCATTCCCATTCCCATTCCCATTCCCAGCCTCCCAAACTCCCTGAGCAGCTCCCAAACCCTCATCCCCAGCTTTTCCCTCCCTTTATTCCTCCAGAACCAGGAGCCATCGGCCTCCCGTTGGTAAAACATTCAACAGCTAAATCCTCAGAAATCCTTGGAAGAAGAACCCCTGGAGATCCCTGGAGCGAGGGCAGCTCCTGCCCAGCGTCCCCCGCCCACGAGGGGTTTTTAGGGAGGAGGGATCTGTCATCCCTCCACACCCCCTTCAAAGCAGGCAACGTTTTCCAGGGAATTTCACCCCCGGATCAAACGGTTCCGCTCCGCTCGGATCCAGGACTCCAACTGGAACGCGGAGAAATTCTTCTGATAAACGCCGGGGAAAAAAAAAAAAAAAAATCGGGATTGGGCCAAAAGAGCTTCGAGTCCCCCCAGAGAAATCCGTTTCAAAGCAACAATTTCAGGCTCTGATTTCCCTGGAAGAACTTCCAAGCCCACACACAGGCTCGGGAGAACTCGGCTGGGCCACTCTGCACAGCTCCCATCCCCACGGGCAGCTGCAGAATTCCTGATCCAGGAGCAGCAGGACCAGGCTGGGAAGGCCGAGTCTTTTCCACGGGAAGTTCGTTGGAAGTAAAGAAAAGCCCCCTAAAATCCCGCTGGGTTTTTTTTATGCCGGGGAGGAGTTTTATATCGAAATGATTTTATAATAGATTCTAGAAATCAATATTAATTTTTAAAATTTACGGTGGGTTTTTTTGCTGAAATTAATGTTATTTTATAATGTAACGACTGTTGTTTTATAATCCATTTTAAGGAAAAAAAAATAAACAACAGATCAGCTCTTCTGCACCTGCAGGTTTGCAAATGAAAAAAATATGAACTCAATTATTCCAAATCTTCCCAGAGTATCCAATATAGGGCTTGGAATGTATGGAATATATGGAATATATGAAATATGTGGAATACATGGAATATATGGAATATGTGGAATACATAGACTATATGGATTATGTGGAATATATGGAATTCCATCCAGCAGAAAGCCCTGGAGCTGCTGGAGCCAGGCTGGGAGAGCTGGGAATGTTCCCCTGGAGAAAGGGAAAAATCCAGGGAATGCTCAGAGTCCCTCAAGGGGCTCCAGGAGAGCTGGAGAGGGGCTGGGGACAAGGGCTGGAGGGACAGGACACAGGGAATGGCTTCCAGTGGGAAAGGGGAGATTGGGCTGGGATCTTGGGAACTGGGAATTCCTGTCTGGGAGGGTGGGGAGGGGCTGGGAATTCTGGAATTCCCAGATTTGCTGTGGCTGCCCCTGGATCCCTGGCAGTGCCCAAGGCTGGGTTGGATCCACCTGGGATAGTTGGAGCTGTCCCTGCCCATGGCAGGGATAAATTGATGATTTTAAGTTCCCTTCCATCCCAAGCCGTTCCATGACTCCATGAAATTCCCCCTCTGGCACAGTCACCCCGTCTCACGCTCGCAAATCCGGGTGTTTTTCCGGCATTCCAATATCCAGACACATCTCAGCCTTCACCCTGGGCACTGAAGAGGTGCCTGCATTTCCCCACCCGGAGCTGCTCCGCCAGCGCTCCCCACGATCCATAAATCCCGGATTTTCGGGACGTGCCGACGCCACGGGAGCAGGGGCTGCCCGGGGCCGGGACTGACGGCTCCCCTGACACCCCCCAGCCCCATCTCGGGGTTTTTCCACCCCTCGATTCCCAGAACAAAGGATTTATTCACCTTCTCCCAAAAACCTCCCAGTCCACACCACATCAGGCTCCCAATCTCATTCCCAAATCCTGCAGCAGTCACGTTCCCGGAGCTGGGAGCGGGGCCGGGCTCTGGGAACACCCACACCCCTCCCGCAAGTGGGGCTGAACAATTCCTGCAGCGCGTTTAACCCCTGGAAGAGGAGTTTTCCAGGGAAATGTGCGGCCCAGGCTGCCACCGGCACAGGGGTGGCTCAGAGCTCAGGGAAGCCCGGCTCTGGGTTTGGATAATTCGGGATACCAGGGTTAATTTGGGATATGAGGGTAAATTCGGGATATGAGGGTTAATTCTGGATACCAACGTTAATTTGGGATATGAGGGTTAATTCAGGATACAAGCGTTAATTTTGGATACCAGCGTTAATTTGGGACACCAGGGTTAATTTGGGATATGAGGGTAAATTCGGGATACGAGGGTTAATTCAGGATATGAGGGTTAGTTCAGGATACAAGGGTTAATTTGGGATACGAGGGTTAATTTGAGATACAAAGGTTAATTCGGGAATACCAAGGTTAATTTTGGATACCAGGGTTAATTTGGGACACCAGGGTTAATTTGGGATATGAGGGTAAATTCGGGATATGAGAGTTAATTTGGGATACAAACGTTAATTTTGGACACCAGGGTTAATTTTGGACACAGGGGTTAATTTGGGATATGAGGGTAAATTCGGGATATGAGCGTTAATTTGGGATACAAACGTTAATTTTGGACACCGGGGTTAATTTGGGACACAGGGGTTAATGTGGGATGTGAGGGTTAATTCGGGATACGAGGGTTAATTCGGGATACAAGAGTTAGTTCAGGATACAAGGGTTAATTTGGGATACGAGGGTTAATTTGAGATACAAAGGTTAATTCGGGAATACCAAGGTTAATTTTGGATACCAGGGTTAATTTGGGACACAGGGGTTAATTTGGGATATGAGGGTAAATTCGGGATATGAGCGTTAATTTGGGATATGAGCGTTAATTTGGGATACAAACGTTAATTTTGGACACCGGGGTTAATTTGGGACACAGGGGTTAATTTGGGATGTGAGGGTTAATTTGGGATATCAGGGTTAATTCAGGATACAAGAGTTAGTTCAGGATACAAGGGTTAATTTGGGATACGAGGGTTAATTTGAGATACAAAGGTTAATTCGGGAATACCAAGGTTAATTTTGGATACCAGGGTTAATTTGGGACACAAGGGTTAATTTGGGATGTGAGGGTAAATTCGGGATATGAGAGTTAATTCAGGATACCAGGGTTAATTAGGGATACAAGGGTTAATTCGGGATATGAGGGTTACTTCAGGATACAAGCATTAATTTTGGACACAAGGCTTAACTCGGGATACGAGGGTTAATTTGGGATACAAGAGTTAATTTTGGATACCAGGGCTAATTTTGGATACCCGTGTTAATTTGGGATATGAGGGTTAATTCGGGATGTGAGGGTTAATTCGGGATGCCAGGGTTTGGATCTCGGATCCTTGGTGGGTTTTGGGACACCAGCACAGGTCCTGTCCCTCAGTAAAGGCGAAAACGCTCCAGACTGCACCACCAGGAATTCCAGAGGAGCCAAATCCAGGGATTCGCGAACCACACCGGAGCGCCATGGATTGGAATCCATGGCTGAGCTGGAGCAGCGGGACACGGGGCAGGACACAGAACCCACGGAGGCTCCGCTCCAGGGGGACAGCAGGTGCCACAAACATCCCAGGAATTGTCCCTAAAACCCCACCGGCGACGGCTCCGCTCCAATCCACGGGCAGGGACACTTCCCATGATCCCAGGTGGATCCAACCCGGCCTTGGATGCTGCCAGGGATCCAGGGGCGGCCACAGCCAATCTGGGAATTCCAGAATTCCCAGCCCCTCCCCACCCTCCCAGACAGGAATTCCCAATGCCCAAGATCCCAGCCCAAGCTCCCCTTTCCCACTGGAAGCCATTCCCTGTGTCCTGTCCCTCCAGCCCTTGTCCCCAGCCCCTCTCCAGCTCTCCTGGAGCCCCTTCAGGGACTCTGAGCATTCCCTGGATTTTTCCCTTCTCCAGGGGAACATTCCCAGCTCTCCCAGAGCAGAGGGGCTCCGGGGCCTCATTCCACGCTGATGTGGGAATGAAGAGCCCACCCGGAGCAGCCGGAGGGCTCTGGGCTGAGCCCACAATTCCCTCCCTGTGGAGGACTCCTGACCTCATCCTGCTTTGGACGCACAGCAGCCGTGGAAAGGAGGGAATGGATTTCCAGGGAGAGAACAGAAAGCACAGAACCCCTCCGAGAACCCCGAGTTTAAATTTCAAACTCGTCCTTGTTCCCCTCTCCGGCTGCTCAGGGGCCGTCACGGCCAGGGTGACAAAAAACCCCCAGCCCAGGGACTGGCTGCAGCTGAAAACATCATCTTCCCGAAAAAAGGGGCTTCAACAAACCAGGAAAAGCTTCCAGAGGGGCAGACAGAGCTTCCCAAAATGTCCAGGACACGGCTGCATCCCAAGGAACGTCGGATGCATCCAAAGGCTCAACCTCCCAAATCCTGCGCGGCAGGTCTGGATCTCCCAGCCGCCTTTCCTGAGCCACGGGGATCTATTCCGTGGGAAAAATCCCACATCCCAGGTGTCCCAGCACTGGGAGGAAGGAAGAACCAACCCCATCCACAGGTTATGGTTTGTGGTTCCCAAAACCCTCTGTCACACCCCAGGAAGCAGCAGAAGGAAGGGAAGGAAAGAAGGCAGCACATCGAGGGATTCAAATTTCCAGCTCCCATCCTGCCACGTCCCCTCACCCAAAGGCGAACCGGGACAAAGGAAAAGGCCAAAAACCGGGTTATGGAGCCACCTTTCCAGGAGGGATGGAGGCTCTCCAGCAGCACCAAGGTGCTGGGACGGACTGGGGCGGGCACTTCTCAATCCTCGGCCTCTCCGCTGAGCCCGGCAATGGGGTAAAAACACAAAACAGCCGAATTTTGGGACACATCCCACATTCTCCAGCCTCTTCTGCGCCTTCGGGACTCCCTCACGAGCAAGGAGCAAACTCCCTTGAGGCACCACAGCCACCCCTCGCTGCCCAGCGCCGCCGGCTCGGTGTTGCACAGTTACCTCCTCCTCCTCATCCTCATCCTCCACATCCAGGATCCCCGAATCCTGCTCCGACATGGGGCTGGTGTTCTTCACCTCCAGCTCGGAGCTGGCGCTGAATTCCTTCTTGGATTTCTTCCCCCCGCCAATCCTGGGCTGCTGGGACACGATGTTGTCCAGGTTTCTCTGTTGCTGCGCCTAAGGGGAAAAAAAAAAAAAAAAACAACCAAAAAAACCACAGATTTCACCTGGGATTTCGTTCCTGAACGGGGACAAAAGGCGGCCGGAGGCGCCACGCGCTCGGCGGAATTCCGGCACGCCGCCTCTCCCCCAAAACCCCAGATATCCCCAGATCCATCTGCGGAGCGGGCCAGGGATTGTGCGGCAGCCCGAAAACACGCTCCCGGCTCTTTCCAAATCCCAGCGCCGCGGCCCCCGTGCCGCCGCAGCCATCCGTCCGCGGCCCAGCTGCGGCGGCGTTCGCCCGCGGGCCGTGCGGTGACTGCCACGGGCCGGACCTCCGGAACCGCCGGATCCGCTCCTCTCCTCCGCATCCCACACCTGGACCCCAGAGGCTCCTGAGAGCGCTTTGGAGGGAGCCCGGGAGGGTTCGATGGCGCGCTGTCGACGCGCGGAACGAGTTGCACAAGGTGCTGGGGGGAAAGGCGATGGGAGAGCCGGGATGGAGGGGTGGGAAGTTATTCCAGGGATTTTGGGGGTTGTCTGGTAGCATGGGTCATGCTGCGCCCTCCTGGAAAAATTCCCTGTTTTTTTCCCTTTGATATGGGGCGCGATAATCGGCAGGAGAAGAGGTTCAGCCCCGGTTGTTCAGGAGTTGATCAAGTTCAGACCGCAGGATGAGGAATGGGAACAGCACGGACGCACAGGGAGTGTCCAGGGCCAAATCCCAGCCAAAATCAGGGGAAAAAGGCCCAATCCCATGGATGTGGTGGTGCTGGGCACGTGGGTTTGTGTGCTGGCGTAACTGGAAAATAAACCCCGGGAAAACCTGGAATTCATACGGATTTAGACACAGATTTAGAGGATTCCTCCCCGTATTTTGCTGCGGAATTTTTATGTATCAGAGGAAAGGTGCGTGGGAATCGTGGAGTCGAGGACAGGATCCTAAGGATCCTCTCATTCCATGGGCAGGGACACTTTCATCAAGCCCAGGTGGCTGCTGGACACTCTGGAATTCCGGGATTCCCTGAGGTGGCAAAAGAGACCCATCCCCTTCCATGTGGGAATTCCTGGATTTAGAGGGAAGCAGGAAAACCATCAAACCCACTGTAGATCCAGCTGTTGGCGACACCAAGGGAGAATTAAAACACTATTAATTACTATTAAAAATCGCTGATCATTAATGACTTTTGCTACCTGAACTGCAGAGAGCACAAAGCTTTATCCGTCTGCAAACCTCCCAAATTATTTCCTTTTCAACGCTTGGAAGTTTTAACATTTCCCCCCCAAAAGCAATTCAGGAGCAGCTTTGATTTTCGCCAGCCTCCAAGTCCCTTCGGAATCTCTCCTGGGGACCGAGCACTGGAGCAATTCCTACATCTGAGGAATACCGGAATCCAAGCACGGCACGAAGATCCCATTCCTTGGAAAATCCAGGCACGGCTACCCCATTCCTTGGATGATCCACCTCCAAGCGCTCCTCACCCCGAGCACACGCCAATCGGCCCCGAATTAATTAACGGGCTGGGTAATTGATAACAAAATTCCGCGCACAAAGCCGCCCCCGGAGGTGGCTGCAGCGGGAATCCTTGGCTCGGGACGCGTTATCCTTGTGGGATGCGTTATCCCACAGCACAACCTTGACCTCTAGTGGCTGGAAAGCAGGAGTAGCCCTGGAGTTTATTTACTCCCAGCTGAGCCAGGGGACTCCCAACCCACCCCTTTAAAAGGGACGAATCCCAACAATGGGAATTTTTTTTTGCAACAGAACCCCGGAGGGAAAGGTCTGGGTGGACGCTGCCCGGGACAAAGCGCCGCTCCCGACGTCAGGACGCGAAGCCGTTGGGGAAAGGGGAGTTCTTGGCACCGGGGTTCTGGGACTTCAGAGGCAGCACTCCATAGAAAGTCCTTGCAACATCCCATAAAGGGAATTAGGACTTCAAAAAAGGGGCGGGAGCGCTCGGTCCTTCAGAAGAGAACACAACAAAGGGTCGGCGCTCGGGCCCGCCCAGCGCTGCCGTGAGTTTCCCAACCTAATGAAGTTATAACCCTGAACCCGCTGGAAATTCCCCCAAAAGCAAGGCCGGCGCACTCATTGAACCCTGGCGTTTATGTAATCCTTCTCCTTCTGGAGAGGGGAGAATCAAAGAGTGGGAAAAGGCCAAGCTTTGGATGAAGCCCCGAGCTGGACACGCATCATTAAGCAGGGCGGAGCGGGCCCGGAGCGCACAGGCGGTCATGGGAGAGGGAAATCTGGGATAACGAGCTGGAGGATGCTGCTGCCAGCCCTGGACTCCTCTGCCCCGGCCCTCGGAGTGAAACACGCGGGATTTCAGGCTGGACGCGGAATTGGTGTCACCAAGGATCCGTGGAAGCGCTCTCCGAGAATCCCCGACCTTGGTGCCACCTCTGTTTTCCAATGGGAATTCATCTTCCCTGGGTCCAGCTCTGCTGTGGGAGCACTGCAGGACGTGGCCAGGTGTAAACATCAATTAAAATCCAACCCAGATATTGACAAGACCTCGTAACTTCCAGTTATTTAGGAATGAAGGAAATCTGTCCCTCCGGCACCGCTCCAGGACAAGGAGCCCCGCATGGAATTTACCCCCCACGCTTTTGGTTTTGCACTTTAAATGCAAATAAACTGATTCATCGAGAGAAGAATTTTGACCTGGATTAAAGTCCAAGCACCAGCTGGGAAAGTCACAGAATCCAGGAAGGGTTTGGGTAAGAAGGGACCATAAAGTTGATCCCATTCCATCCCCAGGGACACTTCCCACTATCCCAGGTTGCTCCAAGCCTCAGCGTCCAACCTGGCCTTGGACACTTCCAGGGATCCAGGGGCAGCCACAGCAAATCTGGGAACCCAGGGCCTCAACGCTCCCTGAACAAAAAAAAAAAAAGGGAAAAAATTGAATGTCCCAACTCCCAGATATCCTAAAAAGCATCCAGAGGATGCTCCCGATGGCACAAAAGGTTTCCAGCCCACCGGGAGGAATTTGGACCTTGAGGAATCTTCACCTTTCAGGATTTTTGTGTGGGGAATTTTAAATTAAACGAGATTTTCCAGGGGTTTCTGCCTGAATGGCCTCACATTCCACACGTGGAGGTTTGTTCTCTTCCCTTTCTGGGAACACCGGAGCCAAATCCCGACCGCAGCAGGAACGGGGAGCGCCCCGAACCCGGAATGAAGGAGTGATCCTGGAGCCAGACCCTGCACGCTCCAGAAGGAACGGGAATGGCTTTTCCATCTCCAGGAGGGCATTCCCAACCCCCCGCTCCCAGCAGGAAACAATCTGGACTGAGGTGACCTAGAAGTGAGAAATATCGAATTTTCTGCAGCTTCGAGGTTTCGGTTTCACCGTGAGGGAAAGGCAGAGCTGGGGGGGAGGAGGAGGCCCAGGGAGGAAGCGGCTCTGGAGAAATTCGGGATTATCCTACGGAACTCCCCGCTCGCACCCCCAGCTCATTGCCAGCACCTCCCCGGGCCGGGCTGCAGCAGAACAACCTTTCCAAGGATTTGCTGTGGCACGGGAAGGATCAAACCCGACCTGGATGGTTTGGGGGGATCTGTTCCCCACAAAGGATCCGGAGGAGCCCTCGGAAGTGGCTCCACACCAAAGGCCGGGTGACGCCCGGAGTGCCCTTGGAAAACCGACGGAACTAGGACTGGGGGAGGCCCAAAGCCCTCGAGGGATGACAAATCCAACCCCAAATCCCCACGCCTTTTGGTGTGGTTTCCATGGAAGTGAGGCCAGTTTGGGGTTATCCTGTGGAATTGCCTCCGTTATCCAGGACCATCAATCCCGGCTCGCTCTGCTCCACGGGAACATAAAACAAGGCCGGAGAGCCAAGGCCTGCTCACAGCTGGTGCTGAGTTTGGGAATCCAACACAAAATAGGTGAAGTTCCCTCCAAGCACGGCCACTTCCCTCATCCGCAGCAGCCTGGGACACCTGGAGCACCCCCGTCACCCCATCAGGGCAGAATTCCCGGCTCCTGATGGGAATATCTCTATCCAGACTAGGACAAGCAGAGGCTCCTCTCCGCCTCCAGGGCCAGGCCCAGGTCAGTGACCCACATTTGGGGACGGAGGTTGTCACTTTTGGACACCTGGGACCGCGGGAGGTGTCCCTGCCCGTGGCAGGGGCTGGAATGGGATGGCATTTCCCACCCTTCCCACCCAAACCATCCTGGGATCGTTCGATGAGGTAACTCCTGTCTCCTGCACATCCCTTCACCTGCTCCACCCTGCGGCTTTGGGGGTTTCTCTTCAAACCCTGAATACAAATTCCCAGAGAGCTGTGGACTCCCTGCAGCTTTGGGAGTTTCTCTTCAAACCCCAAATACAAATTCCCAGAGAGCTGTGGACTCCTCATCCCTGGAAGTTTCCACTGTCCCGGGTTGGACAGGGCTGGGAGCACCCTGGGATGGCGGGAGGTGTCCCTGCCCACGGCACTGGATGGTTTTTAAGGTCCCTTCCAACCCAAACCATCCTGGAATTCAAAGCCCTCCACAGGAAGGATTTTCCTCAGCATTCCCGGATCCATCCTGGGAAACTCCCGCAAGCTTGAGAACAGCAACTCCACCTTCCCCACCCCTCACAACCACACCGGGCCGGAGCTGAATTTTTTTGTGGTTGAATTTCTTAGAATTGGGTTTTTCAAAGCAACTCCTCGACATCGAGTGACCCCGGCCACAGTCCCGCATCCCAACGCCATGGAGTCATTCCCAGTGCCATGGAGTCATTCCCAATTCCATGGAGTCATTCCCAGTGCCATGGAGTCATTCCCAATTCCATGGGCTCGTTCCCAATGCCATGGAGTAATTTCCAACACCATGGAGTCATTCCCAATTCCATGGAGTCATTCCCAGCTCCATGGAGTCATTCCCAATTCCACAGAGTCATTCCCAGTGCCATGGGATCATTCCCAATGCCATGGAGTCATTCCCAAAGCCATGGGATCATTCCCAGTGCCATGGGCTCATTCCCAGCACCACAGGATCATTCCCAATGCCGTGGGATCATTCCCAATGCCATGGGATCATTCCCAGCGCCATGGGCTCATTCCCAATGCTACGGGATCATTCCCAGCTCCACAGGCTCATTCCCAATACCATGAGATCATTCCCAGTGCCATGGAGCCATTCCCACTGCCATGGAGCCATTCCCAGCTCCACAGGCTCATTCCCAACGCCACGGGATCATTCCCAGTGCCATGAGATCATTCCCAGCACCACAGGATCATTCCCACTGCCATGGGCTCATTCCCAGCTCCACAGGCTCATTCCCAACGCCACAGGATCATTCCCAATGCCATGAGATCATTCCCAGTGCCATGGAGCCATTCCCACTGCCGTGGGCTCATTCCTAGCTCCATAGGCTCATTCCCACTGCCATGGGATCATTCCCAATGCCATGAGATCATTCCCAGCACCACAGGATCATTCCCAGTGCCATGGAGCCATTCCCAGCTCCATAGGCTCATTCCCAGCTCCACAGGCTTATTCCCACTGCCATGGGATCATTCCCAGTGCCATGGAGCCATTCCCAGCACCACAGGATCATTCCCAATGCCACAGGCTCATTCCCACTGCCATGGGATCATTCCCACTGCCATGGGCTCATTCCCAGCTCCACAGGCTCATTCCCAACGCCACAGGATCATTCCCAGTGCCATGGAGCCATTCCCAGCTCCACAGGCTCATTCCCAACGCCGTGGGATCATTCCCAGAGCAGGCCAGGGACTCCTCCAGGCTCTGCCTCCAGAGCCACCCTAAGGAGAAGTCGTCTCACCACCCCCGGGAAGGAAGGAAGGAAGGAAGGAATGAGCTCCTTCAAAACTCCAACACCGTTATTCCCGTAACTCCTCCTGGCGCTGCCGGAGTCTCACCTCCCCTCACCTCCCGCCGGCAGCGTTCACCTTCCCGCAGAACCTAACCGGGTTTTTCCCGATGGGACACGAGATCAGGCCCGGGAGAAGGGGTCGGTGATTTACAGGCAGCGATGATTTAAAGGCCGGCTTTGGGTAGTTTTGATCAGTTCCTGCTGGGATGGTTTCACGGACCCCCTCTTAATGGGCTGAGACACCGAATTTTCAAATATCATTTCCCGATATCCCTAGGAATGGGATACATATTCCTTAAAATATCTTGGGGGGGGGAAAAAAAGAAGGGGAAAAAAATTTAAAAAAAAAAAAGCAGCAAAGCAGACCGGCTACGGGGGTAAGGAAAAAAAAAAAAATAACATTAATAAAAAGTGACAGTAGGGCTGGAGCCCTGCCAGAGAGCCATTCCAAAGTTATAAAATCCCCCCGGGATCAGATAAAAGCCGGGATTATTATTGCAAGGTGTAAACTCAGCACACGGCCACAGCTCCTGCTTTGAGTTTGCCGGCGGAGCCGGCGCTGTCGGGACGAGGAGGGGCTCGGCCTCTCCCGCTCCCGGTGCTAACTTGTTATCAGAGCAGACAATTTGTTGGAGGTTTGGCTGACAAAGTTCTCCCTTGGCTCAGGAAACGAGGCCCAACAATGGAAGGGGTTTTTTTTTTAGTTTGTGTTGGTTTTTTTTTTTTTTTTTTTTGAACTCCATTCCAGGTCATGAAACAAAAGGAGTTTGGAAACGCAGCACTGGATGGGTTTGTTCTCCCCAGAGCCCCGCACGGACCCAGCCTCAAATCGCCCCCTTCCTCATTCCCTAAAAAGCCTCTTCCACCTAAAATCCACCGCAGGTCTGATATTTCTAAATATCAATTTTCCTCAGACCCAAGTTTTTGGCATCGAGTGTGCGATGAGGAAAATTCAATTCCCCCTTTGCTTTGCTCTCACCCCATGATTTACCCTCACGCCCTGCTCCTGCTCCTTTTCCCAACCTGGATTTATTTATCCAGGCCTAATTCCACGGATTTCACTGTTCAGTATTCCATGGCCAGGACAAGGGCACTGCTGTGGCGGCAGGACCCCACCGGATTCCCAACAATTCCTGTGTGTGCTGCCCTGGATCCCTGGAAGCGTCCAAGGCCAGGTTGGACATCGGGGCTTGGAGCAGCCTGGGATAGGGGAAAGGTGCTGGGGTTGGAATGAGATGGGATTTGAGATCCTGCCCAACACAAACCATTCCAGGATTCTGGAGCCCCTCTGCTCTGCAGCCAGGCTGGGAGAGCTGGGAATGTTCCCCTGGAGAAGGGAAAAATCCAGGGAATGCTCAGAGTCCCTCAAGGGGCTCCAGGAGAGCTGGAGAGGGGCTGGGGACAAGGGCTGGAGGGACAGGACACAGGGAATGGCTTCCACTGGGAAAGGGGAGATTGGGCTGGGATCTTGGGAATTGGGAATTCCTGTCTGGGAATTCTGGAATTCCCAGATTTGCTGTGGCTGCCCCTGGATCCCTGGCAGTGCCCAAGGCCAAGTTAGACATTGGGTGGGAGATGTCCCTGCCCATGGAACCGGATGGGATTAAACCCATGGGATGAGCTCAGCCACATTTACATCCTCAGAGTTCACTCAGTACCTGAGTTAATTCGGATTTTTTAAACCAAAACCAATCCAACCTCAGCTGTTCTGGGCTCAGCTGCTGAGCGCACCACTGGGAGAAGGGAATGATCCAGACTCTCCTTTCCAAGGAGAAATTTATCACACGAGGCCTGATAAAAAACCTTGGGCAACCACAGCCTCAGGGTGAGCTGCGCAGAGAAAAGAAAAAGAAAAAAATTCCAGTTTTTAAGAAGCCCTTTACGGCCCAAGTGTTGATTTACACTTCTGTGGGATCCAGATCCGTGGGCAGCTTCAAAGGGAGCTCGGTGCCGCGATCACAAAGATTTTTTATCGCATTTTACGCGCGGCGGAGGAGCCGAGGACGAGCTCGGGGGACTGAGGGCAGCAGCAGCAGGAGGAGGAGGAGGAGGAGGAGGAGGAGGATGGGTGTTCCGCAGGGAATTCCAAACACATGGAAAGTCCTTGGCTTCACAGTTCCACAGCTCGGGGCTCTGCTCCGGCAGCCCGAGCCCTTGGGCAGATAAACAGTTTGCAATTTAGCCGAGCTGAGATCCTTCCATTCGCTTCCACCAACCGTTTCAAATCCCTTTTTCCAGCCGGGAGCACCCCTGGATGAAATCCCCCGGCTTGGCTGGGGCTGGTTTAGCTCTGCCCGAGGAGTGAGACACAGCCGTGACTCAAAGCTCCACTGGAAAATCCCACAGCTCGGTTTAACCTCTCCTCGCTCCTAATCCCAACCAAAGCCCTGAGCAAGAGAGGGAGCAGCAGAGGAACCGCAACCAAAACTGGTCACAGGTGAGAGGGTCTGGAATGACTCAGGAGCGCCCAACCGTGCAGGGCCTGGCTTGGGGAGCTCTTCCAGGGAATTGGAATTGTTTTCCAAGCCAGGCTTTGTTCCAACACGCTCCCCTGACAAGCACGGCGCAGGGCAGCAGGGTTTGGGGTTGGTTCTTTTTCTCCAGCGAAAACTCAAAAAGGAGAAATCCAGGGAAAAGGCTTTTGTGTTTCCTCAGGAAGAGAAACAGAAGGAAAGGGGATGAAGCCGGAGGGGAGAAGGGAGGAGTTAGAGGGACAAATTCAGGCTTTGACTTAAGGACGTTCCACCAGAGAATTACAAAATTGGGCAGTTCGTGGAATCACAGAGCGGTTTGGGCTGGAAAAGCTCATCCCATTCCAGCCTTTCCATGGGCAGGGACACCTTCCACTCCCCCAGGTTGCTCCAAGCCTTTCCCTGCCCTTGTCTGGGCTCGGTGCTCCCCCCTGTGCAGCTCTGGGGCTTGGAGCGAGCCTGGAGCAGCAGGAAAGCTCCTCCTCAATCCAAAGGCACTCGGCGAAATTCCAGCCTCCAGCAATAGTCCCAGCACGGGAATATTCCCAGCTCCAGGAGCTACTCGAACCCCCTGGGGGCTCTCCAGGTGCTGTCCTTGCCCAGGGACGCTGGGACCCTCACCCCTCTGGATGTTCAGGATAAAAGCAGCCCTGGATTCGATCTCACCAAAGGGGGAAGGCGTTGGGCTGGACTTTCCAGCGTTTGATCCAGGGGAAATCCTGGAAAAAACCACCCGAGTGCGCTCGGCTCGGAGCTGCCCCTGCCCGAGCTCCGACACCACACAGGGCCCTCACTCCAGCCACGGCTTCCGACTGCCCCATTCCAACATTTTCCTCCCATTTCCCCTTCCCGCCAGCTGGGAAGCGCAGCCACTGGGAGCTGCTGGTTTCCTGAGGAGCGGCCCGCCTGTTATCCCCGTTTTTCTGCAGCAGGAGCAGACAGGGATTATCACCCCTGGATGCTCCGCTTCTCCTTGACCATGCTGACCCTCCCAGAGTTCTCCAGGGAGTTACCCCGGCCCGGCCTGGGATGGAATCCGTGTATCCCGACGTCCCTGGGAGTTCCCAAAGCTCTGTCCCACGCCCCCTCCCTGGGCTCTGGCATTTGGAGATAAGGCTCCTTTCAAGATTCTGCTTTTGTTTCCATTTATCAGCCTGGGCTGGGTGTCTGAAGGATCCTGAGGGACTGGCCAGGGTCAGAGCACCTCCCTGGGATGCTCCCGATTCCCCTGGAACACACAGGGCTTGATAAATCCCAGGAAAAGCTCAGCGTGGTCAGTCCTGGACAAAACAGGATTCTGGCTTTTCCACAGGACAGCCTGTAGGTCTTTAAATGAGATCTGGGAAGAGCTGCAGAGATCCTTTGGATGTAACTCAGATCCCAGACCTGCAGCCAGAATATCCTCAACCATTCCACAGGATCCTAAGGGGACACGTTCCGTGGCTGGGATCTGGGAACAGGATCGGTAACGGTGGGAGAGAGCCGGGATCTGGAATGTTCGTCGTGAATGGGGAGAGCCTGCTGGGCTAAGGCTGTCCTGACAGCCCCATGATCCTGTTTTCCATGCCACAGGAATGTTTTTCCATGGCTGGCTCCCCCAAAGCGCCGATTGCTTCGGAGCTCTGGAGCAAAGTTAAATCCTCATGGAATGGTTTGGGTGGGAAGGGACCTTAAATCCCATCCACTCCCACCCCCTCCCACCTATCCCAGGTGGATCCAACCCGGCCTTGGGCACTGCCAGGGATCCAGGGGCAGCCACAGCAAAGCTGGGAATTCCAGAATTCCCAGCCACTCCCCACCCTCCCAGACAGGAATTCCCAATGCCCAAGATCCCAGCCCAATCTCCCCTTTCCCACTGGAAGCCATTCCCTGTGTCCTGTCCCTCCAGCCCTTGTCCCCAGCCCCTCTCCAGCTCTCCTGGAGCCCCTTCAGGGACTCTGAGCATTCCCTGGATTTTTCCCTTCTCCAGGGGAACATTCCCAGCTCTCCCAGAGCAGAGGGGCTCCAGAATCCTGGAAGCATTTCCATGGCCTCCTCTGGCCTCTCTCCAGCAGCTCCACGTCCTTCTGCTGTTGGCCCCAGGGCTGGGGCAGCTCTGCAGGTGGGCTCTCACCTCGGGGGGCACAGGGACACAATTCCCACCTTTCCTCTGGGATCAGCCTCACCCACAACATCCCAAATCCCTCTCCTAGAGCTGCTCCCATCCCTTCCTTCTCCTCCCAGCCTGGATTTGTGCCGGGATTGCCCCGATCCAGGAGCAGCTCCAGCCCTGCTGAGCTCCCTGAGGTTCCGTCCCAGCTCTCTGGGAGCGCTCCCCTCGCTCCCACCTGTCCGTCTGTCCACCCCCTGTCTGTCCAGCCTGGACACAGGGACGGAGCCAAGCGCTGTGCACGCACCCCGATGGGTCTGTCGGCCCTTTTTTTCCCCCTTTTCCATCAGAACTTTCGGAGGAATCTGGGAGAGGATCACGGCGCAAAGCCGAACCCTAAAACCCAAAGAGCCCCCCCGAGGCACCCTGCACGTCCCAGGGAGCAGCAGCGCCTCCACCTTCAGATTATTTTAAAAACACAGTTAAAATAAAAAATAACAACGACAACAAAAAAAGGATAAATCCTCGTTGGAACAAAGCCCTTTTCATTCTGTTTGGGAATAACCCCTCTGGTTTTTTGGGGGTTTTTTTTGTTTTGTTTTGTTTTTTTTGATGAGAAACCCACAAAGCAGCTGCCAACGGGGCTGAGCCGCAAAGAGCTGGGGGAGAACAAAATGGCTTTTTCAGGGATAATCGCTCTTCCCCAGGATCCCTGAGCTTCGGGGAGCAGCAGAAGAAAGCAGAGCATGACTCGGTTAGTGCTGGTTTTAATTAATCACAGAATTAGCCAGGCCCTGCCTCCCCCAGCACCGTGACTTCAAGGAATATTTAATCCCGACATGAAAAGTCTCAGCTTTACGGAAGAGCTTCGATTTCATTCTCCTGCCTTCGTTTCACAAAGAACCCTCTGATAATGGGAAATGTTCTGTTGATAAATACTTTTTTTTTTTTTTCCCCCCCTGAGCACCGGGACGCGAGGGTTGGGGACTTCAGAGGAGAGATTAGAGCAGAGAAAAATGAAATTATACATTCAGCACTCAGCGCTGCTCTCCAAAACCAACTCTCCCAGCTGAAACCGCTTCTTGTGGTCTTTTTTAACATAAAAATGAACTTAGTCAACACATTACATAATTCTCCTCTCCCACAGTATGTTCCCAGGGTTTTTCTCCCTGCATCCATCACTAATATTTCACTCGCACCACCACAATTTTTAGGGCCGGACCTAAAACGATTTCAAGTCGGCAGCGATAAATCAGAACCTGATCTCATCTCGCTGCTGTAAATTCACTCCACGGTCACCCTTGGAAGCACCACAAGGTATTGCAGAATTCAAATTATGCTTTTTAAAATATATATATATATATCTCCGTGTTCTGAGCGCTCCAACCTTACGAATCCACCACCGGGAAGTTCCAGCACGCCCCAAATCCAATATTCCCTGGACATGATCTGCCCTCTAAAGGAATTTGGGGAAACTACAAAGAGCCTTTTTTTAAGCCATTAAAAAAAAAAAGCCCGGAAAGGTTGGATTTTCCTTTTTTTTTTTAATCCCTCCTCGGCCTCTCTCCCTGTCCCAGACACACAGGAGGGTCCTGGGCTCAGCTTAACCAGGCTCGGCCTAAGCTCAGCCCAGCCAGGAGCATCCTCAAGCCAAGGAAAACTCCACAGGACAGAGCCTGGATCTCCCTCTGTGGATGATGAGGGATGAGCACCAGGGGTTAATCCCGGCCTAATTCCATGGATTTCCCAGTTCAGCATTCCCTGGGCAGGATAAGGGCACTGCTGTGGCAGCAGGAACCCAAAAATTCCCGTTTGTGCTGCCCCGGATCCCTGGGGGTGTCCAAGGAAAGGCTGGATGGGGTTTGGAGCACCCTGGGACAGTGGGAGGTGTTGGGGGTGGAATTAGATGGGATTTGAGGAGCCTTCCACCAAAAACTGCTCCACCTGGAGAAGGGAAAAATCCAGGGAATGCTCAGAGTGCCTCAAGGGGCTCCAGGAAAGCTGGAGAGGGACTGGGGACAAGGGCTGGAGGGACAGGACACAGGGAATGGCTTCCAGTGGGAAAGGGGAGATTGGGCTGGGATCTTGGGCATTGGGAATTCCTGTCTGGGAGGGTGGGGAGGGGCTGGGAATTCTGGAATTCCCAGCTTTGCTGTGGCTGCCCCTGGATCCCTGGCAGTGCCCAAGGCCAGGCTGGATCCACCTGGGATGGTGGGAGGGGATGGGACTGGATGGGATTTAAGGTCCCTTCCCACCCAAAACCTTCCATGAACATCCCAACCAGCAGCAAGTCGGGATTTAGGCAGATCCCAGAATCCCACAATCATTAGGGTTGGAAAAGTCCTCCCAGATCCTCCCTCGTGACCCATCCCCACCCTGTCCCCTGAATCCTCCATCCCAACACCCCAGGGACGCTCCCAGCTCCTGGCTTTATCCTGCGGACTCCGCAACCAAATCCCGGCTCAAAAAATTATTTTAAAAACATTAAAAGAACAAAATCCAAACGATGCCAACCCCAGTGCAGGATCCAAACTCCCGGGAGAATCAGCAGAGCCACCCCCAGCCCTGCCCTGGCCACCAGTCTGGATCCTTCCCACCCCTCCTTGCCCGAGGTTTCCAACTCCCAGACTTCCAAATTACAATCCCGGTTTTTAAGAGCCCGAAATAAACAGCAGCTTGTACCAAGGAAGAAAAAAAAATAAAATAAAATAAAAT
This sequence comes from Hirundo rustica, assembly GCF_015227805.2. Taxonomy (NCBI): domain Eukaryota; kingdom Metazoa; phylum Chordata; class Aves; order Passeriformes; family Hirundinidae; genus Hirundo; species Hirundo rustica. The sequence goes on along the minus strand of NC_053454.1, from coordinate 571,316 downwards.
AAAATAAAAAAGGGCAATTAGAAAGTCAGAATTCCTCCAAGTCCTCGTTAGTAAAAGTTTTATATCCCTCCAACATGTGGCACTCCAGGAGAAAACCTGGCAGAGGGAAAAATGCCCTGATCCCACCTTTCCTGAGCACAGCAACGTTTCAGCCTGGGCCAAGGTGGTTCCTATTAGGGGCTTTTTTCCATTTGAAATTTACGGGTTAATTTTATGGAAACAAATCAAGGGAGCTGCCTACTATAAATCTATTAAGGATTTAAAAAAAAAAATTAAAAAAAAAAAAAAGGGGAACGCTGCAAATAAAATAAATAAGAATAATTTAAAAAAAAAACCTCGGGGAGGAAAAAAAAAAAATCTCACACCTCGCCTCCAGGCCTTTCCAATTTTGGTTTATGAACCTTTTAAAAGGGGAAAGTGGAGCTGGGAGGTCTTTCCTGAGTCCCCACGAGCGCCACACGTGTGGCATTCCCTGTCCAGCCCTCGGGAATGAGCAGTTTTATGGAGCCATCCCCCTTTTTCCAGGTGACCAACTCCACCTGCTACTGAAACAGGGAAAAAAAAAATTAAAATCCCTTTTTTTTTTTTTTTTTTTTTTTTTTTTTTTTTTTTTTTTTTTAACAGGGAATTTTCGTCTCCTTGCAGGATGGGGTTGGGGAGGGGAAGCTGAAGGATAAAATTCCAAAGGGATTTTTTTATTTTTGACTGCTCTGCCTCCACCTGGAGTTAATGGGGCTGCACCTGCTTTTCACAAGGTGTGAACGTGACCCCCCAAAGAGCTCAGAGGCTCCAGCACTGCCTCCATCCAAGGGAAAGGGCGGGGAGATAAATCCAGGTGGGAAAAGGGAAAAGAGAGTTGGGAGCAGAACATGAAACCCTCAGGGGTGGGAGAGCAAAAGGTCACGAGGTTCAGCCAGGGCAGGGGCTGGAGCTGCTCCTGGATCAGGGAAATCCCGGCACAAATCCAGGCTGGGAGGAGAAGGAAGGGATGGCAGCAGCTCTGGGAGAGGATTTGGGATGTTGTGGGTGAGGCTGATCCCAGAGGAAAGGTGGGAATTGTGTCCCTGTGCCCCCTGAGGTGAGAGCCCACCTGCAGAGCTGCCCCAGCCCTGGGGCCAGCAGCAGAAGGACGTGGAGCTGCTGGAGAGAGGCCAGAGGAGGTCATGGAAATGCTTCCAGGATTCTGGAGCCCCTCTGCTCTGGGAGAGCTGGGAATGATCCCCTGGAGAAGGGAAAAATCCAGGGAATCCTCCGAGTCCCTGAAGGGGCTCCAGGAGAGCTGGAGAGGGGCTGGGGACAAGGGCTGGAGGGACAGGACACAGGGAATGGCTTCCAGTGGGAAAGGGGAGATTGGGCTGGGATCTTGGGCATTGGGAATTCCTGCCTGGGAGGGTGGGGAGGGGCTGGGAATTCTGGAATTCCCAGATTGGCTGTGGCTGCCCCTGGATCCCTGGCAGTGTCCAAGGCCAGGTTGGATCCATCTGGGATGGTGGGAGGGGGTGGGACTGGATGGGATTTAAGGTCTCTTCCCACCCAAACCATTCCATGAACATCCCAACCAGCAATAACTCAGGATTTAGGAGTGTCCAAGGCCAGGCTGGACACTGGGATTGGATCCACCTGGGATAGTGGAAGTGCCCCTACCCACTGCAGATACGGAGGAGCTTTAAGGTCCCTTCCATCCCAACCCATTCTGGGATTCTGGGATACCTTTGGATCACAAGGAACACACGAGACAAAGAGCAAGGTCAGTCGAAGTCAACATCCCCAACCTCGATGGTTTTCCACCCGATTCGGTGGGATTTCTCCCAGTGGGATTTCTCCCAGTGGGATCCCAGCTGCCCCTGCTGAGCCGCAGCCACGGCAGGGACAGGGATATGTCCGGAGCAGAGGCTCGGGAACTGCTCCATCCACGGCTCCTGGACACTCTGGATGTCCCAGATTCCTCCTGGGAATTGCTCCTCGCTGCAGGACGCCCTGGTGTGCTCCGTGGGATGGGACAGGGCGGTGGCGGTTCCAGGGAATGGGAAAAGGGGGAAAAAGGGAAAACCCAAAATTCACCTGCCGATGCTGGAACTCCTCCCGCAGCTCCCAAGGGCGGGAACAACCTTGGTCAGAGCTGGGATCAAAGGGAATGAAAAAACCTGAGCTGCACTGAATTCCCATGCTCTGCCTCCTAAATTTCTGTCCTTCCTGGGGGAGGGAAGAGTTCCCTTAACTCCTGGGGATTTAACCAGGATATTTGTTAAAAATATCACCCCGGAACCACAGAATTTGGATTATTTTAGGCAATCAGGTGACAGCTGAGGAAGAAAATGATGGGAGACGATTCCAGGCATCCCGAAAAACACCTTCCTGCCTCGTCCCCATCCTCGTGCAGCACTGCTGGAATTGCCCAGAGTTCCCAGGAATGGATGCAAGGAAGAATCCCACCTAAAAATGTCCTTTGTTTTCCCCCGGCACAGCGACTGGCAGAACAACCCCGAAGATTTTTGCTTCTGCAAATAATCAGGAAAAAAAAAAAAAAAAATCTTCAAGGACCTGGAGCCTCCTCATCCTGCAAATAAAATTGCGAGCAGCCTTTTTCTTCCCTTTCCAAGTGGAGTGGGAAAGAGAGATCCTCCCTTCTCCCCAAACTCTTAATGATGTTCTTCAAACGCTTTGGAGATGCCTCAAGAGAAAGCACTGAAGAAATATTAACCAGCATTTCATCCCAAAGCCTTGGAGCTCATTTCGGGGCCGGCTCCACATTCCAGCCTCATTCCCCGTTCCCAAATCCCGCCTGGCTTTAAGGTGATGGGCGCTTCAAAGGGTTGGGAACCTCAGGAGCTTTGTCCTGCAGAGTTTCTAAACCCCTTTCTCCCGGGCTTTGGGGAGCGGAACCGCAGGTTTTCCAGAGTCCCAGCGGGATTTTTTTCAGGAAAACTTGGCCGCGGAATGACGCCCCTTATCCCAGCCCCGGAGCTGCCGAGTCTGGCGCTAAATGAGAAATAAGGAGCTCCCAGCGCAGCTGCCGCGCCAGGGAAACGCCGGAGAAACGCGCTCCCGGTTTCCCGCTCTGCCACCCTGGTTTGTCTGAGTTTTTTAAAGCCTTTTGATTGTTCATATGTCACCGAGACACACAAAGGGGTCACACGCAGACAAGAGATTTTCGCAGAGGTCCTTCCAATCCAGCTCCCAACTGAGAGAGCGGAGAGAAGAGAGCCCCTTTGTTTATTTCTTACTTTTTATCCATTTGTGGGTCTAGCAGAAGATTGGCTCTTTGGGGTTTCCACCCCTCAGCTTCAGTGGCCAGACCAACTGTCAGTTACAATTGTTTTCAGGTTAGAAATGTGCAAACAAAGGACAGAGAATGAAAAACAAAGGATTTGTTTATGTTACATCTGGGGGAAAAAGGTAGAAAACTGCTCTTAATATTGTACAATAACTAAAAAGATCTGACTCCATTTAAGAAAATCAAAAAGCTCAGAAAAACCAGGGTAACATTCATAAAATGGACTCAGACTTTTTAGCTACTGTACAATATTAGGAGCAGTTTCTACCTTTTTCTCACAGATGTAACATAAACAAATCCTTTGTTTTTCATTCCCTGTCCTTTGTTTGCACATTTCTGACCTGAAAACAATTGTAACTGACAGCTGGTCTGGCCATTTGGCTTCAGAGGTGAAAACTCCAGAAGCCAATCCACAGCCAGACCCACAAATGTATAAAAAGTAAGAAATGAACAGGCAGAGGGGCTCTGGGCTTGGCTCAGCCTTGGGCTCTCTCAGAGGAACAACTCTGCCCTGCGAAATCTCTCGTCTCCGTGTGATTGCTTTGCGTATCCCGATTTCCCCGCTCGGCCCCCGAAGGTTTGCGGGGCGGATTTTCCCCGGAGCCACCGCGGCGAGCTCGGAATGATGAAGGGCGGAGGGCGCAGGCGCCGCCTCGTTAACCGCCCCGCTAATTGAGGTCCTGCTCGGCACCCAGGGAAAACGGCTGGGGCCTCTCCCTTTTCCCGGCCGTCCCGTAAAAAAAGCGCTTTGTGGAATTCCCACCCTGCCACGGGAATGCTCAAGGCGGGGAGTGGGATTCTCGGCCGGCGCTTTCTCCCCCGATGTTGGAATATAAACCTTGGGGAGAGGTTTTTTTGGATTTAGGGGGGGAAAAAAACCCCACGGGGTGTGGGAAATACGGGAATTCCGAGCGAACCTTGGAAAGCGGGGTCTGGTCCTTGTGGGAAAGGAGGAGCGAGGATGGGTCCAGTCGGATGTTGTGAGAGTGGGAAAAGAGGAGCTCATGGAATTCCGCAGGAGAATTCAAGGGTTTATCAAGGGCTGGACAGGCACTGGAGCACCCTGGGATGGTGGGAGGTGTCCCTGCCCATGGATGGGATGGAATTGGATTTGAGGTATTTTCCAAACCATTCCAGGGATCTGGAGCCCCTCTGCTCCGCAGCCAGGCTGGGAGAGCTGGGAATGTTCCCCTGGAGAAGGGAAAATTCCAGGGAATCCTCCGAGTCCCTGAAGGGGCTCCAGGAGAGCTGGAGAGGGGCTGGGGACAAGGGCTGGAGGGACAGGACACAGGGAATGGCTTCCACTGGGAAAGGGGAGATTGGGCTGGGATCTTGGGCATTGGGAATTCCTGGCTGGGAGGGAGAGAAGAAACAAATCCCTGCTCCTCTGAATGAATCCCATGTTTTCCCAAAGACTGAAAAACTTCTTCTCAGCCCAGGATTTTCCCTCACTCTCTTTACCTTTAGCCCTGACAATAAAATCCTCCAACATTTCCATTTGTACCATTCCCATGAATCCCTTCCCAGATTTTAGGACCGTCCCCCCCTCAGTCTATTCCCAAGAGTTTCATGTCGGGGAAGAAAAGATTCCTCAAAACCTCTACAAAAAAAACTTCACCCAAAAGATCTCAGGGAAACTCTTCTTCCCAGAGGTTCTTTTTGGCGTTTAAGGCAGTCACTTCCTGGAAAATGGATTTCACCCCCGGGATTCCACGGATAGCTCCCTTTCCAAGGAGAGGTTTGCAGCTCACCCTCGCTGCAGGAGGAGCCCCAAACGTTATTTTTGTGAGACAAGAGGCAAAACAGCAGATAGGGGCGGGAACGACGCCCTACACAGATCCCACCAAAAAATTCCTGCAACTCCCTATCCTGGGAAAAAAAAAAAAAACCAACCCCACGGGACAATTCGTTTGCAACTGGAAAAGTCAAGAGATCGGAAAGAAGAAAATTCCTACAAAGTAGAAGCAGCAGAAGGAAAGAAGATTCCAAAACAGAGGATTTCAAAGGAGAAAAAGACAATTCCAAAGGAGAAAAAGACGACTCCAAAGAAGATGATGATGATGATTCCCAAGAATAGGATTTCAAAGAAGATGATTTCCAAGAAGACTCTGAAAAATATTCCAGAGAAGATTCTGAAGAAGGAAATTCCAAAGAAGATCTTCTTCCAAAGAAGATCCCAAAGAAGATCCCAAAGAAGAAGAAGACGACGATGATGATGGTTCCCAAGAAGAAGACGATGATTCCCAAGAGGAGGAGGGGCCTGTGGAAGGACACTGTCCCCTCACCATTCCCAAGGGACATGGAAGGCTGTTCCCAAGCCTTCCTCCAAGCATCCCTTGGGACACCAGACAGGATTTCTGCCCCTCCACGGCAGCTCCTGCCCTCCTGGAGCCGGGAGATGGAGTAAATCCGGGTTTAAAAACAACCCTGGGATGCAGCTCCACACGGAGTGGGAGGGGAGTTGGCTGCTCTCCTCACAGGAGGAGGAAATTCGAATTCCAGAGCGGGAAATGTGGAACAGAAGGAAAACTGAGGGTCCTGGGAGCTCTGGAAGGGCTGCTGAGGGAAGGGATCGATGAACTCTCCTGAGGGCACCAACAACAGCCTGGCTCAAAGAGCAATTCCCTGAGCTGGGCTTAGGCCTGGCCTAAGGGAAGGGAGAGACCTGGAGAGAGGGGAAAAGTGGGAACGTGGAGCGGTGCCGAAGGGAATCCACACATCAGCCACCAGCAGGGCCTGGGAGGTTGTGGGGACAGCCAGGAACGGGAGCCGGAGCTCAGGAAGACAAAAGGGCCACCAGGAGGGACGGGAAAGAGCAGGGCCTCCATCGGGAGGGACGGGAAAGAGCAGGGCCTCCATCGGGAGGGACGGGAAAGAGCAGGGCCTCCATCGGGAGGGACGGGAAAGAGCAGGGCCTCCATCGGGAGGGACGGAAAAGCCACGCGGAGGATGTGGCAGAACGTTCCTGGAGACAAAGGGATTCTGGACTGAGAGGTGAATAAACGTCGGGAAAACCCGAAATGGTGAGTAGAAGAAATCTCTCAACAAGTGCGTGAATTCCAGAGGAAGGAGAGGCGGGATCCATCCGTATCCCACACACAACAGCTCCAGGAGGAGCGGCCAAACACCATCGTTATCCCTGGAATCCAGGACCTCTAAAAAACACGGTCAAAGTGGCCGGTGAGATGTTGGAACATCAGGCTCTGGAGAAGATGGCTTTGAGAATATCTGGAAAAATTCCTTATTTGATAAAATCCCAGGCTGGGCTGGGCTGGAAGGGACCGGCAAAGGTGGTGGGCATGGGCAGGGACATCTTCCACTGAATCCAACCTGCCCTGGAATGTTTCCATGGGTGGGGCGCCCACCCCTCTCTGGGCAGCTGCGCCAAGGATTTAGCACCCTCATTTAAGGAAATTTACCCTTTTTATCTGATTTAAATCAACTTTCCTCCAGCCCTCAGCCCCTCACAAGAGGCCCTGCCACAAAATCCGCCCCCGTTTTACGAGGATACGACAATCCCTGCTCCTGATCTCCGGACTCGGGAAGTTTCAGAGCCGGAGCTTGGCCCGCCCGTGGGCAAACTGGGACGGAATTTGATGGGATACTGGGACCCCGCGGGGCAGCTTAACGCCAGCCAGGGCAGGCTCTGGTAAACAACTCCTGTGGTCTGTATTGAGAACAGATCTGGAAGCAGGAGAAGGGGCCCGGCAGGGGGGATTTGATCCGATCCATGACCAAAACCATTCCCATGCCCCAAGCCAGCCCTTCATGGGCTGACCAGTGAAGCAATCCCCCACAATTTACTCCTGCCATAAAGGGAGCCTGTTTCCCCACAATCCCGGAGCCACCGGCTCTGGGATCAATAAACCTCCTCAAGAGCCACATAAAACTCCTTTCATCCCTTCTTCCCTCCAGAAAAGGTGGGAACCGCCACTCCGAACGGCCAATCCCACCGACCAAAGGGGCCCCCGTGCCCACGCCTCGGGATCAACTCCCAGCCCCACCACGGAGTCCGGGAAAAACAAGTGGCTGCAGCTCCTCACCCCAAAAGCTGTGGCTCACGGCCTCGGCTTTGTAGGTCCTCTGGAAAGAGTTACCAAAGATAAAACAATCTTTCCATCTTCTGATTTAAAAGGGACTTCTGGGCAATGTCTGTCTTAAAACTCAATATAAATTTGCATTTCTCCCTGGAGGCTCCCCGCTCCAAAGGGTTCCCATTGGGCTTTAACAATGCCGCTGCCCTTTTTTCGGGGAACAATGACAAATCCTCGTCCCCTTGATGGATGCTCGCTCCCTACAGAAGTCAACAGTAAAAATGTGAAAGGCTTTGGAGAATCCACGAGACGCTCCTACCGAATTCCTCAGGCTCCCCCCCCAGCCAGGCACGATTAAGGACTCGGCACAAGGAGCGAGGATGTGCTGAAAGAGATCCCGATCTCACCAGAAGAGTCATCCCCGGTTCCGCCCAGCTCAGCGGAGCGGGGCTTTGCTCTTCTGGGGGGCTTTCAGCAGAGATTCCACCCCGAGCTTGGCCAAGATCCGCCCACCGCAAAGGGGGAACTCCGGAGGGAAGCAATCAAAGGGAAGGGAACGGAGTTAAGGCACTTCGGAGCCTAAGAAGTCACTGAACTGCTGCTCAGGCAAACTTCAGAAAGCCATTCATCTTCCGAGGGAGCCACCAGCGAGGGCCCTGCCGCGGCTCCGGAGCTGCTGCCATCCTGCTGGGAGGTCCTGTCAAACTCCCAGGATTTACGGAGCCGCGGGAAGATAACGCCGAGCGCCGGCATCACCGCCAGGAACGATTGTCTCAGGGAGAGAGAGAGGGAGAGAGGGAGAGAGGCGGAATTCCTGGCTCCCACCCACCGCCAGCCCCGGCAGCTCAGCCTGTCCGAGGATACAGGTGGCACCACAATTCCAATCGCTCTCCAGAAGGTGCAGTGTTGGAGTCCCGGGAATTCCTCTGGCTGCCCTGGAGGGTCTGGGACATGGACAGGGGGGTCTGGGACCCCAGCCCAGAGCTCAGAGAGACACTGGCTTTGATCCCAGTCCATGGGAAAGGCTTCCTGCACTGAGAGATGAATTACAGGCCACAGGAGTGTGAAAGATGGGAGTTTACCTTATCACAGGGTGAAAAAACAGTAGATTTAGGTTTTTTTGCGTGGAAGTGGATGGGAGCAAGATGGAGGATTTTGAGCGTCGTCTCCTGCTTCTTCTTTCTTCTTCCCTCACTCCATTTCAGCAGTGACGGTGGCACAAAGTAGTTTAAAGAGATTGGGTCAGAGCAGGGATGACCTTTTTAGTATAAGTGATAGGTATTGGCAAATAACGATAAATAAAGAACAGGTAACAATTAGTATAAAAGATAGCGACAGCCCAGTGCGGGGTCACTCGTCAGGTGCCCGAGCAGCTGCACGGATCTCAGCTGGGCACTGAGAGAATTGTAAGATAAGAAACAATAAACAGAGCGCACAACCTTGGGAAATCAGAACCTGAAGACTCCGTCTCTTTCCTGTGTCTGGCTCAGGGCTTTGCAGAAGGCAAAAAGACTCCAAATCCACCTGAATCTCGGGAACAAAAACCAAGAGTGCAGGAGATGGGGAGGCTCCGGGAACAAAGGAGAAATCCCGGCAGACCTGCAGGGAGTTCAGAGGGACGAGAGGATCAGCGCCAGTCACTAAGATCTCCCGGATTTGGGAGATTTGGGATTTGGGCCTCAGCGGGACCAAAATGGGTGGTGCTGGACCCTCACGAGTCATAATTAGTGTTTGTTGGTAATTACAGACACCTCGTGAGCAGATTAAAGCCGAGGTTTCTAATCAAGGAGACCCAAACCCAAGTTTCTGCTGTCCTTTGGAACAGGTCGTGTCCAGCTGAGGGCTCAGCCCGAGGTTCCCGCTCTGCCATCCCTGTCCCTCAGGAAAAACAAAACCTTGTTAAAATCCAGCAGGAACTTCCCATCACTAACTGCACATCCCAAACATCCACGGAAAACAGATTTCCCGACGCCTTCCACACCCGGCCCACACCAGAACCGCCCCAGGAGCAGCTGAAAATCCAAATCATCCCACAGATAGATCCCATCAACGGCCGGGATTGGACACAGGGAGCAGAACAAGATCCGGCTCCAGATTCCCCTTCCCTGCCCTTGGAAGCGCGGGAGCAATTTCCACGGTGAGGATGTTAGTGAGACTCCAGTCTCCAGGAATTCCTTGGCTTGGGGACGCTCTGCTCAGCCTGGCCAACCCCTGGGAGAGCTGGGATGGCTCAGGAGGCCGAGGGGATGATCTGAACCACGTGGGACCGTGTGGGACAGCAGCGGCTGCTCCCGGCCAAGGGCTCCGGGAAGCTCCAGGCAGGAAAGATTCCCAACTCCAGGGGCTCAGCTCTGCCCCTGACAGAGGCCCGGCAAGGAAATCCTCCCAACCAACACCTACAGGGAATCACGGATTGGGTTGGGTGGGAAGAGACCTCAAATCCCACCCAATCCCAAAAATTCCAGGGGCAGGGACAGCTCCCACTGTCCCAGGTGGATCCAAACCCCAATGTCCAACCTGGCCTTGGGCACTGCCAGGGATCCAGGGGCAGCCACAGCAAATCTGGGAATTCCAGAATTCCCAGCCCCTCCCCACCCTCCCAGACAGGAATTCCCAATGCCCAAGATCCCAGCCCAATCTCCCCTTTCCCACTGGAAGCCATTCCCTGTGTCCTGTCCCTCCAGCCCTTGGCCCCAGTCCCTCTCCAGCTCTCCTGGAGCCCCTTCAGGGACTCGGAGGATTCCCTGGATTTTTCCCTTCTCCAGGGGAACATTCCCAGCTCTCCCAGCCTGGTTCCAGAACCCTGGCACAGTTTGGGTTGGAAAGGATCTTAAATCCCACCCAGTGCCACCCCTGCCATGGCAGGGACACCTCCCACTGTCCCAGGTGGATCCAACCTGGCCTTGGGCACTCTCAGGGATCCAGGGGCAGCCACAGCTTTTTGGGAATTCCAGCCCAGCTCCTCCCCACCCTCCCAGCCAGGAATTCCTTCCCAAGATCCCAACTAAACCTGTTTTTTTTTTTCCACTTTGAAGCCCAAACCTGGACGTGTCACCTCCCACCCCTCCTGCCCAGGGGCAGATCCATCAGACTCATTCCCTGGCTCATCCCGAGCCGAGCAGACACCGCCATGACCCACGGAAAACGTGGAAGCGGAACAAAAGTGGATGAATGGATAAACTCCACATTTCCTCCTCTCATCCAATATCTCCTTGCACCAGGAGCAGGTTCCCCATCACCACCGTTGGCCCCAGCACCTGCATCTTTCCAGGAAGGAGGATTTTCCTCGGACATTTGGCTGCACTGCAGGAATATCCTGAAATATTCCTCAGCCTCCAGCTCACAGTAAAAACCTTTAACCCCAAATATTTAAAACCAAGGCACCTTTAGTCGCTTGGTAGAGACCAAAAAAATTCCAACTTCTGACGCAAAACTCGGCGTTTCCGTTCTCGGTCGTGGGTTGGGTTTTACGACAGCGAACAAAGGTGGCACCAGGTAAGAACAAAACAACGAAATTCCCAACAAACTCAAAGAACGACAACCCCAAGGAGTGATGGGGACGGAGGCTCCGCCCGGAAAAAACAGGAATTCCTGCGGCTCCCGCTTTGAAGAGTTTTTTTTCTCACGTCCCTCTCTGTAGGATCAGAGCGCTCGATTTATATAAAACAAATGTACAAACAGGCTGGGAGAGGCTTTGGGAAGCGTTGGGAGCAGAAAGGAGGAGTTCCCACGATAAGGCGAACGGGAGAAGCCATCGGACACGGCGACAGAGGGATTCTGACACTCCCTGTGCAGTAGGTTTTAATTATATTGTAATAAGGAGCTATATGTGTGCATTTTTCATGATTTACTAGATGGCTTCTTTAAATTCTAAGCCAAGCTGTGTTTTTTGCTGTGTTGTTTTGTTTTTTTTTTTTTTAAAGAAACCTCCCCCCCAGTTTTTTAAAAAAAATAATTAAAAATAGAAACGGCGCTGCAGCGAACATTTGGAAAATTTTTTTTCGGAGTCGATTGTTTATTGGGACTCCAACTGATTTTAATGAAAAATATGGTTATAATTTGGGACAAAAAAAAAAAAAAAAAAAGCAGCACTTTTATGTTCTGCATAAGGAAAAAAAGGCCCTACAATGCAACCTCCAGGGCACTTCTGGAATCAAATAATAATAATAATAATTAAAAAAAAAAAAATAAAAAAACCTAAATCTCAAATGGTCGCCGGGTCCCGCCAGCCAAACCCCCTCCTGGAAAACCCCAAAGATGTGGGCTCCGAAGTATTCCAAGCATCCACAACAAGTGAAACTGGATGCGGGGAAGCGTGTTCCCAACGTTTCCTCGTGTTCCTGGTGAAACTGGAACCAGATGACCCCGGGCGGAGCGCTGGGGTCACTAAGCAGCTGCAGATGCGGCCCCGCTGCCGAGCGGCGACGTCGGCGCTGATCGCTCCCAGCCCGCTCCCAAGGTCATCCTGGGGGGAACGTGGGATCATCCCGACAGCCACGAGGCTTGGGAGAGCTCAGGAGGCCCCTGGAGAGCACGATTCCCGGGAGAGGGGCAGGACACCTGACGGGGGCCGGGGTGGTGGAAGGGACGTTCCGGTCCTTCTCCTGGTGGGACACGGATCCGGGTTTTTCTCCTGGTACGGCCTTTCCCTGCTCGTTCCACCTCAGAAGCCGTCCCAGTTTGGTTCCCTGGCTCCCTGGGGTCGCAGGAGAGGTCTCCAGGTGATCCTGGTGGGACCCGGCCCAGCCTGGCCTGGGGTTGCCTCCACCTTCCAGGGGAATTTGGGCTTCCCTCCCCTTTTCCAGCTCATTCACAGGAAACCAGGACACCCGCAGGGATTTCTCCATGGAAAGGGCTGCTCAGGCCTTGGAAGTGCCCAGGGAGGTTTGGAGCGCCCATCCCTGGAGGTGCCCATGGAATTCCTGGATGTGGCGCTCAGTGCCAAGGTGGGGATCGGGCGCAGCTCGGCCTGGAAGATCCCGGAGGGATTTTTCCAACCTCAACGATCCTGGGATTCAGTGATGGTGCTAAGATGGGATATTGAGGGTAAATCCTTCCCTGGGAGGGAGGTGAGGCCCTGGCACAGATTCCCAGAGTTGCTGCGGCTGCCCCTGGATCCCTGGAAGTGCCCAAGTCCAGGCTGGACACTGGGGCTTGGATCCACCTGGGATGGTGGAAGCGCTCCCCGCCCACGGAACCAGAAGATCTTTAGGGTCCCTCTTCCACCAGAACATCCCATAATTATCTGATCAAACAAACCACACCAAGCTCAGCAGGAGACGACGCCCCTCCACTGCAGAACCACCACCCCCCCAAAAAAATGCCACAAACCCCGAAATCAGCACTCCCCAGGCCAGGAAAAATCCACTTTTACAACCAGCAGCCGCTTTTTTTTTTTTTTTGACAGCTGAAACTCGAATAACCGTGGGCTTGATCACAACGGTGCAGAAACATATAAATACATTAAAAAAAAAAAAAAAAATTCGGAATAAACCAGCACCACCAATAGTCCACACAAGCACAACATCCACACGTCTTTTAAAGGGGACCAGCTCCACCAAAGCTGAAAATAATTAGGAGGCAAATCAGTGGGGAGAAAGGACGTAATCAGAAAAATATGAAGCCTAATTGAAAATTGTTTAAGAACATTTTAACGAGATGCTCCAGAAGCCGCAATCCCACAACTGAGCGGGGCGGCCACGCTGGTTAAAAGGCAAACCTGGAGCAGATGGGAGTTAAAGAGGCCATAAAAAACCAAAAAAAAAAAATACAGGGGAAAAAAGAAAAAAGGGGACATGACAAATGGAATAAAGGGAAAAGCTCGGGCTGACAAAGGGAAATCTGGCGTTAGGATGTGCAGGGGATGATATGGGAAGCAAGAGATCCACGGAGGAACCACCGGCTGTTTAAGTTTATCCTTGATTTCTTCTTTCTTTGGGGGGGAGCATTCAAAATAAATCCAATGGATTCTTCCTCTAAAAGGGGGATTTTTGGTCCTGTCCAAGGCCAGGTTGGATGGAGCGAACTGGGGTTAGCAGAGGTGTGAAATGAGAGCAGAGGGGGTGAAATGAGATGGGATTTATGGTCCCAGGGATTCCATGTTTTTTTGGGGTTTTTTTCTCCCTGAAGAACTGGGGGAAAAAAAAAAAAATCTCGATTTTGTGAACAGCTGAGAGAGGTCATGGAATCCCAGCCGTGGAGACCACAGATCCCTTTGGACCGCAATCCAGGGGCAGGTAAAACTCATTTTGGATGAGCAGATTGCCCAGGTCAGGTGTGCAACCACGGAAACCTTGGTGTGACTCCACCTGAAGGACCGGACTCAGTTCTGGCAGCCAAATTCCACAAGTTTGGAGGAAAACCTCTCGTTTCAAACCCCAGCAGACGCCCGGATTGGAAAAACTGGGAGTTTTTCCATTGGGAAGTTGATTTTACAAGCACAGCAAAGGTTAGTGAGCCGTAACTCCACAGCCAGGGAACTCAGATTTGCGGTCTCAGCGCCGCAAAATCCACCCCAGGAGGCCAAAGAAAGACAAAGAACCGGGAATTAGGTCCAGGATTATTCTCCAGGAGAGGGAATTAGTGACCAGTGAGAAGTACCTGAACATTCGGAGAGAGCAGGAGACTGAAGAATATCCTGGCAATTATTTTCCACTGATTGAATCTGCAATCCTTTAGGGAACGAAGGGAACAAGCATTAATAAAAGAGGGAACAGCAACAAAGCAGAAAGACAGGGAGCAGACAGGCAAGGAAAATTCCTGGGAAAGGGGAAGCAAAGAGGGCAGAAAGCTGTCAAAAAAGATGGGATTAAGGAATTTGTACAACCGAAGGCAGCAAGAAAAGGCAAATTAAACCCAGAACTGCTACACCCAGCAGGACTGGGCTGGGCACGAGGGATGAGGCCACGGGCAAAGTCATGGAGGAGGTCATGGAAATGCTTCCAGGATTCTGGAGCCCCTCTGCTCTGGAGCCAGGCTGGGAGAGCTGGGAATGTTCCCCTGGAGAAGGGAAGAATCCAGGGAATGCTCAGAGTCCCTGAAGGGGCTCCAGGAGAGCTGGAGAGGGGCTGGGGACAAGGGCTGGAGGGACAGGACACAGGGAATGGCTTCCAGTGGGAAAGGGGAGATTGGGCTGGGATCTTGGGAATTGGGAATTCCTGTCTGGGAGGGTGGGGAGGGGCTGGGAATTCTGGAATTCCCAGCTTTGCTGTGGCTGCCCCTGGATCCCTGGCAGTGTCCAGGGCCAGGTTGGATCCACCTGGGATGGTGGGAAGTGTCCCTGCCCATGGATGGGATGGCTCTGCATGGGATTTAAGGCCCTTTCCCACCCAAACCATTCCATGATCCCATGAAATGCCGGAGTTTCGAGGCCTAGAGATGTGAAAATCCCCATTGTTACACCTTGAGTTGTCTGTGCACCTGGAGCAAACCCAGAGCACGGAACCGACCCCGCCGGGCCCGGGCTGGGCTCAGCGCGTCCAGCTCCCAGCTTTTGTCAACATCGAAATCTTCTCACTCGAAGTGAATTTTTCCTGTAAAAATTCCTGTGCTTTTCAAGCTGCCCAAACACCTCGGTCTGGAGCGAGAACAGAGAGAGAACCCTTAACTCTGGGAACGGTTTGGTGAGGAAAAAATGTAAATACGGAGAGGAACAAAGAGCGGAAATTCCCGGAGGGGCACCGAGGCCACATCTCATCCTTCACGGCCCCAGCTGATACCAGCCCTGGGATCATTCCCAAAATAAATCCATGCCCGGGACAACCAAAAAACCCTTTCTGACTCAGCCAAGCCCCAGCGTCCAAGGCCACCCTCTCCCCCGGGGTCAGGCTCCTCCGTGAGTCAGAGCTCGATTCCTTTTCCCGTAACGCAGCAAGCTCAGCGCTCCAAGAATTTCCAAGTTCCACCAAAATCCATAAACACGTCTTAATCCGTCCAGGAGAACACTGAACTTGGCGGCGCCGCCAAGGAAAAATCCTCTTTGGAAGAGTCAGAAACGTCTCCCAGGAGCGAAATGAAGGAGGCCTGGCAAACGGGCACCTCCCCCGAGCGCGGCCGCCCTTCGTCAGAAACGAAATGTCCGTTTTAAAAAAAAAAAAACAAAAAAAAAGCCGGCAGTTATTCCCGATTTTCCGTTAACGGCCCGTTAAAAACGCCGGGTTCCAGCGGGAGCGCGGAGCTCCCGGACAGCTCGGCACAGGGAGGAGCCCCTGGATTAAGAGCTGAGCCAGGGCCACACAGGGAGCGTTATCGGAGCCCAAATCACGGATCCCGAAGCCCTGGCTGCTCCAGCTGCAGCTCGGCTTCCCTTCCCTTCCAGCTCCTCCCGCCTTTCGGGATTTCGTCTTTGCCACGGGAAGAACAACGGGCTGGAGTCCGCCGCTCCTCCGTGAAGGATGGCGGCGCTCGGGTATTCCCGATCCCAAAGGATCCACACGAGGAGCTGGCCGCCGATTAACGCCCGCCTCGAGGTCAGGGCTTGTGGTCGGAGCTTTGAGCTCTTAGGGAAAACGACTCGCCGGGGTTTTGCGGGGGTTTTCCGGGGATGACTCAACGGGCACCGCAAGCCCGGATGGATCGTCCCTGGAGGTCTTCGCTCCGCTCCCAAACCCGTGACCCAGCTTTGACCTTCAACTCCTCCGGCCCTGCTTCTTTCCGACAGTGTGCTCTCCAAACACAAACCAAAACCCCCTTCTTTGACAAATACGTCAAATTAAATCCCTCAAGGCCTCGCAAATCCCGTTCCCAACACCCATAAAGACTCCAGCTTCTCATATAAATATAAAACAGTAAAATTCCACGGTGGTAACGGCCACAAAAATCAGATGAAGTCCCATCTTTGTCCAGCTCCGGCGAGGTGAGGACAAACCCCAGTGCTCACAGGGGAACGTTCTGCTGCCCCTCTGCCGCGAGGATGTTCCAGAGGGATTGCTCGGGACACGGCTCCCTCGGAATCCTCTCCCTGAACTGCTCCACTCCTCATCCCGCAAGGTGCAGCAGAGCTCAGGAGGAAAAGGCAGGAGACGAAGTAAAAATTTTGTTTGGAAGATGCCACTCCCTGCAAGGCTCAGAGAGGAACACAGCTCCCTCTGCTCCTGTAGGGATTTTGGCCGTAAGAAAATCCACTTCTTTCGGACGTCCTAAATCCCTTGGAGCTGATTCCACATCGAAACTTATTTAACTCCATCCTGCCCTGACACTCTGTGCACCCTGAGGTGTCTCCAAAGCATCCTGGCAGAGGTTTCCCGGAGCAGCTGCGGCTGCCCCTGGATCCCTGGGAATGCCCAAGGCCAGGCTGGACACTGGGGCTTGGATCCACCTGGGACAGTGGGAGGTGTGGGATGATCCTTAATGCCCCTTCCCACCCAAACCACTCTGTGATTCCCTGGATTGTGCAAATCACAGGAAGTCTGCGGCTGACAGACCAGGGATATTCCACATTCCCGGAGCTCCGCAGCCATCCAACAGCATTTTTTGGGATCAGGTTCTGTGCAATTGTCTCAGGAGAACAACAACCCCTCAGTGCCCCACGTTCCACACCGATCCTGGTTTCCTACAAGGAAAAACCAACTTCCAGGAGGTCCCAAGGGCCTCTGATCCGCCTCCATCCCAGGCGGCTCCGCAACGCTCCGGGCACAGGGAGCTCTGGGATCCCCGCACGGGAAAACGCCGATCCTGAGCCTGCCCTCCTTGGGAATGGTCAGGAAGGAGCTCCCCTTCCCAGACTGCAGCACCGGCAGCCCTGCTGAAGGCCACGGGATAATTTCCTGGTAATTATCCTCATTCCCTGCTCCCGGGGCTGCTCCGGCAGCGGCGGCTTCAGCCTCACAGCCAATAAATAAAAAACCTTCAGGAACAGCACTGAAATCCCACAGAAAGCTCGGGGCTGAGGAGTGACTTCACCTCTGCAAGGACTTCCTTCATATTCCCAATAATCCCACCGAAGCCCAAACCTTTCCCTGGAAGCCTGCACAGGTCGGGATGAGGGATGAGAGCAGAGCAGGTCCCTGCCCATCACCCCAGCAGAGGGTCTGAGCCACCACAGGCCACCAGGAGATGGGAGCCAATTCCCTAAAAATCCAGGAATCTCCATTTCAACCTGACTTTTGGGATCCCTAAGGTGGAATTTCTCCGACGGCATCGTCACCAACTTTGATATCAGATGCAGAATAAACTCCTGAACCCGGTGCCAGCGACCTTCACCTTCCACAATTCTGAGGTGTCGCTCAGAATTTATGTCCCGGCCACGCCTCATCCCAAATCCTGGCAGCTCCCACCAAACATCCAGGGGGTGAATTAGGAAAGCACAAATAGAACCAGTGAGCACCGACAGCTCCGGGCGATTGGAGCCTTCGTTTGATCCACGGGAAACTCCTCACGGGATCCATGAGCAGCTCCTCACCAGGCACGCAGGAAAAACCCCTCAAGAGCAGCAGAATGCCCAGAACAAATCCACAAATCGCAGAGCAAACACAGAATGAGGGATGAGGGGTGTGAGGGCAGCACCCCACGGACCATCCACAGCTGGGCACTGCTGGGTTTGGTGGCACAAAGACTCAGACCCCGACAAAATTTTTATCTTCGGTGTATATTTCATGTTCTGCTCTGCCCAGGCGCAGCTCTGAGCTCACACTCAGCGTCACTCAGCTCTCTGCACACGGCAGCGACACAAAACAAATCCTGCTCCTGCTGCACTCCAAGGACAACTTCCAGCCCCAAAGCACAAACGAGGGTGGCTGAGGGAGGAACGAGAAGGATGGGAGCTGACAGCCTGGAGCTGGGATGGGGCAATTAAACACCAATGTGCAAATGGATCAGAACCTAGAAAAGGGTGAGATCTCGTTTGTCCATTTTTTGTCCATTTTGTGACCATTTTGTGCCCATTTTGTGCACATTTTGTGCACATTTTGTGCCTATTTCGGGTCCATTTTGTGTCCATTTTGTGTCCATTTTGTGACCATTGTGTGTCCATTTTGTTCCCATTTTGTGCCCATTTTGTGCCCATTTTGAGTCCATTTTGTGTCCATTTTGTGCCCATTTTGTGCCCATTTTGGTTCCCCCTTGTGCCCAGCCCTGCCCAGGCTCTTCCCCTGCCCAAGGTTTCCCCTGAAGCCCTTTCAATAAATCTCTGCTTTATTCTCTGCCTCTGCCCAGTCTCTGCTCCAGCTCAGCCTCCCCAAGGCACCAACCCAAGGAATGAACCAGTGCAGGTCACCCCTGGGCTCGGGCACGGCGGGAGGTGACCGAAAGGTGACCTCAGGGGTTGGACCCGATGATGTGACACTTGGCGCCGTGGCCAGGGTGACACGGAGGCGTCACAGGCTGGGCTCAATGACCTCGGAGGTCTTTTCCAGCCTAGTTAATCCCACGATTCTGTGTGATCCTGGAGGTCTTTTCCAACCCTCACGATCCTGTGGGAGGGCAGCAACGAGGTGACCCACGGCGGGTTTTACCGAATCCCAAGAGTCCACATTAAGTTCTGGAAAACTTCCTGCCTGGTTGGGTTTTTCCATCCGCTGCCAAACAGAGCCCAGAGATTTCTATTTGCATCCTGGTATTTGGCAAGGGGCAAGGAATATTTCCTAGCGGGAATACGAAAAAAAAAAATTAAAATAAAATAAAACAAACCTTCCATTCACACTGAAACATCTCCTGGACATCCCTGTGGGCCTAATTCCCAGAACGCTGAAATCCAAACCTCCAAATGGGAAAAATACACTGATTTACCTGCCAGGAACCTCAGGAGGGGCAAGCCAAGCCCTAATAACAGCCTGTGCTCCCATCTGGCATCCACACAGCAACTGGGAAAACGTCCCTGCTCGGGGCTGGACCGGCTCATCGGGATAATTGCCTCGGAATTAATTAGATGTTCCCCTCTGCAGCTGCACAGAGCGTTCACGTGGATCGTTCCCTGGTTGCGCTGATGGTTCACGATTCCGAAATGAATATCCAGGATTTCAGCCTAATATACGGACGTTTAGATGCAAAATCTGCACTCACAGGGGTGCGAAGAGTTGGTTGTTGGAAGGGACCCGCGAGGATCACGGAATCCAGGGAGGGATGGATGGGATCTTGGGCATCTGGAATTCCCAGATTTGCTGTGGCTGCCCCTGGATCCCTGGCAGTGTCCAAGGCCAGGTTGGATCCTCCTGGGACAATGGGAGATGTCCCTGCCCATGGATGGGGTGGAATGGGATTGGATTTAGGATCCCTCCAACCCAAACCATCCCGGGATTCGCGGAGATGGGAGCTGTGCTGGCTGAGGAGCCGCTGTACGTGGAGATCTGGGAACATTCCAGAGGTGGAAACGTGTCCTTCTGAAGCCACTCCCCGTGACCCCGTTCTCCTCTGGAATTCTTTCAGTCCTCGCGGTTCCCTCACGTATCCCAGCTGCGACTCTGAGCAGGGCAGCGAAATCGGAACGTTTCACTCTGAAATTGAAGCATTTCTCCGAGCCTAATTAAAGCAACTCCTGATGATTACGTAAAATCCCACCCCAGGCCTTCCAACGAGTTCCTCGGTGCCGGCTCCGCTGGAGCTCCGTGCCTAATCACCCCTGGAAGGAGCGGGAGCTGCGGGTGTTGAAAGGGAACAGCTCGAGCTTGGCCCGGACACCGCGAGCGTCGGAATTCGCCGGGAACACGAGCAGAGCTTTGATCCCAACGCAGATCCCGAATCTCCCCAGCTCGGGACTCGCCAAGCAGACAGCAGGGAAAGGAAAGGAGGCCTTGGAGAGATTTCAGAGCTCGTGACAGCGCTGTCGCAGCTGTCATCTCCTGGAACCCCGGCTCCGTGGAATTCCCGGCACAGGAATGGGATCCAGGTCAGCACAATCCCTTCCCTCTCATCCCGAGAATCAACCTGGGTCCCTCAGGTTGTTCCAAACTTCCATTCCACTCGTGGAAGGCAGCAGGAGAACAGGCTGAGATGCAGCCGAGGGAATGTGGAAAGGATCTGGGGCCGATGGAGGATCCTGGCACACTCCGTGTTTTCCCTCAGAAGGACAAATGGAAATGGAGCTCCATGGAATTCCCAGCACAGAAACACGATCCAGGTCAGCACAGTCCATTCCCTTTCATCCTGAGAACCTCCCTGGGCCCTTCAGGTTCTTCCAAACTGGGTCACTCATGGAAGGAAGAAGGAGAAAACCCCCGTTTGAGATGCAACCAATGGGAATATTGAAAGGATTTGGGGCCGATGGAGGATCCTGGCACGCTCCGTGTTTTCTCTCAGAAGAACAACATGGAAATGGAGCTCCATGGAAGTCCCAGCATGAAAATGGGATCCAGGTCAACACAATCCATTCCCTCTCATCCCGAGAACCTCCCTGGGTCCCTCAGGTTGTTCCAAACTTCCATTCCACTCGTGGAAGGCAGCAGGAGAACAGGCTGAGATGCAGCCGAGGGAATGTGGAAAGGATCTGGGGCCGATGGAAGATCCTGGCACACTCCGTGTCTTCTCTCAGAAGAACAACATGGAAATGGAGCTCCATGGAATTCCCAGCACAGAAACAGGATCCAGGTCAGCACAATCCCTTCCCTTTCATCCTGAGAACCTCCCTGGGCCCTTCAGGTTCTTCCAAACTGGGTCACTCATGGAAGGAAGAAGAAGAAAACCCCCGTTTGAGATGCAACCAATGGGAATATTGAAAGGATTTGGGGCCGATGGAGGATCCTGGCACGCTCCGTGTTTTCTCTCAGAAGAACAACATGGAAATGGAGCTCCATGGAAGTCCCAGCATGAAAATGGGATCCAGGTCAGCACAATCCATTCCCTCTCATCCCAAGAATCATCCTGGGTCCCTCAGGTCCTTCCAAACTTCCATTCCTCTCGTGGAAGGCAGCAGGAGAACAGGCTGAGATGCAGCCGAGGGAATGTGGGAAGGATCTGGGGCCGATGGAAGATCCTGGCACACTCCGTGTCTTCTCTCAGAAGGACAAATGGAAATGGAGCTGCACAACTCACAGGGTCACAAATGTCACCTGAGGTGTCCTGGAATTCTTTTAAGCCAGGCTTGGGACGTGGTCCAAACCTGCTGGAAACTGCTGAGAGCTGAAAAACCAAGTGGGAGCGGCAGCAGTGGTGGAGTTGGCTCATGGATAAAAGTGGGAATGTAAATGGGATGATCCCAGCTCCTGAGGCTCCTTAGCTCAGGTAGGGTGGCTTTTTGAGGAATGATGACCCTCCTAACCCCACCAGGAACCTGCAGGAAGTTCAGGGATGTCAGGGAGTTCCTGCACACTCAGACCCCTTCCTCAGCTCTTGACTTTCTACTGAATATTAATTCACCCCGGTTTAGCTGGACTGAGCAGGATTGGCAGCAGAACATCAGGAAAACGAGGGGCGGCTGAGGAAGCACCAAGGTATTCCTGAGGCTGGGCCAGGGCATGTGAAGGAGGGGAAGAACCTGGAACTGGACCGTGGCAGTGGGAGAGAAACGCTGTGGTGGAGATGGGAGAAGGAGGAGAAGGAGGAGAAGGAGGAGAAGGGAGAAAGAGAAGGAGGAGGAGGAGGAGAAGGAGAAGGAGAAGGAGAAGGAGAAGGAGAAGGAGAAGGAGAAGGAGAAGGAGAAGGAGCAGGAGAAGGAGAAGGAGAAGGAGAAGGAGAAGGAGAAGGAGAAGGAGAAGGAGAAGGAGAAGGAGAAGGAGAAGGAGAAGGAGAAGGAGAAGAAGGAGAAGAAGGAGAAGAAGGAGAAGAAGGAGAAGAAGGAGAAGAAGGAGAAGAAGGAGAAGGAGAAGCACTGGCTGAGCACGTCCTGGCAATCAGTGAATCCCACAGCGGTTTGGGTAGGAAAGCCCTCAAAGCCAATCCATGGGCAGGGACACCTCCCACCGTCCCAGGCTGCTCCAAGCCCCGTCCAACCCGGCTTTGGAGCCATTCTAAACTTTCAGTTCCGCCTCGGACGGATCAATTATGGATCCCCGTTCCTTGAGGATGCACAGGAGATCAAAGAGGAGCTGCTGGGATGGGGAAGCCAAGCTGCTCTCCATATGGCCGAGGAGAGGGAGAAGGAGAAGGAGATATAAATAGCAGAGCGGGGAGCGAGGTCTCCTTCAGGAGCATCGCTGATGCAAAGTTGGGTTTGTTCCCGGCTTCAGGAGCGGGAGGAGGAACAAAAGCCGACCGCAATCTGCTGGGCGCAGCTCCCTTATCTCCGCGCCCCCCGAGCGGCTTCACGCGGGAGCGGCTCCGGAGCCGTGCGGAAAACGCGAGCCGAGCTCCCCGTGCCCAGGGACCTCCTGTGGCCCAGCCCCGTGGGAAACCAACGGCTGAGCTGCAAAAACCAGGATGGAATTCCAGGAGGCTCCAGCCCTCTGCTCCGCCTCGTGCCTCCCGCTGCGTCCTGCCCTATGTCCCAGAACCTCTCGCGCATCCAAACGCCTCCAAGATTTCCAGAGTGACCCCCTAGGGAGGTTTGGAGATGGAGGCTCGGCAAAGCTCTCCTGAACTCCTCAGGAAGGAAGTCTGGTGGGAGCTGGAATGGCTTCCCAGGGAATGGGCACAGCCCCAAGGCTGCCAGAGCTCCAGGAGCGTTCGGACAACGCTCCCAGGGACAGGGTGGGATTCTGGGGTCAGGATCAGGATTAGGATTGATGATCCTTGCCATGGATCCTCCTCACAGCAAGGGTTGGAACGAGATGATCTTAAAGGTCCCTCTCACCCCAAACCATTCCATAATCCCATAATCCTCACGGGTCCAACTCAGGACATCCCGCCCAAACTTCCCACTGCTCCACGAGGAAGACATTTTAGGGAGAGAGCTGCCGGGTCACGGGAATTCCTCAGTGGAGCAGCTCACCTGCTGCACCTGCGTGAGCGAAGCAGAGCTGAGATTCACAGAACCCCGAGGCTGGAAAAGACCCCTAAAACCAGCAGCTCCAAGGATATTCCAGAGATGCTTCACCTCCCGGGATGGGGACGCAGGAGGCGTTTCCATCATCCCGAACTCCACACTCCGGAATGACGGGAAACACAGCGGGAGCGACATCCAAGGGAGCTCAGAGAAACGCCTGGGATGAGCTGGGAGCTGGGCAAGAGGGGAAAACGGGGAAAACACAAATCCCTTTGGGCTACAAAAGGGCGGCCGGGCAGGCTGGAAATTCACCGAGAGCCAAAAATCCGCGGAACACCTCGGTGCCCCTTCCCTGCGCAGCCAGAGGCGGCTGGGACGGTGGGAAGGGCAGCAAATCCCTGGAATTGGGGGCTGGAGGGATGAATTCCCCCATCTCAGCTCGCGCCTCTCCGCAGAACAAAGGTGGAGAGACAGGGAATTGTTTTCCCGAGGCAGCTGCAGCCCCCGGCAGCGCCTGGAAGAGGCTCCGTGTGTGGCACCATAAACACGCAGGGGTGCTCCTTGAAGTGAGATCCTGCAGGGAATTCTGCTCCCAAGGCACACGGAGTGAGGAGACTCCCCGTGGCTCCGGCTGCTCCTGCGGGATGGATCCCGTGAGCCGCCCTCGAGCCTGGATTTGATCTCTTTCCCCTGAGGAATTTTTTCCTTCGGCATCCCAGGTCAGTTCCATAAGAGCTGGATTCCATGTGGGACCCTTCCAACACTCCGTGTGTGAAGAATTCCCATCTAAATATTCGTATTTTAGGCTAAAATCCTGGATATTCGTTTCAAAATTGCAAAGGCAAATTCACAGCGTGGGTCTTTAACCCCTGAAAATAATTAATAAAACATCAGAGGGGGAGAATGGCAGAGGGCAGGGATGGATGGGATCTTGGGAAGGAATTCCTGGCTGGGAGGGTGGGGAGGGACTGGAATGGAATTCCCAGATTGGCTCTGGCTGCCCCTGGATCCCTGGCAGTGTCCAAGGCCAGGTTGGATCCTCCTGGGACAGTGGGAGATGTCCCTGCCCATGGATGGGGTGGAATGGGATGGGATTTAGGATCCCTCCATCCCAAACCATCCCGGGATTCGCGGAGATGGGAGCTGTGCTGGCTGAGGAGCCGCTGTACGTGGAGATCTGGGAACATTCCAGAGGTGGAAACGTGTCCTGGTCAAAGGCAGAGGCAACACCAAGTCCTGACACTGCTCCAAAAATTCCCTGTGGACCTGATGGGGCCATTCCCAGATGATGGAATTCCCTGGATGACCCCCCTTTGGAAAGGCAGGAGTGATGACCCTGGATCCCGTTAGGATTCCTGTCAGCAATCCCACAAATCCTTGGGCTGAACTTTCCCTGCAGACACGGAGGAGCGAATCCCAGCGGGAATTCCTGGCAGCAGGAGCCCCTCCTGCCGCCAGCATCCTGAGGATCTGGCTGCCCCCCACACTGCCAGCACGACAAAATCCATCCATCCATCCATCCCATCCATCCCATCCACGGGACGCTCCCCTCCACAAATATCCGGATCCTCTTTCCCTTCCCCTCCGAGCTCCTCGGCAGCGCCGTAGCGTTTCAATCTTGGGAAGCTCCAGGCTCCCAAATCCAGCGGCTGCTGTCGCTTCCCATCCTCTGACAGCCCCGGCTGGGATCCTGTAAACACCTCCCCAGCGCAGCCATTCCAAAGGGGGGAGGCTCTGAGCGAGGAAAAGCCCAGGAGGGAAATCGGAATCCGGCAATCCCGGCCAAGAGCGGAGCGGGAGCTTCCCGAGGCACCCCCGGTTCCCGCTGCCCGCCCAGGGAAGGGAGCGGGGATGAGGATGGGAGGTGGAAAGGAGGAAGGAAGGCTGTTTAATCTCTTCTTGATTCCCAGTAATTATTTAAAGCTGCCAGGGCCCTTGTTTTGAAAATCCCACTGCGTGCACTCCATATATCCCGCTCACACTGACACGGGGAATTAGAAAATTCCAGCTCCGACAAAACGGCTCTTCGGGGCGGATTTCGCTGCTCTGGACTTTCTCAGGCCGCAGACAATGCAATAAAAGCTCTCCCTAAAACAATATTCCTCCGTATTTTAACAGTTCTGGCTGCCTGCTACGGCCGGATTCCCAGGCAGCGCCAAATTCCTGCCGTACTCCAGCGAGGCTCGGGAATTTGGGATGCTGGAATCGGCAAGGAGCTCGGGAGCTTTAGGCACGTGCTCCATTTCCCCTGAAGGTGACTCAGGCCCTTCCCGAACAGGCCTGGATGGCCCGAGCAGCGAAACGAGAAAAAGAACACAAAAATCGAAAATACGCTGTTAACGGGGGCCGAGGGTTTCTCTCCCAGCCGAAAAATGAAAAATTAATACGGATGGGACGGTGTTTTCCTTGGTTGCCGCCCTGTTTTTCCAGCCCTCTGCGTGTTATTCCAGGCCGTTTCACGGAGAGGCATTATTTGCTCAGCTGAATTATTCCCGCTTTATCCCGTCTGATTCGGACGTTCGTTGGATTTCTGGACAAAGGCGGCTCCTTGTCGGAAATCAGAGGGGATTTACGGAGGTTTCTGCTGTAAAAATCGTTTTTGCCCGAGGTGGAATTGACCTGAAAGTCAATTTTGACTTTAGTTCGGGGTTTTTTTGTTGTTGTTTTGAAGTCTTCCAAACCCTGGAAGTGCCCATGGCCGGGCTGGATGGGGCTTGGAGCAACCAGGAATCACCAAATTAGGAAGCTTTAAATAAAATTATCGGGGCGCTGAGCAAATCGGCCTCATCGGAGAGAACAGGGTGAGTCCCACACCGGGCCGGAAAAGCGGGAATTCTCCCCGAAAGCCACCCTGAAATCCTCATTTAAGCTCAACGCCTCCTTCAAACCCCGGAGATCAAACAGAATTAATTCACGGGGAGACCAAGAACGGATCCTGAGCGGTGTAGGAGCGGCGCTGCCACTCCGTCCCTACGCTCCAGGTACACCTGGGAGCAAGGAGAGGGCTCTGACGAGATTTCCTCCCTCTGAAACATCTCGGGAAATGTTCCGGGTCAAAGCCGAGCCTCATCGGCACCGCAAATCCCTCAAATTATTCCTGCCCCGTCCCTAATCCCGTCCTCGCCTTTTCCCTTCCCCTGACATTTCTGAACTTAAGGAGCGGGAAAAGCAGCTCGGACACCAACAGCTCAAGCAGACTCCTGCAGAATTCTGCCCTTCCCAAACCTTCTGGAACATTCCCTGTCAGTGCCTGGTCCCCAAAAAAAACAAACCTCATTGTTCTCCAAGGCTCGGTTTTAACCCCAAAAATCACCCGGCAGCACCCACACGGGAGGAGCCAAGGGTGGAAACGCCTCTGAGGAGTAGCAGAATTCCAGAAGGAGGTTCCCAGATTACGCCACAATCCCTGGGGAGGTGGTGCTCAGGTTGTCCTCGAGGATCAGCTCAGATCCCGGAATTCCTGAGGCTGGAAAAGCTTCCAGGGCCATCCAGGCCAACCTGGGACCGATCCCCACCTCAGCACTGAGTGCCACATCCAGGAATTCCTTGGAAATCCCCACAGGGATGGGCACTCCAACCCTCCCTGACCCTCCAATTCCAAGGCCTGAGCGCCCTCTCCATGAGGAAATTCCTGCTGCTGTCCACCCTGAGCCCATCTCCTCGAGGATCAGCTCAGATCCCGGAATTCCTGAGGTTGGAAAAGCCTCCAGAGCCATCCAGGCCAACCTGGGGCCGATCCCCACCTCGGCACCGAGTGCCACATCCAGGAATTCCTTGGAAATCCCCGCAGGGATGGGCACTCCAACCCTCCCTGGGCAATTCCAAGGCCTGAGCGCCCTCTCCATGAGGAAATTCCTGCTGCTGTCCACCCTGAGCCCATCTCCTCGAGGATCAGCTCAGATCCCGGAATTCCTGAGGTTGGAAAAGCCTCCAGAGCCATCCAGGCCAACCTGGGGCCGATCCCCACCTCGGCACCGAGTGCCACATCCAGGAATTCCTTGGAAATCCCCGCAGGGATGGGCGCTCCAACCCTCCCTGGGCAATTCCAAGGCCTGAGCGCCCTCTCCATGAGGAAATTCCTGCTGCTGTCCACCCTGAGCCTCCCTGAGGCCGTTTCCCTTTGGCAACTTCATCTGATGGGCCTGGGCAAGGCCAACACCTCCTTCCCAAGCCAGTTTTTCCAAATTAATTTGGTGAGAGAACGCAGAAGGAGACTGGATGGGATATTACGGAAAATTTCCCCATGGGAAGGGAAGCGCCCCCTCCCCATCCCTGCAGGGATCTCCAGCCCCATGGAGGTGGCCCTTGGGGACAGGGTCACTGCTGGACCGACCACGGTTGGGCCCCACGATCTCCAGGATCTCAGGGGCTTTTTCCAACCCCAGGGACACCCCGGCTCCGGCAGCGATTCCCAAAGCACGATTCCGGCAATCCCAGGGATTGCGATTCCACGTCCTGCCCCTCCCTCCTGCCCTCCGCAGCTCCGGCAGGGATGGATTCCTGCCTTTCCACCCAGGACACTCCCAGGGGCTGCCACGTCCGTGCAGGAGCTCAGGGATCCCCCAGGAAGCTCCAGAAGCCTGTGAAAACAACAACAGGAATGCTGGAGAATCCCTGGGATCGCTCAGGGCCTGATTTTTTTTTTTGCTTCCCAAGGGCTCTTCCCTGGCTCCCTCACTCCAAAGGCTCCTCAAGATTCCAAAGGCTGCTCTGGAAAAAGCCCCAGGGCCGGGGGCATCCGCTAATTTGGCTCCTGGTCGGGATCGCCGAGGTCAGCAGCAGGAACCCGGAGGAAAATGTCAACAGTCCCGGATTTCTCCAGGGGGGAGAGGCCTTGGAAAGGCTTTTTAAAAATTATTTTTATTTTTTCCCCCTGCCATGTGTCTGGTTTTACACTGTTGGTTTTGGCTCTTCCAAGGAAGGAAATTAAATGAGCAGCTTCTTTTTTTATCCTTCTGGAAGCCTCCGGAGGAGGCAGGAGGACGCCGGGGCCTTTGCTCCGGCCACACAGTTTTTGTCGGAGCTGGTGTAGGATTCCCAATCCCTCCAGAGTAATTCCCTGCAGCTGTCATCACCCACACACCAGGTTCCCAAAGAATAAAAAAGAATAAAAAATAATTTTTAAAAAAAAAAGTTCCAGCCACAAATCTCCCTCGGGGAAGAGCAGGAGGCCGTGGATGCTGCAGATGGGGAAGCAAAGGGCAGGAGGACGTCCCTAAATCCCATCCTCCAGATGCTCCCTGTGGCCTCACCTCCCTCCCAGGGTCACCAAGGCTGGAAAAGACCTCCAAGATCATCAATCCACCCATTATCCCGGGATTTCAGCCCGCTCTGCTGGCACAACTCCAGTTCCAAGCCCGTGGTCCAAAACCCTAAGGGGGTCCTGCCCCAGCTCTGCGGCCCACGCTCAGGTGACGCCGGGAAACGCTCCAGGTACTCCTGCAGCACGGAATTCCTGCTACTGGGATGGCTGCAGCAAATCTTCCCAGCTGCCTGGGCCCGCTCCAAGAAAAGGCTGAGTTAAAATTTCCACGCCAAGAAATTCAATTCTCGCTCCGGGACCACGGTAAAGAACTCTTGAAAGGTCTGAGCTACACGGAGGAGGCGGCGCAAAGACGGGGTCGGGGGGGGAAAAAAGGGAATAGGGTGGGTAAAATTCCCGGGAAAGCGGGAGATAAGGCTGCTTTCCAAGCTGGAGTTAAGAGGCCTGAGCTACCAGAAGTCATCAGAAGCAGCAGGGAGCAGGACAAGGCGCAGGAACGACCTCCCCTGGACAGAGAGATCCTCCCTTTTCCAAAAGAAATCCGGCGGCGGCGGCGATGGTTTTCATTTAGAACCCATCCACCTTTGCGGGAGCCAAGGCGGATCCAGAGCCTGGGATTTGGGAACAGCTCCCAGCTCCCTAAAAACACCCCCCTCGGCAGCTTTCCCACTCTCTCGTTTCGCTCCGCTCCGCCGTGGTTTCTCCTGTTCTGGCCTCACTCCTCGACCTTGCCCTTCCTAAATCCCGACTCCTCGTTCCCTCGTCCGCCGCCTCTCCCCGTCTGGCAATTCCTGCTGGGATTTCTTCCTTCCAGAAGCCCGGGAGGACGGGGCTGTTTCACCTCCAAACCCAGAACTGTTACGTAAGTGCCCCTGGCAGGAGCTCCGTGCTCCGTGCACGGGGTCGCTCGCAGCGATTTGGGATTTTAATAGACATCAAAACAGGAAAACATTCCCAGTTACGCAATTGGAGCCGTGATTGAAACCAGAAGCGGCCACCAGGCTCCCAAAAAAAGAACTGGGAGCAGCCAAGAGGTGTCCGCACGGCTCGGCATCGCCGCTCCCCCCCTCTCCATCCCAGAATTCCCACATTTTGTCTGGAAGCAAATCCAATTCTATGGGACTGGGCTTCTCCTGCTGCTCTTGGGCAGCGGCTGCTTCCTCATGGAAGCAGCTTCCAAGGTGCTCTTCCCACAGGGACCTTCCCACATCCCCACCTCTGCCCCTCCCAAATCCTCCTGCAATATTCCCAGACTTTTCCCGGCTCTGGGAATCTTTTCTGACGTTTCCAACCTTTCAGCTGCAGGAGCCGGTGGTGAACTCATCCCTGCTCTCCCATCCCCTGAGCTCTTGTTTCCCAAACACCAGGGAATTCTCTCTCCACCATTTCCACTGCTCCCTCCCTCTCCATCCCAGAATTCCCACATTTTGTCTGGAAGTCAACCCAATTCCCTGGGACTGGGCCTTTCCTGCTGCTCTTGGGCAGCGGCTGTTTCCTCATGGAAGCAACTCCCAAGGTGCTCATCCCACAGGGATCTTCCCACATCCCCACCTCTGCCCCTCCCAAATCCTGCTGCAATATTCCCAGACTTTTCCCGGCTCTGGGAATCTTTTCTGAGGTTTTAACCTTTGAGCTGCAGGGCAGGAATAGCCCAGGAGCCGGTGCTGAACTCACCCACGTAATTCTCCCATAATCTAAGGAAAACCGAAAACTCCCGTTTCCCAAACACCAGGGAATCCTCTCTCCGTAATTCCCACTTTTCCAGGCTCCCACTGCTGTCAGGAACCTGCCCAGCCTCCCTGGAACAACGGGACAGAGCTGCCCCAGTTGGGAATTTCAGGGATTAAGGGAGCTCTCTGTGTTTCAGAGGCGGCTGCAGGAGGCAAATCAGGGAAGCACCTGAAATCAGGGAAATGAGCAGAATCCGCTGGAGGAACGGGATAAAACTCCAGGACTGGCTTGGTGGCTTCTTCCCACCAGGACCGAGACAGGAACGGAGCGAGGGAGAAAGGTCACTCCAGTTTGAGAAAGCCACAGGGAGGGCGAGACAACAACGGGCGGGAGATTTTGGGATTGAAATCTGGGATCAGCACGAGATTCCCAAACTCCTGGAGCCGGGCTCTGAGGGGTTTGGGTGAGGAATCAGCTGCTCCAGAGCCCGCAGGGTTCTGGGGGAGCAGCAGGATGAGGAGAGGACACCGTGGGAGGATCCCAAAGGTCACCAGGGAACTGCCAGGCCCACCACAATCCCTCGGGACACGGAATCGCGGAACCATGGAATGGTTTGGGAGGGAAGGGATCCTAAAGATCACCTCCTTCCATCCCCCAGCCATGGGCAGCGACACCTCCCACTGTCCCAGGGTGCTCCAGCCCGGCCTTGGAGACTTCCAGGGATCCAGAGGCAGCCACGGCTTCCCTGGAAAACCCATCCCGTTATCCAGCTGGGCATTTCCATCAAGGAAAACCACGCCTAAGAACTTCAGAAAGGTTTGGCTGACAGGGGAATCGCACAGCGCAGGAGCCAGGAGAGCACCAGGGCTCAGAACTCCTCCAGCGCTCCCTGGAGTATCCCAAACCTCCCTTTCATACGGATTTTCCAGCTCCCGTTGAAGCCGCAGCCAGGAACGACCCAGACCCAAACCCCGCAGGCGGCGCATCCCTGGGCTCCTCCATCCCTAAATAAATCCTGCACCCGATATTCCGTGCAGACAGCAGCTCAGGCTATCCCCACAGCCCCACCATCCAACAACGGAACGGAATTCCAGGGTTTTTCATCCAGCTGCGCGCTGCAGGATTTAAAAGGAAACGCGAGGAGCTCTGTTCAGAGCTGGTTTTACCCCTGAACCTGCCTCAAAACTCTCCCGGGACCCATCCGCAGGCTGCCACCCCTCAGTGACCACACAGGGACGGATCCAACGCCGCCAGGACACGGATTATCCCGAAAACAACCCGCAGGAGTTCCACGAACGAGGAGACAATCCAGCTGCTCCCTGGGACTGGAAGAGGAAGGCTCTGGGGGTTCGGAATGAGCAAACCCAGGGCGCAGGAGTGTTACTTTGGTTTTTCTGAGTTTTTTAAAGCCTTTTGAATTTTCATTAAATGGAGTCAGATCTTTTTAGTTATTGTACAATATTAAGAGCATTTCTACCTTTTTCCCACAGATAAATAAACAAATAAACAAATAAACATAATCCATAAACAAATCCTTTGTTTTTCATTCTCTGTCCTTTGTTTGCACATTTCTAACCTGAAAACAATTGTAACTGACGGCTGCTCTGGCCACTGAGGCTGAGGGGTGGAAACCCCAAAAAGCCAATCTTCAGCCAGACCCACAAATGTGTAAGAAGTAAGAAATAAACAAGGAGGCTCTCTCTCTCCGCCCCGGACTCAGCTTTGAGCCGGCACGGAGGAACCTCTCGGCCCCGCGAAATTTCTGTGTGATTCACGTGTGACTGCACTGCGTATCACGGTAACGCAGGAGCCGCTCAGGTCGGGCACAGCCAACTGCTCCGGGGCAGCAGACGGGCTCCTCCCGCCGCAGCCCCTGAACGAGCTCCCGGTGTCCGTCCGGAGAGGAGCAAACCAAGAGCTGGCACCCGGCAGCGGAGCGCTCCCGCGGCCGCGCCCAAAACCCTGCGCGGCTCCCGGGGCGCGCCGAGCACCCACGGCAGCGGGGACGGAGCGGGGACGGAGCGGGGATGGAGTGGGGATGGATTGGGGATGGAGCGGGGATGGATTGGGGATGGAGCGGGGATGGAGCAGGGATGGATTGGGGATGGATTGGGGATGGAGCGGGGATGGATTGGGGATGGATTGGGGATGGAGTGGGGATGGAGTGGGGATGGAGTGGGGATGGAGTGGGGATGGAGTGGGGATGGAGTGGGGATGGATTGGGGACGGAGTGGGGATGGAGTGGGGATGGAGTGGGGAGAGTGTGGGGACAGTGAGGGGACAGCGAGAGGACAGTGTGGGGATGGAGTGGGGACGGATTGGGGATGGAGTGAGGATGGATTGGGGACGGAGTGGGGATGGAGTGAGGATGGAGTGGGGATGGAGTGGGGACAGAGTGGGGATGGATTGGGGATGGAGTGGGGATGGAGCGGGGATGGAGTGGGGATGGAGTGGGGATGGAGTGGGGATGGAGTGGGGATGGAGTGGGGACAGAGTGGGGATGGAGTGGGGATGGATTGGGGATGGAGTGGGGATGGAGTGGGGATGGAGTGGGGACAGAGTGGGGATGGAGTGGGGACGGAGTGGGTATGGAGTGGGGATGGATTGGGGATGGAGTGGGGACGGAGTGGGGATGGAGTGGGGATGGAGTGGGGATGGAGTGGGGATGGAGTGGGGATGGAGTGGGGATGGATTGGGGACAGTGTGGGGATGGAGTGGGGACAGCAGAAGACAGTGTGGGGACAGCGAGGGGACAGCGTGGGGACAGTGTGGGGATGTAGTGGGGATCCACAGGGATCACCCAGGTCACCTCCTGGGCCACAGGCTGATGTGGCACCAGAGCAGATCACAAATCCATGGAATGTCCTGGTCTGGAGGGATCCACAGGGATCACCCAGGTCACCTCCTGGCCCTGCACAGACCCCACAGCACCCGAGGTGTAACAAAACCGATTCCAGGGGCGGCTGTTCCACGCCGCCACCTTCCCGCCGGCTCCCAGCACTTGGACAACCTCCCTGGCCAAAAACTCCGGATTCTGGTGGGAGCTGGCGCAGGGTTCCGAGATCCTGCCGCTCCCCACGGGATCTGTACCACGTTCCAGCAGGATCCAGCCCCGCACTGGATCCCAAACACAACCCAGAGCACCCGGAGTCCGTGCTGATCCAAGGAATTCTGCTCAGGGTGAACATCTGCACAACGACTCCTTCGATCTCCGGACAAAACCAACTCCCTACATCCGCTCACTGCCCACCAACTGCTGCAGGACCCCTGGAGCTCCTTCCTCAGCTTTCACCCCACGGAAATACCCCCGCACCCGTTATCCCAGGCCATCCCTCACTGCTTTCCCAGGATTTTCCCCGTTCCACCACCCCACGAGCAGGAAGGGGGGCCGATGTCACCGATGTCACTCGCTGCGGCTGAGCAGGGACAGGGACCTGCTCCGGATGTGACGGCATGTTACCCTGGTTCTTCTGAGCCTTTTGATTTTCTTAAATGGAGTCAGATCTTTTTAGTTATTGTACAATATTAAGAGCAGTTTTCTACCTTTTCCCACAGATGTAACATAAACAAATCATTTGTTTTTCATTCTTTGTCCTTTGTTTGCACATTTCTAACCTGAAAACAATTGTAACTGACAATTGGTCTGGCCGCTGAGGCTGAGGGGTGGAAACCCCAAAAAGCCAATCTTCAGCTAGACCCACAAATGTATAAAAAGTAAGAAATAAACAAAGGGCTCTCTTCTCTCGGCTCTCTCAGCTGTGAGCTGGAATCGGAAGGACCTCTGCGAAAATCTCTTGTCTGTGTGTGACTGCTCTGTGTGTCTCGGTGACAACGGCATTCCCTGGATCCCCACAGGGCACGGCATTCCCTGCACTCCATCCCTCGGAGGAGGCACCAGCACCGAATTTCCACTCCTGTGGCAGAAACCTCTGGCACAGAAGGGAAAAAGGGGAATCTGCCAGGAGCCTGTCTCCTCTCGATCCCGGATTTCACCCTCAGCGCTGCTGCTGCAGGTCTGGAACCTCCAAGGGAGACCGGGAAGGGGATGGGTAAAAAAAAAAAATACACCCCCCAAAAAACCCCGCTGGCACCGAAACCCATCGGAGCTGGAGAGAGGCGACGGAGCCCGGCCATTCCCAGGGCTCGGTCTCGTCTCCCGAGGCGTTCCCGGGCCATTCCCTGCTCCGAGGCTTCACCCGTGAGAAAGGGAGCGGGAGGGCCGCGCTGCCGCCCGCGCCCCCGGCGCGCCCCGCCGCGTTCTGTATCTCCTTACTCTAACGCAAACAGACTTCTGTGAGCTCTTTTCACATCCAAAGTTTCACCATCGCCGCGACCGCAGGCCTGGCAGCCTCTCCCCGGGCCTGGAAAGGGAACAAACTTCCCAATCATTCCTAAATAACCATTTCAAGAGCACGGCTTTTTTCTTCTTTCATCCCACAAAAGGCAGAAATTCTGCTCGGGACCGCAAGCTGTCAACTTCCCAGCAAACCCCAAATCCCACTTAACTCTCTATTGTAAACAGTGTAGTATTGCGCTCCCACATCAATAAATAACATTCCTGAAGGAATTATTTCTGTGTTTGATTCACATTTGTTCTGCATATGCCGCCGAGCCCAAGGTATTCGCGGCGCTCGACCCCTGAGAGCCTCGGCTTTCAAAAGGGGGCAGCGGGGCGAGCCCTTCCCGGGGGATTGTGTGAGCCGGGATCAAATCCCAAATCCAGGATGTCATTTCTGCTCCCCCCCCCCCCCACCCCAGCAACTCCTCCGTTTCAGGATTTAAAGGAAAATAAAAACGGAACGGCTCCAAAGTGCCTCCCTCTCAGTGGGGCTGCGGAGCTCCGGGGGCCACACGGGGCTGTCGGGGGGAGCCTGGGTGTCCCACGGGATGCTGGCTCTTCATGGCCTGCTCCAGGGCGATCAGGATCCTCGGGAGAGGGATTTGGGATGTTGTGGGTGAGGCTGATCCCAGAGGAAAGGTGGGAATTGTGTCCCTGTGCCCCCTGAGGTGAGAGCCCACCTGCAGAGCTGCCCCAGCCCTGGGGCCAACGGCAGAAGGACGTGGAGCTGCTGGAGAGAGCCCAGAGGAGGACATGGAAATGCTTCCAGGATTCTGGAACCCCTCTGCTCTGGGAGAGCTGGGAATGTTCCCCTGGAGAAGGGAAAAATCCAGGGAATGCTCAGAGTCCCTCAAGGGGCTCCAGGAGAGCTGGAGAGGGACTGGGGACAAGGGCTGGAGGGACAGGACACAGGGAATGGCTTCCACTGGGAAAGGGGAGATTGGGCTGGGATCTTGGGCATTGGGAATTCCTGTCTGGGAGGGTGGGGAGGGGCTGGGAATTCTGGAATTCCCAGATTGGCTGTGGCTGCCCCTGGATCCCTGGCAGTGCCCAAGGCCGGGTTGGATCCACCTGGGATAGGTGGACGTGTCCCTGCCCGTGGATGGGGTGGCTCTGGATCATCTTGAAGATCCCTTCCCACCCAAACCATTCCACGATTCCATGACCACAGAGGGGCAAAGAGCAAAGCAGTTCCCCAGGGCTCTGAAAGGCTCCAGAACAAAAAGCCACACGGAATATCCGGAGCTGGAAGGACCCACAGGGATCACCCCAACAACCGAGGGCGTAACAAAACCAATTCCAAGGGCAGCTGTCACCAGGAGAGAGGGATGAAGGTGGAAAACTGAGTCACTTGTGCTGCAGACACCCAGAAATTATCCCCAAATCCCTTTTCCATGGATTGGCAGGAGGCTCCTCTGCGCTCCCACAGGTGCTTCCTCACCAAACCCGGGGAAGACGCTCCAGAGCCGCCAAAACTCCGCACGAGCAGAAGCCTCAGCCCCACAGAAATTCC
Source organism: Hirundo rustica (assembly GCF_015227805.2). Taxonomy (NCBI): domain Eukaryota; kingdom Metazoa; phylum Chordata; class Aves; order Passeriformes; family Hirundinidae; genus Hirundo; species Hirundo rustica. Next base: position 535,432 of record NC_053454.1, on the reverse strand, counting down.
ACCCCTGTCCCCTTCCTCCCTCGGAATTCCCAACTGCGAGCGGCCGAGGAGCCCTGACAGGGATTTGACCCCGCGGAAATGAGGAATCCCTTCAGGCCACGCCGCAGATCCGCCGTCCCCGGCGCCGGGATTCGGGATTTGGGATTCGGGATTTGACCGTTTCAACTCTCCGCAGCGGGCGTCTGCCTCGCTGCGCTAACAAAGAATTCCTCGGGAAGATTTCGGAAACAGAAGGATTATTCAGCCACCCACACACACAGGCAAAATTAACCAGTCATGGAAATTCAAGATAATAAATGCCATAATTTCGCCTTTAACTTCACAAAAAAAAAAAAAAAAAAAAAATCCCCCCTCTAAAAGTGAATGTTTCTAATTTATGGAGAGAGAGAGAGAGAGAGAGAAAGAAGAGGAGGGGGGGGGGAAAAAGAATTAAAAAACCCCTTTCATTACTTTGTTTTTCCACGGATCAGAGCTCCCCAAATACAAGGAATTAACACGCTAATGTAAACACCCGTCTGCTCGTGGCGCTGGAACAGATTTACCCAGGCACCACAAAAGGCACTGATCACCAACCCAAAGCGGAGTAGAAACAACCCCATAAAGCCGTTTTTCATCTAAATGAGAAAGCAGGCTCCATTCTTCCCAAAAAAAAAAAAAAAAAAAGAAAAAAAAAGCTGGAAAGGATGAGCTCCACCTCGGGAGAGACAGGAGCTGGAACCTGGAAGGGAGGTGGAACCTCTCCCTTCAGCCACGGAGCACCAGGCTCTAACGCAGTTAAAGGGGATGGGAAGCAAATAAACGAGGGATCCAGGACCATGGGAACTGCTGAGGGAGTTTCCTAAGGATTGGAGGCTCCTGGATTTTGGTGTCCGGGCAGGACAAGCCCCAGCAGCGCAGAGATCCCACGGTTCTCCAGCAGCTAAGGACAAACCCGTTCCATTTATTTCCTTCAGCTCCAGCACCCCAAAGGCTTCCCAGAGAATCAGAAAGGTTGGGAAAGCCCTCTGAGGTCATCAAGCCCAAGTTTTGTCCCAATAACCCTGATCCCCCATCCCAAAGTGCCACATCCACGTGTCCCTGAGCACTTCCAGGGATGGTGCCTCCGCCCCTGCCCTGAGGAGCTGTTCCAGGGCCTGGCCACTCTTCCAGCGGAGCAATTCCTGCTCAAATCCAACCCCTCCCCACTAATCCCTTGGAATTCAGCCTCCCCAGAACCCAAAAGTGGCCGAATCCCGTGTGATGGGTTCAAGGGACACAGAAGCCCCTCGATTGAAATGCCCTTATCCTGCTTTCCGCAGCAGAGGATTCCCCCAGGACACACTCCTGGCTTTCCTGATTCCCCTGCTCATTCCCTGGAAGTGCTGAGCAGCCAGCAGGGCCTGTCCTCCTCTTCTCCCCACCTGGATCGTGATGGATTTGTGTGATGGCAGCACCAACACCATCAGGTCCTTTTTCCTTTTCCCTTTCCTTTCCTTTTTCCTTTCCCTTTCCTTTCCTTCCTCTTTTCCTTTCCTCTCCTTTCCTTTCCTTTCCTTTCCTTTCCTTTCCTTTCCTTTCCTTTCCTTTCCTTTCCTTTCCTTTCCTTCCTTCCCTTCCCTTCCCTTCCCTTCCCTTCCCTTTTCCCTTCCTTTCCCTTTTCCCTTCCCTTTTCCATTTTCCCTTCCCTTCCCTTTTCCCTTTTCCCTTTTCCCTTCCCTTTTCCCTTTTCCCTTTTCCCTTTTCCCTTTTCCCTTTCCCTTTTCCCTTTTCCTTCTTTCCCCTCTTTCCCCTCTTTCCCCTCTTTCCCCTTTCCCTCATTTTGCAATATCCACAGTTACAAGAGCCAAGGGAAGAGCAAAGCTCCTGGATGAGACTGGAAAAACAACGGGAAAAGGAGCTGGATTCTCACAGACATCAGGAGGGAAGGAGAAGCCACCTCAGGAACGGCCATGGACGGTGTAAAATAAAATAAAATAAAATAAAATAAAATAAAATAGAATAGAATAAAATAAAATAAAATAAAATAAACCCTGGCTCCGATACAAAGCCCAAGTTTTCCCCCAACTCGGGGTCTCCAGGCCTCCCAACCCCAGCCCCCTTTCGCTCGGAAATGAGGAATGATTTAAAAAATGGTTTAAAAAAAAAAAAAAAAAAAAAAAAAAGGAAAAAAAAAAAAAAGAAAAGAAAAGAAAAAAAAAAAAAAAAAGAAGAGTGGATTCAGTGCGAGGAGTGAGTGAAGGGAAGTTCAGCCCTGGATCTCCAGTGGCTGGGGACATAAGGGATTGATTGCTGCGCTTGGAGCGCTCCTTGGGCCCCGGCTCGGATAATCTCCGTGGCTCCCAGGCCCCACTGAAGTGGTTTCCAAGAGCTAAAGCCTTGGATCAGCCTGTCAAACCCTGGGGAAGCCAGAGGGAACGCGCTGGAAGCAGGAGCCTGCCCTCCAAACCCCGGGATTCGCTTGGCGCACGCCAAATTAACGACGTGCAGCGGCGATCCCGAGCTGCTTTTCCCCAGCCCTTCCCAAGGGCCCCGCGCCCCAGCTTCCCGCAATTAAATCCCAAGAGAAAGGAAAATTCCGGGTGAAATCTTATTTTTCACACTCTACAGCCCGCTCGGGATCGGAGTTATCTGGTTGCGATGCCCAAATCCCTCTTTTTCAGCACGGGAATGTGGTGCAAGCACCTCCCACGGGAATCACCCCAAATCCCATCCCCGATGCCAAGGCCTCCAGCTCGGCCAGGCTCCTCCGGCTCGGTTTTGGGAATTCCTCTGTTCCAGTGCACAGACCTGACCTGTTCAGCCGGAATTCCTAAACTGGGGATTTAGGATGCAAACAAGGAGGAGTTATTGGGGTATCGGGGCCAAAGAAAATCCCAAATCTCTCGACCAGGAGCACAGCGATCCAAGCTGTCCCCTCACACGCTCCTGCTCCAGCAAAACCAGGAAAAAAGGGAATCCTCCAGTCCCAAGGGATTTTCCGCAGGCTCACTTCGACGCCAAGATGGAAAAGGAGCCGTGGGGGCTCCTCACCTGTCCCATCCCTGCTCCGGGTGCTCCAAGGATGAGCCGGGACACAGAGCTGACAAATTTCCACCAAATCGCCCCAGACCTGGCACTCCAAAGGGGAATTCTCCCAAATTCCTCCCCAGAGCTGCTGTTACATTCCCTACACCTCAGTCTCAGTCACAGATTCATCCCTACTCCAGACTTTTGTGCTTTTACACCACAAAGTGGCCACCAGTTAATTTTTTTTTTTTTTTTTTTTTTTTTAGTAGAACGGACATTTCTTGAAACTCGACAAAAACCATGGAATGGTCTGAGTGGAAAAGGGACCTTAAATTCCATCCAGATCCATGGGCAGGGACAGATCCCACTGTCCCAGGTGGATCCAAGCCCCAGTGTCCAACCCGGCCTTGGACACTGCCAAGGATCCAGGGACACAGCAAATCTGGGAATTCCATTCCAGGGCCTCACCGCCCTCACGGCCGGGAATTCCTTCCCAAGATCTGGGGAGATAGTCACCAACCCTCCTTCAACCACCATTCCCTTGGGAATTCAACAGAAGCGTCCAGGAACGGGAATTCCATCCCAAACTTCAGCCACGGGCACAACTTGGATGAGGTGACCGAGGTGGCCCTGATCCATCTCCATCTCCACATCCACATCCACCTCCATCTCCATCTCCATCTCCACCTCCATCATCTCCACCTCCAACTCCATCACCTCCATCTCCACCTCCACCTCCATCTCCATCATCTCCATCTCCATCTCCATCATCTCCACCTCCATCTCCACCTCCACCTCCAACTCCATCATCTCCACCTCCAACTCCATCATCTCCACCTCCAACTCTATCATCTCCACCTCCATCTCCACCTCCACCTCCATCTCCACCTCCACCTCCATCATCTCCATCATCTCCAACTCCATCTCCCCCTCCATCTCCATCATCTCCACCTCCAACTCCATCATCTCCACCTCCATCTCCACCTCCACCTCCACCTCCACCTCCACCTCCATCTCCACCTCCATCTCCATCATCTCCACCTCCATCTCCATCATCTCCATCTCCATCATCTCCTCCATCTCCATCATCTCCATCTCCATCATCTCCATCTCCATCTCCATCTCCATCATCTCCACCTCCATCTCCATCATCTCCATCTCCATCATCTCCATCTCCATCTCCATCATCTCCATCTCCACCTCCACCTCCATCTCCACCTCCACCTCCACCTCCATCTCCATCTCCATCTCCATCTCCATCTCAACCTCCATCTCCATCATCTCCATCTCCATCTCCACCTCCATCTCCATCTCCATCATCTCCACCTCCATCTCCATCATCTCCATCTCCATCATCTCCATCTCCACCTCCACCTCCATCTCCACCTCCACCTCCACCTCCACCTCCACCTCCATCTCCCATCTCCATCTCCATCATCTCCATCTCCACCACCATCTCCACCTCCATCTCCACCTCCACCTCCATCTCCATCATCTCCATCTCCATCTCCATCATCTCCATCTCCATCTCCATCTCCATTATCTCCATCATCTCCATCATCCCCATCATCTCCATCATCCCCATCATCTCCATCTCCATCTCCATCCCACCACGAGTTCCCAGCTTGCCTGTGGGGGTGGTGGGACAGAGCTGGAGCTCCACGGAGCTTTGGTGGGACCAGGAGACATTCCAAAGGTTTCTCTTGGAGCCCGTCCAGCCTGGAAAAGCTTGTCCATCGCTCCTGAAGGAGCTGTCGTGCCTCCAGGGCCTGAGAGGAGTTTGCAGCAGTTTAAAGGATACTCCTGGGTTTCAGGTGCCACAACCTGACCTCACCCGGGAGCTGATTTCCCTTTAAATCTCGGAGCTTCTTGAAGTCAAGAGGAAAACAAGAGCTCCGACGATCCAGGAGGTAAAGTGATGGATTCTCACCTCCCCATCACCTCCAGAGCCAAACTCAGCCACCAGCACCTTCTGGAAGCTCTCCAGCTTCCACCAGAGCCTCTCCTGGCGCTTCCAGACACATCAATGCCTCCACCTTGGAGAGGAAAAATCCCTGCCCTGCCCGCCAACACTTTCACCAGAACCCTGAAAAGCATCGAAAAGCATCGAAAAGCATCAAAAAGCAGCGAAAAGCAGCAAAAAGCAGCAAAAAGCAGCAAAAAAGCAACAAAAGAAAGCATCGAAAAGCAGCAAAAAGCAGCGAAAAGCAACAAAAAAAGCAGCAAAAAGAAGCGAAAAGCAGCGAGAAAAGCAGCGAAAAGCAGCAAAAAGCAGCAAAAAGCAGCAAAAATCAGCAAAAAGCATCTCCCAAGGCCAGAGCGCTCCGCATCCGAGCCCAGGGAACGTGGAAGGCGTTAAAGGCTCACTTTCCTCGGACCTGTAACCAACGGCTCGGAGGAATTTCGGCAGCTCCATCCACACAGCGGCCGTCCCTCACGGCGATTCTTTAAATCAGCCGGAGCTCGGCGGGGTCAGGAAGCCGTAAATTTGGCTTAAGAGGGAGAAAAGCAAATAAATGCTTGAGGGCGAGGTGGGGGGGAAAAAAAAAAAATGGGAATGGCTGAAGGTTTCCAAAGCCCGGTTGGTTGGTTTGTTTGTTTGTTTGTTTGTGATAAAGCAGGCACAAAAGCTCCTTTTCCTCGTCCTCGTGGCTGCTCGGGATGGGAAGGAGCGAATTATTGGGATTTGAAAACCACAGTCACACAGAGAGGGGGGGTTTGGTACCGGGGAGGGAACGGGGAGAGGACGTGGCACCCAAAATCCCGGAGTTCCGAGGGGAAAATGTCTCCCGAAAAGCTCCGTGGGATATATTGTTACCCTGGTTTTTCTGAGTTTCTTTATTAGCCTTTTGATTTTCATAAATGGAGTCAGATCTTTTAGTTACTGTAGAATATTAAGAGCAGTTTTCTACCTTTCCCACAGATGTAACATAAACAAATCCTTTATTTTTCATTCTCTGTCCTTTGTTTGCACATTTCTAACCTGAAAACAATTGTAACTGACAATTGGTCTGGCCACTGAGGCTGAGGGGTGGAAACCCCAAAAAGCCAATCTTCTGCTAGACCCACAAATGGATAAAAAGTAAAAAATAAACAAAGGGGCTCTCTTCTTCTCTCCGCTCTCTCAGCTGGGAGCTGGGATCGGAAGGACCTCTGTGAAAATCTCTTGTCTGTGTGTGACCGCTCTGTGTGTCTCGGTGACACCGAGCGGGGCACAGGTGGCTGATAAAAGCGGGCTTTTAACGGCCGCGCTGGCAAAAAGAGAATTTATAAGAGCCAGCAAAGCTCGCAGCCTTTTAACTGCATGTCAAACGCCGGGCTCCGAGAATTTAACCAGGTCCCCTGCGGGCTTGTGCCAAGTGCTTCCAGACATTCCGCGTCTGGAGCGGATCCCGCTGCCAGCAAGGGGTTAAAGCTCGGCCTGTGAGGCCGGGGGAGGTTGGAGGCGATGCCACCAACCCCGCAGGGAAGCAGGGGGAGGTTTTCTGCCAGCTTTGTTCCGAATGAAAGGTTATTGGAAACAGCCCCGGCCGCCGCCAAGGGGAACGGCCCGACGAGGAGGCGTTTACAGAGCGGCTGAGCTCGTGAATAAATGGAATCGATACCCGGCAAATCCCTCTGATCCGCAGGACACGGATTGCCTTTCCCCGCGGATCTGCTCGTCAGCGGCTCCACGTTCCGCTCGGGCCGCTGGCCAGAGAGCCCAAAGGAAAACGAGTCACAAAGAGATCTCCAAGGTCTCCTGTGCCACTGGATTCCTGGTCACAAAGAGATCTCCAGGTTCTCCTGTTCCAGTGGATTCCTGGTCACAAAGATCTCCAGGGTCTCCTGTGCCAAGGGATTCCTGGTCACAAAGAGATCTCCAGGTTCTCCTGTGCCAAGGGATTCCTGGTCACAAAGAGATCTCCAGGGTCTCCTGTGCCACTGGATTCCTGGGCACAAAGATCTCCAGGGTCTCCTGTGCCACTGGATTCCTGGGCACAAAGATCTCCAGGGTCTCCTGTGCCACTGGATTCCTGGTCACAAAGATCTCCAGGTTCTCCTGTTCCAGGGCATTCCTGGTCACAAAGATCCCCAGGTTCTCCTGTTCCAGGGGATTCCTGGTCACAAAGATCTCCAGGATCTCCTGTTCCAGTGGATTCCTGGTCACAAAGAGATCTCCAGGATCTCCTGTTCCAGTGGATTCCTGGTCACAAAGATCTCCAGGGTCTCCTGTGCCACTGGATTCCTGGTCACAAAGAGATCTCCAGGTTCTCCTGTGCCAGGAGATTCCTGGTCACAAAGAGATCTCCAGGTTCTCCTGTGCCAGGAGATTCCTGGTCACAAAGATCTCCAGGTTCTCCTGTGCCAAGGGATTCCTGGTCACAAAGGTCTCCAGGTTCTCCTGTGCCAAGGGATTCCTGGTCACAAAGATCTCCAGGTTCTCCTGTGCCAAGGGATTCCTGGTCACAAAGAGATCTCCAGGTTCTCCTGTTCCAGGGGATTCCTGGTCACAAAGAGATCACCAGGTTCTCCTGTTCCAGGGGATTCCTGGTCACAAAGAGATCTCCAGGTTCTCCTGTTCCAGGGGATTCCTGGTCACAAAGAGATCTCCAGGTTCTCCTGTGCCAGGGGATTCCTGGTCACAAAGATCTCCAGGTTCTCCTGTTCCAGGGGATTCCTGGTCACAAAGAGATCTCCAGGTTCTCCTGTTCCAGTGGATTCCTGGTCACAAAGATCTCCAGGTTCTCCTGTGCCACTGGATTCCTGGTCACAAAGAGATCTCCAGGGTCTCCTGTGCCAGGGGATTCCTGGTCACAAAGAGATCACCAGGTTCTCCTGTTCCACTTGATTCCTGGTCACAAACAGATCTCCTGTTCCAGTGGATTCCTGGTCACAAAGATCTCCAGGTTCTCCTGTTCCAGGGGATTCCTGGTCACAAAGATCTCCAGGTTCTCCTGTGCCAGGAGATTCCTGGTCACAAAGAGATCTCCAGGTTCTCCTGTGCCAAGGGATTCCTGGTCACAAAGAGATCTCCAGGTTCTCCTGTGCCAAGGGATTCCTGGTCACAAAGAGATCTCCTGTGCCAGGGGATTCCTGGTCACAAAGATCTCCAGGTTCTCCTGTGCCAGGGGATTCCTGGTCACAAAGAGATCTCCAGGTTCTGCTGTGCCAGGGGATTCCTGGTCACAAAGATCTCCAGGTTCTCCTGTGCCAGTGGATTCCTGGTCACAGAGAGATCTCCAGGGTCTCCTGTGCCACTGGATTCCTGGTCACAAAGAGATCTCCAGGTTCTCCTGTTCCAGGGGATTCCTGGTCACAAAGATATCTCCAGGTTCTCCTGTTCCAGGGGATTCCTGGGCAGTCCCAGGAGAGGCTGATGGGGAGCAGCAGCAGCAGCAGCAGGAAGAGGACACTGTGGGAATTCTTCCCTCAGAGGCAGGCGAGGCCCTGGGATGGATTCCCAGACCAGGGAATGCTCCATCCCTGGAGGTGTCCCAGGTGCTGGAGCGCCCTGGGACAGTGGGAACCGTCCCTGCCCACGGAATGGGACAACCTCGAAGGCTCCTTCCAACCCAAACCGGATCCCGGGATTCTGGGGTTCCCCCCAGTAAGGCGCTCACAGATATCGACGTTAAAAATCCGACATTCCCAAAGCTCCGGAGACCCAACCCCTCAGTCCCAGCCCCAAGGCAGCGCCGGGAGCTCGGGATCTGCCCTCGGGATCCCGAGGCACCGCGGGACCAGGGCTCTCCTGCAGGAACGTGGGATGGAAGTGATCCCAACACGGAATCATTTGGGGGTTTTGGGGTTTGTGTTTTGGGGTTTTTTTGGGTTTTTTTGGTTTTTGTTTGTTTGTTTCTATTTTTTTAATATATATATATATATATTTTATATATATATATATATACACACACACACACACACACGTGTGTGTGTATATTTACTTTTTTATTTTTATATTTATAACTATAACTATAAATATAATAATATATGATAATTATAAATATGGTTATCATTATCATTATCATCATCATTATCATTATCATTATCGTGCTTCAACAATTAAAAAATACCTCTAGCCTAAACAAAACCAAGTAGCCGTAGTCCCAAACCTTCACCCAAGATACTAAATCCATACAAAAAAATTTCTAATTTAACTCTTAATTTTTCTTCGGTTCACTGAAGAAGACTCCGTTTCCTCCGTCTCCTCGAGACCCCCAAAAGCCACCACGACAGACTAAGCAAGCACAGAAGAGGGTAAAATTAATTACCACAGGAAGCAAAAACAGGCAAAACCAAAAAAAAAAAAATATATAGAAGACAAATTATGCAACACAAGACCTCAAAAAACCATAACAAAGGAGACGAGCTCCCCAGCATTCGTGCGTGTCCTTAATAAAATTATTCCCCACGCATCTCAACATCAATTAAATACAAACCACTCTGTTAATAACAACTGTTATTAATTGCAAAGATCTTCCCGCCCTGTTTCAGCCAGGACCAGCCCTGAGGCCCAAAGCTCCACAGCATTCCTGGGAATCACGCAGAGCCCTCGTCCCGCTGATCCCAGCCTAGGCTGGGCCGGAATTCCGGGATAATTTTGTTGTTTTTCCTCCTCCTCTGTGCTGTGAGGTGGAAGGGGAGGGACGGGGACACAGCAGCGATGAATTCGGTCGGGCCTGGGACCTGGCCACCTTCTCCTTGGAATTCAGCCACAAATCCCTGGAGAGGTGTCGGGGGCTTTCCCCGACATTGAGGTGGTTTCAGGGTCCTTGGCTCCCCTGCACAGCTCTGAGCCGAGCCGAAGGAAGAGACGGAGTTCTCAGGTTTAGATTTTTCAAGGTTGCATACTTCGTTTATTGTTTCTTATCTTACAATTTTCTCGGAGTCCGACAAGATGTTCGCAGCTGCATGGATTCCTCACGTCTCCCCCCGAGCTGGGCTGTCCTTATCTTTTATACTAATTACTACGTATTTCTTGTTTACTATTTCTTACCAATGTCCATCACTATTACTAAAAAGGTCATCTTTACTTTGACCCAATCCTCACTAACTACTTTGTGCCACGTCAATGCAGCAATGGAGTGAGGGAAGGAGAAGGAGAAGAAGAAGGAGACAACGCCCCAAATTCTCCATCTTGTCCCCATTCACTTCAATGCTAGGAACCTAAAACTACTATTTTCTTATTCTGTGATAAGCTAAACTACTATTTTTCACACTCTTGTGGCCTGTAAACCTTCTCCCAGTGTAGGAAGTTTTTCCCATGGACTGAGATCAAAGCCAGTGTCTCTCTGGGCTCTGGGCTGGGGTCCCAGACCCCCCTGCCCAGGTCCCTGACCCTCCAGGGCAGCCAAAGGAATGCCCTAGACTCCAACAGAGAGGAACCAGCCCTGGCTGCAGGACGGGAACACATCCAGGTCCGGCCGGGTTTCTCCACTCAGAACCCAAGGAACCAAAGCATGGAGGTGGGAAATTCATCCAGCTTTTCTCCAGGCTGCCGCAGCTCCCCACCGCCAGTGTCGTTAAAACTTGGAAAAATCCACCTCGGCCTCGCCATCCTTGCTGGGAGGGAGAGAGGGATTTTTCCAAGTTTTTATGAAGCGTGGACGGAAAGGAACAATGGAGGCTGCACAGAGGCAAAGCAGAGCAAAAGGAGAGGGAAAAGCTGATCTGGATTGTGCTGGAAACAGAGGAAAAAGTGCTGGAAAGAGGAAGAATCCATGAGATGTGAAACTTCATGGACACGTCAGCCAGTGGAGAGGGGGGTGTTGGTCCAGGGGGCAAATTGACAGGAGGGAGAAGTTATCAGAGCAATAAAGATCATGGAATCACGGAATGGTTTGGGTGGGAAAGGATCTTGGAGATGATCCACAGCCACCCCATCCATGGGCAGGGACACCTCCACTATCCCAGGTGGATCCAACCCGGCCTTGGGCACTGCCAGGGAGCCAGGGGCAGCCACAGCAAAATTCCAGAATTCCCAGACCCTCCCCACCCTCCCAGACAGGAATTCCCAATTCCCAAGATCCCAGCCCAATCTCCCCTTTCCCACTGGAAGCCATTCCCTGTGTCCTGTCCCTCCAGCCCTTGTCCCCAGTCCCTCTCCAGCTCTCCTGGAGCCCCTTCAGGGACTCTGAGCATTCCCTGGATTTTCCCTTTTCCAGGGGAACATTCCCAGCTCTCCCAGCCTGGTTCCAGAATCCTGGAATGATTTGGGTTGGAAAGGACCTCAGATCCCACCCAGTGCTACCCCTGCCATGTTCAGGGACACCTCCCTCTATCCCAGGTGGATCCAACCTGGCCTTGGGCACTGCCAGGGATCCAGGGGCAGCCACAGCTTTTTGGGAATTCCATCCCAGCCCCTCCCCACTCTCCCAGGCAGGAATTCCTTCCCGATATCCCATGGAAGGTTCCAGTTCCTGTCCCTGTCCCCACAGCCCGGCTCAGACAATCCCAAAGCAGCTCAGGGGTAGAAACTGCTCCTCCCCAGAACTGTCCCTCCTCTGCTTAATCCCGGGATTTGCACAGCCTTTGGAGACGTCCTCCTGAAGTGACAAGGCCACGATTGAGACATCCAGAGCTCGGATCCTCAGCAGGATCCCGAGGACAAGGCGCTGGGAAGGCGACAATCCCGGGAAACCCCAAACACTCAGCGCCGCTCCACCTGGGAAGCGCTCCCACTCCCGCCTGGGAACTCACAGGCACTGCCAAGCGGGAACGGCTTCCCAAGGGCTCCCCAACCGCCCTGGGAAGCTGAAAACATGGGAAAAAACCCAGCCCTGGGGCAGAGGATGCTCCAAGAGGAGAGCCCTGCTTGTTTTTGTCGGGCAAACCAAGGGAAAGCTGGCACAGCTGGATGGGGATCGGCGGGGAAGCAGCTGGAAACGGGGTTTTACCTGGATGGGGAAGCACAACCCCTTTGTCCTCCCGGATTCAGGGAGGAGTTCGAAGCACCAACACCTCCAGGCACCTCCTGCTCCTCCTCCTCTACACACAGGAGCAGCTTCTGCCCCAAACCTTCCCCAATCACAGCAAACACCCCGAGCTTCATCCCACAGCTTTTCCCTTTCCCTTCCCCAAGATCTGGCTTGAGCTTTTCCCTACAAACTCTTCCTTAAACTCTTCCCAAAACCTGCCTGAGGCCCGGGAAGGCTGCCTGCCCTCTGCTCCTGCTGCAGCAACGGGCTGCACGCTTGGAATGCCGGGGAAAATTCCTGCAGCCCACCAGGATCACCTCCCACAGGCTGCTCCCACCCTTTTCTGAACGGGGTTTTTCCCCCCACCAATTCCTGAGTTTTGAAAGATTTGAGACACCCAGAGGCGCCCAGGATGAGTCTGTGGAGGGTGTTGGGAACAGAAGGAATGGGAACACATCTGGACCCACATTTCCCCTCCCAAACCTGCGAAGGAATTGAGGGAACCCCGATCCCTGGGGGATTCCAAATCCCTGCGGATGCGGTGCTTGGGGACACGTGGCAGTGGTGGCCTGGGCAGTGCTGGGGATGGTTGGGCTCAGATCTCCGGGGGTTTTTCCAACCTGAACCATCCCACCATCCTTGGGCACGGCTGAGCTCGGCCCAGCTCAACGCCCACCACCAAAATGCAGAGATTTTAAACCAAAACCCCAGCAGCAATGCTCCGGATCCCACCTTCCCCGAAAACACGGGAACGTCCCTGGCGCTGCTGGGGCTCCTTCCACCCTGCTGCATTGCTGGGATACCAATCCCTCGGGGCCTGAGGAACGTGAGGGCTGAATTAGAAACCTCCCGAGAAACTAAAACACATAAACCCACGCAGGCATTGGCTGGAAATGAAAGTTTAGTTCTAAATAAGCAGAGAATCTTTTGAGTGCCTTAAGCAAGTGAGAGACGGAATCAGTACGGAAAGGAGCTAAAGCCCGGTTTAAAGTTCAGCGGCGTCACTTTTTATATAGTTAACGAAGTTCTAGGCATAATGAAAACACGATGCAGCCTCGCCAGCGTTCCTGGATGGAACAGAGCCGCGTAGGTGTGTACTGGATTAGGTAACCTAGAAATGTGTGTTCTGATCCATCTGCTGAAAGCGTTTTTTTGGGAGATGTTTTATCCTCCTTACTCCAGGGGGGAAGGAGGAGGATGCTTCCTGATAACGTCCCAGCCATCAAACCCAGGTGGGGCCGTGTTTGTTGTCTCTGTCACCACCCTCCACCCTCCAGGGGACATCTCCTGATAACGGCCCATCAGTGCCCACCACTGCCAGGACACATTCCATCACCCACCGGGAGATGCTGCACACACTGGGGAGGAGCCAGCTGCTCCCAGCTGGATAAAAACTGGCACTGAAGGACACGAGGGATCCGGGTTTTCCACGGGATCCCCGCAGGAAGACCGGACCCATCTCACCGGCACTGGACTTTCCACAGGACCATCTCCGCTCCCCAGAACCACAGCTGTTACTGCAGGAGGATTTATCTGGGCTGCTCCCAGCACCCTGAGCACAGGGTGCCAGCTCGGATCCCTGACCCTGCCAGGGCTTTTCCAGGATCCCTGTTGGCTTCCTTGCTTGTTTTTTGTACTACTACATTGGTATTTTTTATTTTTAATTTATAATATTCCTAGTAAAGAACTGTTACTCCTGTTCCCGTATCTTTGTCGAAGAGCCCCTAATTCCAAAATTATAATAATTTGGAGGGAAGGGGGTTTCCATTCTCCATTCCCAGGGAGGCTCCGGCTTTCCCTGGCACACACCTGTCCTTCCAAACCAGAGACAAGGCAGAATTTGTGTAAGAAATTACAATCACTAGGTCCAACACAATTGTAGAAAAATCGTGTTTGCACATGATTGGCTAAAATAAGAATAAAATGCACTGCTTGGTGTCACCAAGACACACAGAGCGGTCACACACAGACAAGGGATTTTTGCAGAGGTCTTTCCGATCCAGCTGAGAGAGCCGAGAGAAGAAACCCCTTTGTTTATTTCTTACTTTTTATACATTTGTGGGTCTAGCAGAAGATTGGCTTTTTGGGGTTTCCACCCCTCAGCCTCAGTGGCCAGACCAATTGTCAGTTACAATTGTTTTCAGGTTAGAAATATGCAAACAAAGGACAGGGAATGAAAAACAAAGGGTTTGTTTATGTTACATCTGTGGGGAAAGGTAGAAAACTGCTCTAATATTCTACAGCAACTAAAAGATCTGACTCCATTTATGAAAATCAAAAGGCTAATAAAGAAACTCAGAAAAACCAGGGTAACACCAGGGAGGGCAGGGGAGCGGAACCTGCTGAGATCTGCACGACGCCCTCAGCACTCCCCGGACGTGTCCTGGACTCCCAGACGTTCCCGGTGGCTCCGGCTGCTTTCCCCATCCACGGCGGCTCCCGCGGCGCCGAGGGATCGCGTTTAACCTCAAGCTCCTGGCCTGACATCTCGCTCCAGGAGCCACTTCAAAAACCGGCTCTCAGATCGTTCCCATCTCCTCCTACTCCTTTTTCCTGTCGTTCCCACCCAAAGACACCCCTGAGCCCATTTTGGGATCCCGAAATGCGAGGAGAGGGCGACAGATGGTGACAGAGCCCACGAAATGCCACCTCCCGCCTCGGGGACTCCTCACACCTCGTCTCCAGAGCCCAGGGAGTGAAGAAAACCCCGAGGTCCCCAACTTCAAAGGTTGGAGCTGATGATCTCGGCGGCCTTTCCGGGCCTGGATGGATCCGGGACGCGGCGACGGGAGCGGAGGCTCCGGCCCGGGGCAGACGCTCGGGGAGGTTTTGTCTCAAAAAGCTTCCAGATCAAACAGCAGCGGGCAAGCCACGGATCCCCTGCCCAGGGAGGGCTGCTCAGCGCTCTTAAAACAACAAATTCCGGGGCCAAGGCTTAATGAAAAAATAGCAGGGGCTTCCAGAGCCGTCTGGGGTTTTCATCCGGCACACAACGAGAGCTCTCCTCCCCGTTTTCCGCCAGGAGGATGCCGAGGGCAGAGCCCGGCGGAATTCCCGCTGCTCATCCAGCTCCTCCTCGCCGGGAGAAGGGGGCGGCTGCGAGCGCCTCCTGAATTCTGAGGTTATTTAAACCAAGGCGCCTCGGAGCTCTGGCAGCGACAGCGCTCCATCGTTCCTCCAGCGGCATCCCAGGGGCTGTGGGAGCCTCTTCCCAAAATCCAGCAGCGGCCCACGTCCCTTCCCATCCCTCCAGCCCCCAAGGATGCATTTCCTCTCCTAAGACTTTAATATCCCAGGCAGACGAGCGGCGGGAGCGAAGATTGAGAAGGTCTCGTTCCTAAATTCGACTGGAAAATCAAATCCCTGCTCCCCAAACCTGCCCAGGAGCAGAAACGCCCCCACCCCATCATCCCCACGCCGCTGTGGAAATCCTCCCAGCCACCAGAGCGACCTTCCCCAAGGCTCTCCTGCTGCACCCGGGCCTGGAAAACTCCCGGATTTTAATAACCAGCCTCGTTTTGATTCGTTAAGGAGAAACACCCCCCGGAACGGGAGCCGGAAGCTCGGCTCCGAGGGTGCCTCTGGAAGTCCCGGAAGATCGGGACACAAATCCCCCTGGACCCCACCCACACAGGCCCAGGGGTGTCCGGAGATGTGAGGGCTGAATCAAAACCTCCAGAGAAACTAAAGCACATAAATCCACGCAGACCTGAGGCAGAAACACGTTTTAAATAAGAAGAGAAATTTTTAAGCGCCTTAAGCAAATAAGAGACTGAATTAGTTAGAAAAGGACCTAAAGCCCGGTTTAAAGTTCAGCAGCTTAATCTTTTACAAAAGGTAGTTAAGCTCTAGACCTAACCAAAACAACGCAGCCTTGCTAAGCACTCCGAGATGGAACAGGTGAGTTAAACGTGTAAAATTTGTGTAAGAAATTAACAAATACCACGGCACATCCATCTTAGCTTAGGATAGGCCCGGCAGAACCGTGATAAAACCGTGTTTTCACTTGATGGGCTGAAAGGAGAGTAAAATGTGCTGCTGTGGGGATGCTGGAGCTCACAGGACACAGTCACGGGCGTGGTCACTGCTGAGGGGCTGCCGCTCCTGCCGAGAGATTGATTTCAGCCAGGAAATAGAGAACTCGAGTTTGATTTCAGCCAGGAAATAGAGAAATTGAGTTTGATTTCAGCCAGGAAATAGAGAAATTGAGTTTGATTGGAGCCAGGAAATAGAGAAATTGAGTTTGATTTTAGCCAGGAAATAGAGAACTCGAGTTTGATTGTAGCCAGGAAATAAAGAACTTGAGTTTGATTGTAGCCAGGAAATAGAGAACTCGAGTTTGATTTCAGCCACAAAATAAAGAACCCAAGTTTGATTTTATCCAAGTTTGATTTCAGCCTGGAAATAGAGAACTCGAGTTTGATTGTAGCCAGGAAATAGAGAAATTGAGTTTGATTGGAGCTAGGAAATAGAGAACTCGAGTTTGATTTCAGCCAGGAAATAAAGAACTCGAGTTTGATTGTAGCCAGGAAATAGAGAATTCGAGTTTGATTGTAGCCAGGAAATAGAGAAATTGAGTTTGATTGGAGCCAGGAAATAGAGAACTCGAGTTTGACTGTAGCCAGGAAATAGAGAAATTGAGTTTGATTGGAGCCAGGAAATAGAGAACTCGAGTTTGATTTCAGCCAGGAAATAAAGAACTCGAGTTTGATTGGAGCCAGGAAATAGAGAACTCGAGTTTGATTTCAGCCACAAAATAAAGAACCCAAGTTTGATTTTATCCACGAAATAAAGAACTCGAGTTTGATTTCAGCCCGGAAATAGAGAACTCGAGTTTGATTGTAGCCAGGAAATAGAGAAATTGAGTTTGATTTCAGCCAGGAAATAGAGGACTCAAGTTTGATTGCAGCAAGGAAATAGAGAACTCAAGTTTGATTTCAGCCAGGAAATACAGAATTTGAGTTTGATTTTAGCCAGGAAATAGAGAACTCGAGTTTTATTTCAGCCAGGAAATAGAGAACTCGAGTTTGATTTCAGCCAGAAAATAAAGAACTAGAGTTTGATTTTAGCTACAAAATAAAGAACCCAAGTTTGATTTCAGGCCGGAAATAGAGAACTCGAGTTTGATTTTAGCCATGAAATAAAGAACTCAAATTCTTTGATTTCAGCCAGGAAATAGAGAAACTGAGTTTGATTGTAGCCAGGAAATAGAGAAATTCAGTTTGATTGTAGCCAGGAAATAGAGAACTCGAGTTCGATTTCAGCCATGAAATTAAGAACTCGAGTTTGATTTTAGCCATGAAATCAAGAACTCAACTTTGATTTCAGCCACGAAATAAAGAACCCAACTTCTACAACCGCCCAGTCTCCAACGAGGACGTGCCCAAAACTCGGCACCGGGGCAGGATAAATCCCAGCCCAACGCCAGAGCTTCCCGAGGCTCCGGCTGAGCGCAGCCTTGGCACGGGCACCGCCAGCCCCGGGGCAAGGGACAAATCCCAGCCAGGCCTCCGTGACCTCTGGAAAACACGGAATGCTGTCCCCGGCACGGGGACGCTCCCAGCTCGGGAGAGGCACCGGGATCCAGCTGAGCCCAAACCCACGGAGCCAGAACGATTCCCAGAGCCCAGAAATGTCAGGGATGACGAGGATAATTGGGAACGTGACCCAAAGAGAGGTTTTGGGCCATCCAAAGGCCACGGGGCCGTGTCCAGAGGCTGGGAAACGTCCCTGTGTCCCCTGGAGCGTTGGGAAGCGCTGGCTCCTGTGGCTCTGGAGAAATGTGGTTGTGTTTAAACAGAACCCAGGGAGAGCCAGGATTTCCCAATAACGCTGGAATCACCTGGTGCCACGTCCCAGGGATCCCCAGCATTCCCAGGGAGCTGCTCCAAGGGCCTCGTGTCCCACAGCCGGGGTGCAGGCACCTCCCAGGGGACAGGCCGGGGCGTGGAGCAGCTGCTGGAGCAATCCCAGCGATGGATGATGGATGTTCCCACTGGAGGCCGGGAATCGGCTCGGGATGGGGTCAGAGCAGCAGCTCCTGGATGAGTTTGTCCTGGAAAGCCCGAAGGTTCTGCTGTCCTTCCAATCCTTCATCCTCCATCCCCTTCTCATCCCCCATTCCCTCCTCATCCCCTTCTCATTGCCCAGTCCCTTCTATCCCTCATTCCCTCCTCATCCCTCATTCCCTGCACATCCCCCAATCCCATTCCCATCCTCTATCCCTTCCTCATCCTTCATTCCCTTCCCATCCCTCACCCTTTCCTCATCCCCCATTCCCCTCCCATCCTCTATCCCCTCCTCATCCCCCATGCCTTTGCCATCCCTCATCCTCTTCTCATCTCCCATTCCCTCCTCATCCCCCGTTCCCTCTTCATCTCCCATTCCCTTCCTGTCCCTCATCCCCCATTCCCTCCTCATCCTCCATTCCCTTCCTATCCCCCATTCCCTCCTCATCCCCCATTCCCCTCCTCATCCCCCATTCCCCTCCTCATCCCCCATTCCCTTCCTATCCCCCATTCCCTCCTCATCCTCCATTCCCTTCCTATCCCTCATTCCCTCCTCATCCCTCATTCCCTCCTCATCCTCCATTCCCCTCCTCATCCCCCATTCCCTCCTCATCCTCCATTCGCCTCCTCATCCCTCATTCCCACCTCATCCTCCATTCCCTCCTCATCCTCCATTCCCTTCCTATCCCCCATTCCCTCCTCATCCTCCATTCCCTCCTCACGCCCTGCAGGACCTCTGTGAGAAGAGGAAGAGCAGAGGATTTTTACAGCAATTGTTGCGCGCTGTTGGGTGTACATGCGGTGTTCAGGGACTGGTTTAAGCAGACACTTTTATGGTTTTAGCATCGTCCCATTGGCTAAAAACACATTTAAAATGCCCTGGAACAAAGAGAGCTTCGGCTTCTCTTGTTAGGGCTGAGTTTTGTCATCTTTTAGGTCTCTGCCTTCACTGAGAGTGACGATGGAATAAAAAACTCGTGGAATGGTTCCCGGTCACCTCGTCCTGTTATTGGAGATTAGATCCAACAATCCCCCATTCCCCCCTCATACCCCATTCCCTCCTCATTCCTCATTCCCTCCTCATTCCTCATTCCCTCCTCATCCCCTTCTCATTCCCTCCTCATCCTCTGTTCATCCCCCATTCCCTCCTCATTCCCTTCTCATATCTCATTCCCTCATCCTCTGTTCATCCCCTCATTCCCTCCTCATTCCCCATCCCCTCCTCATCCTCATCCTCAATCCCCTCCTCATCTTCGATCCCTTCCTCATCCCCTCATTCCCTCCTCATCCTCTCATTCCCTCCTTATCCCCCATCCCTTCCTCATCCCTCATTCCCTCCTGATCTCCTCATTCCCTCCTCATTCCCCATTCCCTCCTTATCCCTTCATCCCCTCCTCATCCCCTCCTCATCCCTCATTCCCCATTCCCACCTCATCCCCTCATTCCCTCCTCATTCCCTCCTCATCCCCTCATTCCCTCCTCATCCCTCATTCCCCATTCCCACCTCATCCCCTCATTCCCTCCTCATCCCCTCCTCATCCCCCATCCCCTCCCCCTGCATTCCTCAGGCGCTCCTGAACTCCAGCCCGAAGCTGCCTGATGTGCTCCCCAGGAATCCCAGGAATCCCCGTCCCCTGTGCAATCCCACCCTGCCACCGTCCCTTCGGAGAAATCCCGAAAGGATCCCCGGGATGGAGCTGCTGGAAAGGCAGAAGGCCCAGAGCCAGCACTGCTGGGCAGGGCAGCAGCGGAGGCTGCAAAATCCCGCCCTGGGATCCGTCCGACCCTCAAACTGCACCCGGAGCTTGCCAAGGGGAAAAAGCTCCAGGTGCCGGAGTTCATCCTGGTTTTTCCATGGATGCCGCGCAGAGCTGGAGGAAGGACACCTTTTTAAAACACCAGTTTCCACTCAATCTTTAGGAAAACGCCGTGGTGGCGCATTTCATGACCGAACCAGCGCACCAAAACCGAGATTAAAATTCACAAACAACTAACAGAGGCTCAGGACTCCACACGGAGCCTGGGAAAGATCCACCTTAAATCCAGTTCCACCTGGAAAATCCACCAGGAGCACAGAGCAAACCAGCCAAGGGAGCTTCCATCCTCAGCCCAGTTATAAACCCAGGGGACTCAGGATTTCTAGGAATCCAGACATCCCCAAAATCCTGCGGGACACAGCCGGGTGCTCCAAGCCCGGCTCCGGAGCCATCCCAGCATTTCCTGGGAATGCCAGTGAGCAGCTGGCAGCTCCAGGCCAGTTAATTGGGGAAAAGAACAAATAAATCTCTCCCTTCACTGCTCATCCACCAGACTTTTCTCTCCCTAATTCCAGCTGCTTTTTGATCCTGAGCTGCTGGAAGTTCCCAGAGCGGGGGAAAAGCCGTCAGGCAGCAGCAGCTCCCAGGGATCCAGGAATTATTTTCCTTTGGAATTTTATTTCTGTGTTAACCTCTGCAGGCACAAGAGGCCACGGGAGATCCTCGGCTCTCGGGATGATCCTTGAGCGGCTCTCTGCGATCTCCGGCCTGCAGGGCTGGCGTGGGAGGAGAGGGAAGGGATCCAAACCCGGATCTGCATCCCGGATTCCACACCCGGCTCTCTCTTCCATGGAGCCGCTGCTCATCCACGCCCTGAGGAGCCTCCTCCTCCTCCTCTCCAGCTGATGGCCAGAGCTGCATTCCCACCGAAATCCCGGACGGTGCTCACGTGTGCGCACCAGCTTTTGTGGCTGCCCCTGGATCCAAGGCCAGGGTGGACACTGGGGCTTGGATCCAGCTGGGACAGTGGGAATTGTCCCCGTGGATGGGATGGGATGATCCTTAAGCTTCCTTCCATCCCAAGCCATTCCATGATTCCATGAAAACCACGCAGGAGCTGCCCCCCAGCTCTGTCCCCCACAGGACGAAGAACCAACTCCACCCCGTTATTTCCAGGGAATTTTATGATCCCTCATCCCAGGCTGCTCCCACCGGCTGCCCCCATCCCTGGATTTGGGCAGGGCAGGAGCAGCCAATCCAGAGCCTGTCCGTGTTCTCCAGCTAGGAAAAATGGGAGGAAGGGCTGGAATTGGTGAGGAAAACACCAGGAGAAGCCACAGGATTCCCTCGGAGCGAGGGATGGAGAAGGAACGGAGCCGCGGGAGCCGGAGGGACGGGAAGAATGGCAGGAGCAGCGCTGTGGATTGGGGAGGGATGGGAACAAAGGTCCAGAAGTTTCTCCAACCACAAGAGCACAAAAAGGTTCTGAAATGACGGAATTTCCTCCGAGTTTTTCACCTAAAATCCACGGATGTGGCTGGATGTCCACATCCCTCCTCATCCATCACATCCATCAGCACAGAGCCGGGAGACTGGAATCCTCTCCCAGAATCCTGAGCACGGAACTGGAAGCTACCAGACAACACCTCCGCCCTGTGATGTCCCAAAAATGGATAAATATTAAGATTAAAATAAAATTAAATAAATTTAAATAAATTTAAAAGATTAAATAACTACGTAAAGTGTTCCCTGCATTAAATGGGCACCGAAAAGAAATGGAATTCCTGTTCCTTCCCAAGCCACAGGGACCTGGGAAGGATCATCCCAAAGCTCTGCCTTCAAAGGAACTGAAGGAGAACTTTTATAGGGAATTCTGCTCTGGGAATTGCTGCCTCAGGTAAATCCAGCACCTGGAGCCCTCCCAGATGTCACCCCCGTGCACATCTGGACGCACATCTGGACCGGGAAGTTCAATCTGAATAAAAAGTTTGCTGAACTCTCAGATGCCAACAGGCCCCTCCCCACAGCTCCATTCCGTGAGGGAAGGCTGGGCCTGCTTTCCCAAAAAGCCAGGAAGGAGCTGGGAAGAGAAAAAGGCACCAAAACACAGGGAATTAAATTAATTACGCAGCTCCTCGAGTTAGGCTGTTTCAGAGAAAAGCTGGGGTTTGTAAGACAAAAAAAATTGGATTTGTCTCCGCCCAGAAACACGACAGCAGAATCCCAGGAGCTCCTGGAGAATTCCAGCCAAGTCCTTGCCATAAACCAGCATTCCCAGGCATCCATCACCAGCGGGGAAGGATCTCCCTGCCCACCTCACTGCCCCTGCTCCCGAATTCCTGCAAAGCTGCAAAACCCTCCCGAGGAGCAACCTCAGAGCCTCTCCGAGCTCTGCTGCCCCGGCCGGGATGAGACGAAATCCAAACATTCGGCGGGAGCGGGAAAGGCGATTCCTGGGATGTTCCGTTCATCGGCTCCCCCTGCACAGACACAGCCACCGGAAAAGGCAAGGGAGGCACAGGCCAGGTCTGGGCAGGACTGAAAACCAGTCAAGGACGCCGAAATTAACGGGAATTGCGGCGCACAAACTCTTCCCTTTTTGTCCCAAAACCGGGGAATCAACCCAATGTCTCCAGGTCTCCCAGCAGCACCGACTCCCTGTGCCGGGCAGTGGGAATGAGGAGGAGGAAATGGAGTTATGGGGAGTTACAGCCCCAGCTGCCCCCCCCAGACTGCCAAGAAACGGAGGAAAACTCCAGCTGGGAGAAGCCAAGGACCCAACGGATCCTCACTTCTCAACGTGAGAAATTCAGGATGAAACCCCAGGAGCAGCCAGGGAAGGAACAACCATTCCTCACCCAGCAACAGAATTCCAAACTCAATCCGCTGCCTCGGCTTGGAGAAGCAGAACTTCCACACGACGAACGAACCCCCAACCTCTTCCCCAAAAAAAACCCCCACGTGTGTTTTGGGTTGCAACACGTAACCGAAGTTGTGCATTATCCTAATTCCATCTGTTGGAACCGCCTGGGGAGGTGTTTTTATCCCTTCCCTCCTCCCCGCAGGGATCTCTGCTGTTCAGGGGCCCTCCAGGCTCACTGCAGGCCTGAGACAATTCCATCAGCCCAGGGGAGGAGCCCGGCATTCCCAGCCGGATCAAACCCGGGACAGGGAACAGCAGCACAGCCCGTGTGCGCTGGATCGCCAGAGGAACCCCGGAGCACCTCAGCACCACGGAACCTTCTGCAGGATCCTCTCTGCTCCACCAGAGCCACAGCCGGCACTGCAGGAGGATTGATCTGGGCTGTGTCCAGCTCCCTGACCAACAGGGCGTCAGGTCGTGTTCTGACTCCGTCAGGGTTCTTCCAGGATTTTTGTTCAATTCCTTGTTTTTTTGTACTACTACATTTGTATTTTAATATTCCCAGTGAAGAACTGCTATTCCTATTCCCATCTCTGCCTGAAAGCCCCCTCAACTGCAAAATTATAATAATCCAGAGAGAGGGGGTTCACATTCCCCACTCCAAGGGCAGCCCCAGCTTTTCCTTTACCTCTCTCTCCAAACCAAGACTCAGAATTCCAAACTCAATCCGCTGCCTCGGCTTGGAGAAGCAGAACTTCCACACAATGAACCTCACCTGGCACTGCAGGAGGATTGATCTGGGCTGTGTCCAGCTCCCAGACCAACAGGGTGTCAGCTCGTGTTCTGACTCTGTCAGGGTTCTTCCAGGATTTTTGTTCGATTCCTTGGTTTTTTGTACTACTACATCTGTATTTTTAATATTCCCTGTAAGAACTGTTATTCATTCCTATTCCCATATCTCTGCCTGAAAGCCCCCTCAACTGCAAAATTACAATAATTCAGAGAGAGTTCACATTCCCCACTCCAGGGGCAGCCCCCGCTCTCCCTTTACCTCTCTTTCCAAACCAAGACTCAGAATTCCAAACTCAATCCGCTGCCTCGGCTGGGAGAAGCAGAACTTCGGCACAACGAACGAACCCCCAACCTCTTCCCCAAAAAAAAACCCCACGTGTGTTTTGGGTTGCAACACGTAACCAAAAGTGTGCATTATCCTATTTCCATCTGTTGGAACCGCCTGGGGAGGTGTTTTTATCCCTTCCCTCCTCCCCGCAGGGATCTCTGCTGTTCAGGGGCCCTCCAGGCTCACTGCAGGCCTGAGACAATTCCATCAGCCCAGGGGAGGAGCCCGGCATTCCCAGCCGGATCAAACCCGGGACAGGGAACAGCAGCACAGCCCGTGTGCGCCGGATTGCCAGAGGAACCCCGGAGCACCTCAGCACCACGGAACCTTCTGCAGGATCCTCTCTGCTCCACCAGAGCCACAGCCGGCACTGCAGGAGGATTGATCTGGGCTGTGTCCAGCTCCCAGACCAACAGGGTGTCAGCTCGTGTTCTGACTCTGTCAAGGTTCTTCCAGGATTTTTGTTCGATTCCTTGGGTTTTTGTCCTACTACATTTGTATTTTAATATTCCCAGTGAAGAACTGCTATTCCTATTCCCATCTCTGCCTGAAAGCCCCCTCAACTGCAAAATTATAATAATTAAGAGAGAGGGGGTTCACATTCCCCATTCCAAGGGCAGCCCCAGCTTTTCCTTTACCTCTCTCTCCAAACCAAGACACAGAATTCCAAACTCAATCCGCTGCCTCGGCTGGGAGAAGCAGAACTTCCACACAATGAACCTCACCCGGCACTGCAGGAGGATTGATCTGGGCTGTGTCCAGCTCCCAGACCAACAGGGTGTCAGCTCGTGTTCTGACTCTGTCAGGGTTTTTCCAGGATTTTTTTGTTTGCTTGTTTTTTGTACTACCACATCTGTATTTTTAATATTCCCAGTAAGAACTGTTATTCATTCCTATTCCCATATCTCTGCCTGAAAGCCCCCTCAACTGCAAAATTACAACAATTCAGAGAGAGTTCACATTCCCCACTCCAAGGGCAGCCCCAGCTTTTCCTTTACCTCTCTTTCCAAACCAAGACACAGAACTCCAAACTCAATCCGCTGCCTCGGCTGGGAGAAGCAGAACTTCCACACAACGAACGAACCCCCAACCTCTTCCCAAAAAAAACCCCCACCAAGGACGTGCGATTCCCGCCGGATCCCACCTGCTTCATGGCGGTCTCGCCGATCTTGTCCGAGTGCTTGCGGATGCTCTCCAGGAAGTCCTTGAGGTCGGACATGGAGAGCTCCTTGATCTCCTCGCGCAGCAGCGGGATGTTGTCCACCATCACCTTGCAGAAGCGGTAGTGGCTCACCTGGGGCAGGAACGTGTGCTCCAGGTGCTCCAGGGTCTTCAGGGCCGGGTAGTGCCTGGGGAGAGCAGGGTTCGATCGGAGTTTTAAAGGTTTTTTATAATTATTTTTTTGGTTGTTTGGATATTTTGTTTTATTATGGGGTTTTTTTTGTGGTTTATCTGCTATTGTGTAGCAGTAGGTAGATGATATTGGGGATTAGTTCGATTGGATTTGAGGCTGGGTAGTGCCTGGGGAGAGCAGAATTCAATCGGAGTTTTAAAGCTTTTTATAATTAGTTTTTAGGTTGTTTGGATATTTTGTTTTATTATGTGTTTTTTTGTGGTTTATTTGTTGTTATGTAGCAGTAGGTAGATGATATTGGGGATTAGTTCCATTGGATTTGAGGCTGGGAAGTGCCTGGGGGAGCAGGATTCCATCGGAGTTTTAAAGATTTTTTATAATTATTTTTTAGGTTGTTTGGATATTTTTGTGGTTTATTATGGGGTTTTTTTTGATTTTTATTTGTTGTTGTGTAGTAGGTAGATGATATTGGGGATTAGTTCAGTTTGATTTGAGGCTGGGAAGTGCCTGGGGGAGCAGGAAAAGGAGCAAGATTTGATTAAAGTTTTTTTATAATTATTTTTTTTTGGTTGTTTGGCTATTTTGTTTTATTATGTGTTTTTTTGTGGTTTATTTGCTATTGTGTAGCAGTAGGTAGATGATATTGGGGATTAGTTCCATTGGATTTGAGGCTGGGAAGTGCCTGGGGAGAGCAGGATTCCATCGGAGTTTTAAATTTATTCATTTAAATTAATTTATTTTAAATAAGCTTAAATAATTTAAATTATTAAATGAATAATGATTTATTAGGTTGTTTGGATATTTTTGTGGTTTATTTTGTGGTTTTTTGTGGTTTATTTGTTGTTGTGTAGTAGGTAGATGATATTGGGGATTAGTTCGATTGGATTTGAGGCTGAGAAGTGCCTGGGGGAGCAGGAAAAGGAGCAAGATTTGATTAAAGTTTTTTTATAATTAATTTTTTTTGGTTGTTTGGATATTTTGTTTTATTATGTGGTTTTTTGTGGTTTATTTGTTGTTGTGTAGCAGTAGGTAGATGATATTGGGCATTAGTTCGATTGGATTTGAGGCTGGGAAGTGCCTGGGGAGAGCAGGATTCCATCGGAGTTTTAAAGTTTTTTATAATTATTTTATAGGTTGTTTAGATATTTTTGTGGTTTATTATGGGGTTTTTTTTGAGGTTTACTTGTTGTTGTGTAGTAAGTAGATGACACTGGGGATTAGCTCGATTGGATTTGAGGCTGGGAAGTGCCTGGGGGAGCAGGAAAAGGAGCAAGATTTGATTAAAGTTTTTTTATAATTATTTTTTTTGGTTGTTTGGATATTTTGTTTTATTACGGGTTTTTTTTGTGGTTTATCTGCTATTGTGTAGCAGTAGGTAGATGATATTGGGCATTAGTTCGATTGGATTTGAGGCTGGGAAGTGCCTGGGGAGAGCAGGATTCCATCGGAGTTTTTAATTAATTAATTTAAATTAATTTATTTTAAATAAGCTTAAACAATTTAAATTATTAAATTAATAATTATTTTTTAGGTTGTTTGGATACTTTTGTGGTTTACTATGGGGTTCTTTTATGGTTTATTTGTTTGCTGTGCAGTAGGTAGATGATATTGGGGATTAGCTCAATTGGATTTGAGGCTGGGAAGTGCCTGGGGAGAGCAGGATTCCATCGGAGTTTTAAAGGTTTTTTATAATTATTTTTTAGGTTGTTTGGATATTTTGTTTTATTATGGGTTGTTTTTTTTGTGGTTTATTTGCTATTGTGTAGCAGTAGATAGATGATATTGGGGATTAGTTCCATTGGATTTGAGGCTGGGAAGTGCCTGGGGGAGCAGGAAAAGGAGCAGGGTTTGGTTAGAGTTTCAAGGTTTTTAATAATTTTTTTTTTTTTAATATTTTGTCTTCTATTACATTTTTTTAGGTTTATTTGTAGGTAGATGATATTGGGGTTTAGTTTGATCGGATTTAGTGATGCAGGGAGAGCTTTGACTGAGTTTTGTTGGTTTTATTTTAAGAGAATTTAAATTCAGGGATTTGGGGTTTTTTTTTACATAACAAACTTTGGAGGTTTATTTATATTTATCAACTTATCAAAATACCCCAAAATAAATTTTGAGGGTTATTTCGATAAGTTGATAAATCAGTTATTTGTTATATACTGGGTTATATATATTGTTATATACTGGTTATATATATAAGTATATAAATACACTGATTTATATTTGTTAAATACCAATTTGTGGGAAAAACCCTTTTTCTAACTCAGACATGGGGGTTTTGAGAGGTGTTTTTAAAGATTCAATTCCATTTTCAGTCTCATTAAGAAGAGAGAGACGGTGCAGACGTTACAATCCCTCACAATCAGAAGCCAAATTATTTCTTAATTACATTAAAAGCGTTTTTCAGCTTTTACCACACAACACTGCTAGTAACTTCTAACACCAATCACCGATCATTTTACCCCACAATTCATCTTTCACAGCTCTAATTCTCCAAAATGTCTGGAGATATTCCCAAAGCCATCGTTCGAAACTCGTCTCCGGCTCAGTTTCTCTCTCAACAACGTCCGTCCTGTTCCCTGGCATTTCTAAATCAGCGTTCCTCATCTCAGAGCCTGCACACAGATCCCTGCTGCTGGAATTCTGGGCGCTGGGAATTCCAGATTTCTGTGCTGGCAGGCGCCGACCCCAAAGAAAACACTGGACCTGAGGCCGTGGAGAAGGTTCCCAAAATCGAGCGACAGCGCTGGGATGGTGGGTGTGTGGTAGAACAGAGGTGTGGGATATCACAGGGCGCAGAACTCAGGGAAATGCTCTCTCTCCACCCTGACCATTCCTCTGGGATCAGCTCCGCACCTCCGGCTCCCGGCCGTGGATTCTCCATGTGGGAAATGCCTGAGCTGCTTTAGAAACGTCCCCGAACTCCCGCTGTCTGCGGGGTTGATTCCCCCCAAAAACACAAACCAAACCCAACCCCGATGCCAGGAATCGCCTCCTGGCTGCCCATCCTGAAAGGACCCAAGGGAGACCTGGAGCGGATAAAATCATGGAATCTCCTGGGCTGTGTCTGGAGCCATCAAACCCAGAC
This sequence comes from Hirundo rustica, assembly GCF_015227805.2. NCBI lineage: Eukaryota > Metazoa > Chordata > Aves > Passeriformes > Hirundinidae > Hirundo > Hirundo rustica. The sequence goes on along the minus strand of NC_053454.1, from coordinate 507,360 downwards.
CAAAAAAAAAAAAAAAGGGAAAAAAAAAAAACCCCTCAGCCAAGGCTCCCAATATTCCTTAAATGTGGCTTTCAGCGTGGATTTGTTTCCAAATGAACCAATCCAAATAAGGGAGGGGGGAAAAAAGGGATGCAACTCTCAGCTGCAGCCCCTGGAAACGCTGTCCAGAGGGAGCAGCTTGCGGATTCCCTGCAGGAATTCCCAGAGATCAGCTCCGGCTCTCATCCCACATCTGCCAGCCCCAAAAACAGCCCTGGGATATTTGGAGAGCCCATCCCTACCCTGGGAAGAGCCGGGAGCTCCTGGGAATCCCAGAGCAGGGATGGGAATGCTTTTTCCAGCCTGGCATCCAGCTGCAGCCACGTTTTCCCGCTTCCAGCAGCTGCTCCGTGCCCAGTTTGCCACCCCCAGGGCTCCAAACTCGCTCCGTGCTGCCCAAGCAAACCAGAATTCCTGCCAACATCCCGGAGTTTTCATCCCTCAGCATCCCAGCAGATGCAGGGCGGGGAAGCTCCAGGATTTGAAGCCCAGCATTCCCGAGTGTTGAGGAGTTATTTCCACAGCAAAAAGAAGTTTTCTCCCCAATTTTCACCACCCCGAGATTTCCAGCTCTTTGGGTCCCCCCCACATTCCCTGGAATGTCTCAGATTGGATTAAGATTTGTGTTATGGCACTCATGGAATAAAATTCTGTTGGCTGCGTGCACAGTATTGAGGTTCCAGGAAAAAACCTTAATTCCCAAAATCTCAACCTGCTGCCGTCCCAATTCCCAGCTGCACCACAGGAGGCTGAGCAGGGCTGTGAGGGAAAGCAGCCAAAATCCCAGGAATTTTAACCTGGAAAGGTTGGTTTTGAACGTTTAAACTGCTGAGGTTCTGCTCCAATTATCCAGCACCAACCAATTCCCTGGACCCTTCCCATAAAACCCCAGCTCAGCCCAAATTTACCTCTTGGATTTCATCTGGTCCCGCAGCTTGCTGTACATCTCCAGCACTGGGAAAAGAAGGAAAACACAGCTCTGAGACAGGGAGCACGCAGCTGGGAATCAAAGCAGCTCCAAAAAGGGGGGGAAAAAAAAATTGGGAATTCAAGCAAAGAGCTCCAAAAACGAGGAGCCAAGGGGAGGTTCCTCACCGGGGAGACACAGCGTGAGCTTATCCACCGTGGCCGAGATGTTCCTCTGCTGCAGCCGGCACTGCCTCAGCTCCTCCATGGCCAGGATCAGCTGGAAAAACGGGAAAAGCTCCCTCAGGATCAGCAAACACCCCTGGGGACTGCTGGAACCCCGGGCACTGGGAATTCCAGAGTTTCTGTGCTCACAGGCACTGAGGCCCCAGGCAAACACTGCATTGACCTGAGGCCGTGGAAAAGGATCCCAGAATGGAGTGACAGCGCTGGGATCGTGGGTGTGGGGTTTGGATAGAAGTGTGTGAGAGCACAGGGGGCAAAACTCAGAGCTGAAGGGTTTGGAATCCAGGAATAGAGATAAAGCAGGGTGGAGGATTTAGGGCAGAGGCTGAGTCCTTCTTTTTCTTGGTCGGGGTGGGATTTTGGAATTGGAGAGAAAAATCCACATTGAGAGCCATGGGTGGTTGGTTATTGGGTTAAAAGTAAAAATAATTTAGGTGCCATTTCTTAATTTGTGCTCAAAAGTCCTTGTAAAGAGTTAGAGCCATTTTCACTTTGTCAGCAGAACTCACAACCTGTGAGACTTTTATAGGTAAGAATTAATAAACACCTGAGCCCGAACACGAAAATCCATCTCCGGAGCGTTTAATCCCGGCTCTAACAGAGGAAAAGAAGATTAAAACCCCACAGGTGCCCATCCCAAGAGCAGGATGAACCCAAACCCTGCCCTGATAAACCATGAGCTCAGGGTCAGGGTAGCTCCAGCAAGGGGAACTTCCCCGAATTCCCTGGATTTCATCGGAGGGAGCAGCAAAACCAAAGGCAGCAAAGCGGCCTCGGAGCGCATCCTGTGGATGCAAAAATGTTCCTTCCTTTCCCACTTCGGGCACCTCTTCCAAGTTTTCTGGGTCTCAGAGGATGTGGCTGCTCGCTCCCGGGGGATTCTCCTCATCCCAAAGCTCACTGGGATTTCTCAGGGATGAGGCTCCAGAGAAAATCCTGGGATGGGGACAAGGGGAAAACCAAGGATACAAGGTCAGGTTGGAAAGAGAATTCTCTTCATCCCAAAGGTAACAGGGATTTCTCGGGACTGAGGCTCCAGAGAAAATCTTGGGATGGGGAGAAGAGGGAAAAAGGGATACAAGGAAGAAAATCTCACATCCCAAAGCTAAAATGGATTTCTCGGTGCTCAGGTTCCAGGAGCAAATCCTGAGATGGGGAAAAGGGAAAACAGGGATACAAGGCCAGGTTGGACAGGGAATTCTCCACATCCCAAAGCTCACAGGAATTTCTCAGTGCTCAGGCTTCAAGGGAAAAACTTGGGATGTGGGAAAAGGGAAAAATAAGGATAACAAGAAGAGAATTCTCACATCCCAAAGCTCACAGAGATTTCTTAGTGCTCAGGCTTCAAGGGAAAAACCTGGGATGTGGAAAAGGGAAAAACAGGGATACAAGGCCGGGTTGGACAGGGAATTCTCCTCATCCCAAAGCTCACAGGGATTATTCAGTGTTCAGACTCCAAGAGAAATCCAGGGGATGGGGAAAAAGGGAAAAACAAGGGTACAAGGAGGGAATTCTCAAATCCCAAAAGTAACAGGGATTTTTCAGTCTCAGGCTTCAAGGGAAAATCCTGGGATGTGGAAAAGGGCAAACAAGGATACAAGGCCAGGTTGGACAGGGAATTCTTATATCCCAAAGCTCACAGGGATTTCTCCGTGCACAAGCTCCAAGGGAAAAACCTAGGATGTGGAAAAGGACAAAACAAGGATACAAGGCCAGGTTGGACAGGGAATTCTCCTCATCCCAAAGCTTACAGGGATTATTCAGTGTTTAGGCTCCAAGAGAAATCCAGGGGATGGGGATAAAGGGGAAAACAAGGATAACAAGGAGAGAATTCTCAAATCCCAAAAGTAACAGGGATTCTTCAGTGCTCAGGCTCCAAGAGGAATCCTGAGGATGTGGAAAAGAGAAAACAAGGATAACAAGGAGAGAATTCTCAAATCCCAAAAGTAACAGGGATTCTTCAGTGCTCAGGCTCCAAGGGAAAAACCTGGGATGTGGAAAAGGGCAAACAAGGTTACAAGGCCGGGTTGGACAGGGAATTCTTATATCCCAAAGCTCACTGGGATTTCTCAGGGCTCAGGCTCCAAGGGAAAAACCCAGGATGTGGAAAAAGACAAAACAAGGATACAAGGCTGGGTTGGACAGGGAATTCTCCTCATCCCAAGCTAAAATGGATTTCTCAGTGCTCAGATTCCAGGAGAAATCCTGGGATGTGGGAAAAGGGAAAAACAAGGTTACAAGGCCAGGTGGGACCAGGAATTCTCCCCCCCATCCCAATCCAGGCTGTAATTCCAGGACTGCATCCATCACTTACCTCTTTCCCTTCGTTCTGCAGCTTCCGGTTGGTGTCCGTCACTTGGTTCTGCGGGAATATTGGGAAGAACACAAAGCACATCCCATAAATCAGGACAACGTTCCTCCCACCAGAACAAGCTGTCCATAAACACCGTCCCTCCCCACGGCTCCCATTCCATGGAAAAAGCTGTTTATGGCTGATTTAACAGCCACTGCCACGGGGGGACAAATCCAGGGATTTTCCTCTTTGCCACCAGAGAAAAGGGAAAGGCAACAGGAATTAATTCCGAGGGCACGGAAGCCTCAAAATGCCGGAGTTTTCATGGAGCCAGTTTGGAAAAATCCCGGTTTTCACCTGAGTGGGGGAGGAATTCATTCCCTTCCCCGCCGTAAAATAAATTCCATTTAGGTTTTAGCTCCTTCGTATCCCAGTGGGAAAGGATTCTTTAGCAGGAGCTTTCCCTAGAAATAATCATTTTATATTTCTAGAAATCCTTATAAAACTTCCTTTGGGATCTTCGTCTCCCCACTCCCGCCTGGTGTAAGATATTTTTATACGCCTGGGATAAAAAAAAAAAACCTTGGTATTTTTTCTGGATTATCCCGCCAAGCTGAGGCTCAGAGCTGGGAAATTTCCCACTGGGAAAACCCGAGGATTCCCAGCCCCAGCAGGATCCTCAGGAGGATTTGGGGGCTCATCAGGACGGGAAATCAGGAGTTCTCCCATTATTCAGCCAACGAGGACTTTGGGAATTCTCCTGAGCTTAGGAAGGGAAGGGTTGGAAACCCTGGGACAGCTGGAAAAACCAACACAGACTTCCAAGCCAACATTCCCAGCTCCAGATCTCCAGCAACGCAGCCGATTCCCGAGGGAACTCCAGCAGGACTGCTCAGGGTTGGGAGATTTCACATCGCTCCCAGATTTCTGCGCCGTAAAACTCCTTTTTTTTCCCTCAAAAAGTTCCTTCTGCAGCTCCTAAAGCTGGGAATGTTCATTCCCAGGCTCGTCCCTGGGAAAGGTTTCTGGTCTGATCCAGGCTCTCCCCACAGCAGGAGCTGCTGCTGCATTCCTGCCCCGTTTTGGGAACAAATTCCCGCCTGATTCCCAAAGTTCTGCTCTTTCTGGGAGCAGAACCTTCCCCAGAGCTCGGGAAACACCAGGAGCTGGGAGACAGAGCCCTCAAAGCACTTCCAGGAGCGGGAGATCTCACAAATCCACCCAAGAGCTTCGGAATAATTATGGAAATGAGGAATTTTTAAAGGAATTTCACCCCAGGGAAGGAAGGGCAGGTGGGGCTCCATCCTCCAGCAGGATGGGAAGGAGGAGCAGGAGGAGCTCCAAGGGGGATTGGGAAGGTAAAAACCATCCTGGAGCAGAAATCCAGCAGGGAGCAGCGGAGAGAGCTGGGAAAGGGCTGGAGAATTCCTGAGGGAGCTGGGAAAAGGGGCTGGAGAATTCCTGAGGGAGCTGGGAAAGGGCTGGAGAATTCCTGAGGGAGCTGGGAAAGGGCTGGAGAATTCCTGAGGGAGCTGGGAAGGGGCTGGAGAATTCCTGAGGGAGCTGGGAAGGGGCTGGAGAATTCCTGAGGGAGCTGGGAAAGGGCTGGAGAATTCCTGAGGGAGCTGGGAAAGGGCTGGAGAATTCCTGAGGGAGCTGGGAAGGGGCTGGAGAATTCCTGAGGGAGCTGGGAAGGGGCTGGAGAATTCCTGAGGGAGCTGGGAAGGGGCTGAGCCTGGAGAAAAGGAGGCTCAGTGGGACCTTGTGGCTCTGCACCAGTCCCTGACAGGAGGGGACAGCCGGGGGGAATTTGGGATCTCATCCCAGGGAACAGGGACAGGAGGAGAGGGAACGGCCTCAGCCTGGGCCAGGGTGGATTTTGGGGAAATTCCTCCTGGAAAGGGATGTCCAGCTTTGGATGGGGCTGCCCAAAGAGGAAGTGGAGTCTCAATCCCTGGAAGGGTTCGAACCCCTGTGGACGCGGCACTTGGGAATGTGGTTTAGTGGGAACGAGGCTGAGATTAAAGATCCTGAACAACTTTCCCAACCTTAACAATTCCACGATCCCACAATCTCCGTCCTTTTCGGGCTCACCAGGTCAGACAGAAGGGGGAACTTTGGATTCATCCACATAAAATCAATTCCGGATCCATTTTTTTTTTTTCCCCCGTTTGGAAAAGATCCTGAGCAGCCACGATCCCCCCACCCCGACCCCGGTCCAGGTTTGTGGTGCTCCCTTTAATCCCCACAGCAGCCATGGCGCTTTTGAAACTTCCCAGGATGGAAGAGAGGAGTTATCCATGATTTCCCCTCCAGCATCTGCATCCCATCTCTCTCCCCCTGCTGCAGTAGCTCCAGCTCTCCTGGCTCCCTGCCCTTCCCAAAACCTGCTCATTTCCTTTATGATGTACGGCAGCTTTTACGAGCGGGAGCCCAGCCTCTCTCTCCAAAGATTATTTCATTTGCTCGGATCCCGAAAATCCCACCAGGAAAAAGATAAATAAAATAATAATAACAATAATAAAAAAAAGCCCCAAAAAGAAAAGGCAATCCGTGTCTCCGTGTCGGGTAATTTAAAACCGCTCCTAAAACAACGGGCCGAGGAGTTCGCTGCTCGCATTCCACAGCAATCCCAGCTCCAGGGAAAAGGCAGGATGGAGAGGATCCACGCACGCTCCCGGTTTTTGGGAGGGCAGGGGGTGGTGTTTGGGATTGTTCCTGGAGTCTCCGGGCCCGGGTGATTGTTCACACAGACCCCATGGAGCTAAGCTGGGCTTTGCAGAGCCGGGATTTGCCGAGCCGGGCCAGACAGACAGGTGGCACGGGAGGGAGGAGGCAGCGGGAGTGTTGGAGTCCAGGGAATTCCTTTGGCTGCCCTGGAGGGTCAGGGACCTGGGCAGGGGGGTCTGGGACCCCAGCCCAGAGCCCAGGGCTCAGAGAGACACTGGATTTGATCTCAGTCCATGGGAGAGGCTTCTTGCACTGCAGGAAGCATTGCAGGCCACAAGAGTGTGAAATACAGTAGTTTAGTATATCACAGGGTGAAAAAACAGTGGGTTTGGATTTCTTGTATTGAAGTGAGTGGGGCAAGATGGAGAATTTAGGGTGTTGTCTCCTTCTTCTTCCTTCTCCTTCCTTCACTCCATTTCTGCAGTGACGTTGGCACAAAGCAGTCAGTGAGGATTGGGTCAGAGTAGAGATGACCTTTTTACTAATAGTGATAGACATTGGTAATAAATAGTAAATAAAGAATACGTAGCAATTAGTGTAAAAGATAAGGACAGCCCAGAGACAGGAGAAGTCACCAGATGTCCGAGCCGCGGCAAACATCTTTTGGACACTGAGAAAATTGTAAGATAAGAACTAATAAACGAAGCGTGTAACCTTGAAGACTCCGTCTTTTCCTGCGTTTGGCACAGAGCTTTGCAGAGGGCCAGGGCTCTAAAACCACCTGAATGCCGGGGAATTTAAACTCCTGAAAAGGAGACCCTGACAGCTGCCGTCCCTGGGTGGGCAGGAACAAACTGGCGTCCCTGAGTGAGCAGAACCACGGGAGCACTCCAGGGATTTGCGGGAGGGCCAAGCTGCTCCTCCATCCGCAGCCCCGGAGCTCAGAGAGTCCTTGGGATCCTTCCAGAGGGGCAAAACGCTGGGAGAGAGGAGCAGAGGGAGCTGCAGAGGAATCCTGGGAATGGGGCAGGCTCTGGATCCATCCCAGTGACCTCCACCGGAGAGGGAAGGGAGCGACCCTTCCTGCTGGGAACTCAGGAGCTGCTCCCGGAACTCCTCCCGACAAACGAGGGAAAATTCCTTCACCAAAAGCGTTGTCCAGCCCTGGCAGGGGTGGAGACCCCATCCCTGAGGGATCCAAAGCCACGGATGTGGCACTTGGGGACGAGGAGCAGCGCTGGGGATGGTTGGGCTCCATGGGCTCAGAGGGATTTTCCAACCGGAACAATTCTGGGATTCTGTGAAACGAGGCAGGAATCATCTCTGGTTTATGACTGACGGGCCCAAAAGCTGTAGGATTCAAACAGGGCTTTGCAGCCACAGGAGCTGAGATCCCTGGAGAAGGAAGGGCAGCTCCAGCTGGGACAACACCGGGTGAGGTGGGAGAAAAATCCATCAGGAATGGCACAGCTGAATGGGAGAATCATGGAATGGGTCAGGTTGGAAGGATCTTAAATCCCAAAAATTCCGCCCCATCCATGGGCAGGGACAGCTCCCACTGTGCCAGGTGGATCCAAATCCATCCAACCTGGCCTTGGGCACTGCCAGGGAGCCAGGGGCAGCCACAGCAAATCTGGGAATTCCAGAATTCCCAGCCCCTCCCCACCCTCCCCGACAGGAATTCCCAGTTCCCAAGATCCCATCATTCTGTCCATGGCATGAACGCAACGGCAGCTCTTTGCTGAGCCACAGCAGGGGAGCTCCTTTGCTGGGAATCACAGAATCCCAAAATCATCACGGCTGGAAAAGATCATCCAGTCCAACTCCAACCATCCCAGCGCCGCCAGGGCCAGCACTGACCCCTGTCCCCAAGTGCCACATCCACGCTTTAAATCCCTCAGGGATGGAAACTCCAAACATCCCTGGGCACTGAGCGCCCTTTCCATGAGGAAATTCCTGCTGCTCTCCACCCTGAGCCTCCCCTGGCCCAGCCTGAGGCCGTTCCCTCTCCTCCTGTCCCTGTTCCCTGGGATAAGATCCCAAATTCCCCCGGCTGTCCCCTCCTGTCAGGGACTGGTGCAGAGCCACAAGGTCCCACTGAGCCTCCTTTTCTCCAGGCTCAGCCCCTTCCCAGCTCCCTCAGGAATTCTCCAGCCCCTTCCCAGCTCCCTCAGGAATTCTCCAGTCCCTTTCCCAGCTCCCTCAGGAATTCTCCAGCCTCTTCCCAGCTCCCTCAGGAATTCTCCAGGCCCCTTCCCAGCTCCCTCAGGAATTCTCCAGCCCTTTCCCAGCTCCCTCAGGAATTCTCCAGCCCCTTCCCAGCTCCCTCAGGAATTCTCCAGCCCTTTCCCAGCTCCCTCAGGAATTCTCCAGCCCCTTCTCAACTCCCTCAGGAATTCTCCAGCCCTTTCCCAGCTCCCTCAGGAATTCTCCAGCCCCTTCCCAGCTCCCTCAGGAATTCTCCAGCTCCTTTCCCAGCTCCCTCAGGAATTCTCCAGCCTTTCCCAGCTCCCTCAGGAATTCTTCAGCTCCTTTCCCAGCTCCCTCAGGAATTCTCCAGCTCCTTTCCCAGCTCCCTCAGGAATTCTCCAGCCTTTCCCAGCTCCCTCAGGAATTCTCCAGCCCCTTCCCAGCTCCCTCAGGAATTCTCCAGCCCCTTCTCAACTCCCTCAGGAATTCTCCAGCCCTTTCCCAGCTCCCTCAGGAATTCTCCAGCCCCTTCCCAGCTCCCTCAGGAATTCTCCAGCTCCTTTCCCAGCTCCCTCAGGAATTCTCCAGCCTTTCCCAGCTCCCTCAGGAATTCTTCAGCTCCTTTCCCAGCTCCCTCAGGAATTCTCCAGCTCCTTTCCCAGCTCCCTCAGGAATTCTCCAGCCTTTCCCAGCTCCCTCAGGAATTCTCCAGCCCCTTCCCAGCTCCCTCAGGAATTCTCCAGCCCTTTCCCAGCTCCCTCAGGAATTCTCCAGCCCCTTTTCCCAGCTCCCTCAGGAATTCTCCAGCCCTTTCCCAGCTCCCTCAGGAATTCTCCAGCCCCTTTCCCAGCTCCCTCAGGAATTCTCCAGCCTTTTCCCTTCCCTGGACACGCTCCAGCCCCTCCAGGGCTCTCCAGAGCCGCCCCAGAGCCCCAAGCTCATCTCCATCCAACTCATCCTCAAGGAGATGAAATTCCCAACCCAGCGCTGGCTCTCCTCAGGGAAAAGCCCGGACGGAAGAGGCGGCGCCGAGGTTCTGGTTCAGCCTTTGGCTCGTTTGTGACCCCCCCAGAGCCACCGCGAGAGCTGGGCGACACCAGGGGACACATCCAGGCGGGGCTGAGCTGTCCTGAAACACCAGCAGCGCCATTCCCGCTCCCGTTCCAGCATTTCCAGGAGCACAGGAGGAGGAGGAGGAGGAGGAGGAGGGAGCAGCGAGGGCTCCGAGCTCCTCACGGGTTCAAAGCTCGGCCCCACTGAGAAAAGGCCGAGATCAAATGGAGGATGAATGGCTGGAACCAAACCCGCTCTCAGCGCTCGATCCACAGATGATTCCCCAGGGAGAAGCTCACAAAGAGGGCTCGGGGCTCCGGCGAGGACGTTCCGGGAGTGTTTTGGCCATGTGCTGGGGTTTTTTTTTTTTATGGATCGCACAGGCAGGGAAATCAAGGGAGATCCTGAGGGGACGGGGAGGGACTTCACAGTCAGCCACCAACAAAGGGGCTGGCGGCGGGACGGGGAGCAGCTCCGAGCAAACAAACAATGTGCAACTCTTGGCTGGAAACAATGGCTTGGAAAAATGGAAACATTAAAAAAAAAAAAAAAAAAAAAAAAAAAAAAAGGAGGGGGGGGGAAAAAAAAATGAAAAAAAGGAAAAAAGAAAAAAAAAAGAAAAAAAAAGGGGGGGGGGGGGGGAAGAAAAGAAAAAAAGGAAAAAAGAAAAAAAAAAAAAAAAAAAAGGAGTTATTTCATGGTGACTCCAATGGATTCATCCTGGATGAATTCTCCTCAGGACACGCCTCAGGAAGGTGCTCCTGAGAGGAAATCCCTTCTTGGGATAGAGACTTGGATGTGGAAAGGAAGAACCCTGCTGGGACATGCCACAGGTAGCTTTAAATCAATAAATAAAGGTGCTAAAAGCGGCAGTCAGCACCCTGACTCCGAGTTCTTCCCTTTTTTCTTCCCACAAAATTTGCTTTTCCGGACAGATTTTATGATTTAGAACTTCAGCTTTTCCAGTGCTCACAGAATGGTCTCCCACACTCCTGAACACCAAGAAAGTCATTCCCAATTCCCAGTCCTTCCTTCTCAATTCCCAGTCCTTCCTTCTCAATTCCCAGTCCTTCCTTCCCAATTCCCAGTCCTTCCTTCCCAATTCCCAATCCTTCCTTCCCAATTCCCAGCCCTTCCTTCCCAATTCCCAATCCTTCCTTCCCAATTCCCAGTCCTTCCTTCCCAATTCCCAGTCCTTCCTTCCCAGACTCCCAGTCCTTCCTTCCCAATTCCCAGTCCTTCCTCCCCAGATTCCCAGCCCTTCCTTCCCAGATATTCAGTCCTTCCTTCCCAATTCCCAGTCCTTCCTTCTCAATTCCCAGTCCTTCCTCCCCAGACTCCCAGTCCTTCCTCCCCAGATTCCCAGCCCTTCCTTCCCAGATATTCAGTCCTTCCTTCCCAATTCCCAGTCCTTCCTTCCCAGATTCCCAGTCCTTCCTTCTCAATTCCCAGTCCTTCCCTCCCAATTCCCAGTCCTTCCTTCCCAATTCCCAGTCCTTCCTTCCCAGATTTTCACTCCTTCTTCCCCAGATTCCCAGCCCTTCCTTCCCAGATTCCCAGTCCGTCCTTCCCTGATTTTCAGTCCTTCCTTCCCAGATGCCCAGCCCTTCCTTCCCAATTCCCAGCCCTTCCTTCCCAGATATTCAGTCCTTCCTTCTCAATTCCCAGTCCTTCCTTCCCAATTCCCAGTCCTTCCTTCCCAGATTCCCAATCCTTCCTTCCCAGATTCCCAGTCCTTCCTCCCCAGATTCCCAGTCCTTCCTTCCCAATTCCCAGTCCTTCCTTCCCAATTCCCAGTCCTTCCTCCCCAGATTCCCAATCCTTCCTTCCCAGATTCCCAGTCCTTCCTTCCCAGATTCCCAATCCTTCCTTCCCAGATTCCCAGTCCGTCCTTCCCAGATTCCCAATCCTTCCTTCTCAATTCCCAGTCCTTCCTTCCCAATTCCCAGTCCTTCCTTCCCAGATTCCCAGTCCTTCCTTCCCAGATTTTCAGTCCTTCCTTCCCAATTCCCAGTCCTTCCTTCCCAGATTTTCAGTCCTTCCTTCCCAGATTCCCAGTCCTTCCTCCCAATTCCCAGTCCTTCCTTCCCAGATTCCCAGTCCTTCCTTTCCAATTCCCAATCCTTCCTTCCCAGATTCCCAGTCCTTCCTTCCCAGATTCCCAGTCCTTCCTTCCCAATTCCCAGTCCTTCCTTCCCAATTCCCAGTCCTTCCTTCCCAATTCCCAGTCCTTCCTTCCCAATTCCCAGTCCTTCCTTCCCAGATTTCCTGCCTCCACTCACCCAGAAAATCTCCCTGTGATGCCTCCTTGGGACAAGCCCCAACGTTTTTTTGGAGCCACACGACTCAGCCCCGTTCGCCAAGCGACTTTTCCGGGAGGGTTTTTTGGGATTTCCAACGCAGGTCCCACCTGGTTCCTGCAGGAAGGGAAGGCCCAGCCGCCTCTCCCCGCCCTGCGTGGGTTAGTGGAGGAAAACCGGGAAGCTTTGGACACTCACGCGCTCCCCGGATCTGGAATATTTGTATTTTAAAGGCACGGGAACCGAGCTCGAACCCCAAGCACCTCCAACCTCCCAGAGCTTTCTCCAGTCTCCTTCCCGCTGCTTTTCCACATTCTCATCCCACAAACGGCTTCTTTCCACTCGTTACTGAACACTTCTCCAAGAACTGGGAAAATCCCACCTTTCCCTCACCGTTCTGCACAGTTTTAAAGGCCATGAGACTCATTTCAGCTCAAGAAAACCGGGATAAGATCCACGAGGAAAAGAGATTTCCCCAACGGAAACAAGCTCGGCTTTAAGTTCCTTGCTGCTTCTAATTCACCACGCCATGTGAATTAAAATTCACCGGTCAAACTGTGGCCAAATAATTGTTAAATTTTCGACGGCCAACCCATTGCTCCGGGAAGAATTAGAATAAATAAATATATGGGTTTGGGGGTTTTTTTAAATAGAAATGTTCTGGATAAGAGGAGAGAAGATCCGCGTGGCTCCAGAGAACCCCAGAGATGGATCCACCTAAAAAAGAGCTGCCCAGGGGCAGGATTTCCTCTCTCACCTTGAGCTTCTGGGCTTCCCCCCGGACCTTGAGCAGCTCGGTGATGGAATCCACGAAGCCCTGGTAGTGGAAGTTGCACATCTTCTCGATCTCGCGGTCGTGGTTGCGGATCCGCGCCTCCAGCTTCTCCATGAAGCGCCCGTGCTCCTCCCCGTCGTACACCGACCTGCAGGGACACGCCGGCTCAGCGCCAAACCCGGCCTAAATCCCGCCCCAAAAACGCCCCACTGCGGCACAGGGACTGCTCCCAAACCAGGCACCAAACCGGGGTTAAAAACGCGCCCAGTCCAAGACTTCTCCTTTTTGCGCCGTTTTGCGTTTCCTCAGAGACCAGAACAGGTCAGGAAGACCAGAAATGTTTCTATTCCAACCTTTTTATCTTTTTCCACCATTTTGCATTCCCTAAGAGACAAACCAAGCCCAAAATGTTTCTATTTCAACCTTTCTTTTCCTTTTTCCACCATTTTGCCGTTTCTTGAGAGACAATTCAAACCCAAAACGTTTCTACTCCAAGACTTCTTTTCCTTTTTCCACCATTTTGTGTCCCCTAAGAGACAAATCAAACCCAAAACGTTTCTATTCCAACCCCTTTTCCTTTTCCCACCATTTTGTTTTCCCTAAGAGACAAATCAAACCCAAAATGTTTCTATTTCAACCTTTCTTTTCCCTTTTTCCACCATTTTGCGTTCCCTGAGAGACAAACCAAACCCAAAACGTTTCTATTCCAAGTTTTCTTTACGTTTCTCCACCACTTTGATGTTCCCTGAGAAACCAGAACAACCCAAGAGGACTTGGAATGTTTCCTTTTCTCATTTTGGTGTTCCCTGAGAGACCCAAACCCAAAATGTTTCTATTTCAAGTTTTCCCTATGTTTCTCCACCATTTCGTGTTCCCTCAGAGACCAGAACAGCCCAAGAGGAGTTGGAACGTTTCTATTCCAACTTTCTTTTCCTTTATCCACCACTTACTGTTCCCTAAGAGAATCCAAACCCAAAACATTTCTATTCCAACCTTTCTTCTCCTTTTTCCACCATTTTGCCGTTTCTTGAGAGACAAACCAAACCCAAAATGTTTCTATTCCAAGACTTCTTTTCCTTTTTCCACCATTTTGTGTTTCCTGAGAGACAAACCAAACCCAAAATGTTTCTGTTCCAACCTTTTTATCTTTTTTCACCATTCTGTGTTCCCTGAAAGACAAACCAAACCCAAAATGTTTCTATTCCAATTCTTTTTTCCTTTTTCCACCATTTTTTGTTCCCTAAGAGACAAACCAAGCCCAAAATGTTTCTATTCCAACCTTTCTTTTCCTTTTTCCACCATTTTGTTTTCCCTAAGAGACAAACCAAACCCAAAACATTTCTATTCCAACCTTTCTTTTCCTTTTTCCACCATTCTGGTGTTCCCTGAGAGACCAGAACAGGTCAGGAGGATCCAAAACATTTCTATCCCAACCTTTTTTTCTCTTTTTCCGCCATTTTGATGTTCCCTGAGAGACAAACCAAACCAAAAATGTTTCTATTCCAAGTCTTCTTTCCTTTTTCCACCATTTTGATGTTCCCTGAGGAACCAGAACAACCCAAAAGGACTTGGAATGTTTCTATTCCAACCTTTTCTTTCTTTTTTCCACCATTTTGATGTTCCCTGAGAAACCAGAACAGCCCAAGAGGATTTGGAATGTTTCCTTTTCTCATTTTGGTGTTCCCTGAGAGACCCAAGCCCAAAACGTTTCTATTCCAAGTCTTCCTTCCCTTTCTCCAGCGTTTTGTGTTCCCTGAGAGACAAACCAAACCCAAAACATTTCTACTCCAAGTTTTCCCTATGTTTCTCCACCATTTTGTGTTCCCTGATCCAGCCCACGGTGTCGCGGTTGCGGATCCGCGCCTCCAGCTTCTCCATGAAGCGCCCGTGCTCCTCCCCGTCGTACACCGACCTGCAGGGACACGCCGGCTCAGCGCCAAACCCGGCCTAAATCCCGCCCCAAAAACGCCCCACTGCGGCACAGGGACTGCTCCCAAACCAGGCACCAAACCGGGGTTAGAAACGCGCCCAGTCCAAGACTTCTTCTCCTTTTTGCGCCATTTTGCGTTTCCTGAGAGACCAGAACAGGTCAGGAAGACCAGAAACGCTTCTATTCCAACCTTTTTATCTTTTTCCACCATTTTGCATTCCCTAAGAGACAAACCAAACCCAAAACGTTTCTATTCCAACCCCTTTTCCTTTTTCCACCATTTTGTGTTCCCTAAGAGACAAACCAAACCCAAAATGTTGCTATTCCAAGTTTTCTTTACGTTTCTCCACCATTTTGATGTTCCCTGAGAAACCAGAACAACCCAAGAGGATTTGGAATGTTTCCTTTTCTCATTTTGGTGTTCTCTGAGAGACCCAACCCCAAAATGTTTCTATTCCAAGTTTTCCCTATGTTTCTCCACCATTTCCTGTTCCCTGAGAGACCAGAACAGCCCAAGAGGACTTGGAACGTTTCTATTCCAACTTTCTTTTCCTTTATCCACCACTTACTGTTCCCTAAGAGAAACCAAACCCAAAATGTTTCTATTCCAACCTTTATTTTCCTTTTCCCACCATTTTGCCGTTTCTTGAGAGACAAATCAGACCCAAAATGTTTCTATTCCAACCCCTTTTCCTTTTTCCACCATTTTGATGTTCCCTGAGAAACCAGAACAGCCCAAGAGGATTTGGAATGTTTCCTTTTCTCATTTTGGTGCTCCCTGAGAGACCAAAGCCCAAAATGTTTCTATTCCAAGTCTTCCTTCCCTTTTCTTCAGCATTTTGTGTTCCCTGAGAGACAAACCAAACCCAAAACATTTCTACTCCAAGTTTTCCCTATGTTTCTCCACCATTTCGTGTTCCCTGATCCAGCCCACGGTGTCGCGGTTGCGGATCCGCGCCTCCAGCTTCTCCATGAAGCGCCCGTGCTCCTCCCCGTCGTACACCGACCTGCAGGGACACGCCGGCTCAGCGCCAAACCCGGCCTAAATCCCGCCCCAAAAACGCCCCACTGCGGCACAGGGACTGCTCCCAAACCAGGCACCAAACCGGGGTTAAAAACGCGCCCAGTCCAAGACTTCTTCTCCTTTTCGTGCCATTTTGCGTTTCCTGAGAGACCAGAACAGGTCAGGAAGACCAGAAATGTTTCTATTCCAACCTTTTTATCTTTTTCCACCATTTTGCATTCCCTAAGAGACAAACCAAACCCAAAATGTTTCTATTCCAACCTTTCTTTTCCTTTTTCCACCATTTTGCCGTTTCTTGAGAGACAAACCAAACCCAAAACGTTTCTACTCCAAGACTTCTTTTCCTTTTTCCACCATTTTGTGTCCCCTGAGAGACAAACCAAACCCAAAATGTTTCTATTTCAACCTTTCTTTTCCCTTTTTCCACCATTTTGCGTTCCCTAAGAGACAAACCAAACCCAAAATGTTTCTATTTCAACCCCTTTTCTTTTTTCCACCATTTTGCATTCCCTAAGAGACAAACCAAGCCCAAAATGTTTCTATTTCAACCTTTCTTTTCCTTTTTCCACCATTTTGTGTTCCCTGAGAGACAAACCAAACCCAAAACGTTTCTATTCCAAGTTTTCTTTACGTTTCTCCACCACTTTGATGTTCCCTGAGAAACCAGAACAACCCAAGAGGATTTGGAATGTTTCCTTTTCTCATTTTGGTGTTCCCTGAGAGACCCAAGCCCAAAACGTTTCTATTCCAAGTTTTCCCTATGTTTCTCCACCATTTCCTGTTCCCTGAGAGACCAGAACAGCCCAAGAGGACTTGGAACGTTTCTATTCCAACTTTCTTTTCCTTTATCCACCACTTACTGTTCCCTAAGAGAAACCAAACCCAAAATGTTTCTATTCCAACCTTTCTTCTCCTTTTTCCACCATTTTGGCGTTTCTTGAGAGACAAATCAAACCCAAAACGTTTCTATTCCAAGACTTCTTTTCCTTTTTCCACCATTTTGTGTTTCCTGAGAGACAAATCAAACCCAAAATGTTTCTGTTCCAACCTTTTTATCTTTTTTCACCATTCTGTGTTCCCTGAAAGACAAACCAAACCCAAAATGTTTCTATTCCAATTCTTTTTTCCTTTTTCCACCATTTTTTGTTCCCTAAGAGACAAACCAAGCCCAAAATGTTTCTATTCCAACCTTTCTTTTCCTTTTTCCACCATTTTGTTTTCCCTAAGAGACAAACCAAACCCAAAACATTTCTATTCCAACCTTTCTTTTCCTTTTTCCACCATTCTGGTGTTCCCTGAGAGACCAGAACAGGTCAGGAGGATCCAAAACATTTCTATCCCAACCTTTTTTTCTCTTTTTCCGCCATTTTGATGTTCCCTGAGAGACAAACCAAACCAAAAATGTTTCTATTCCAAGTCTTCTTTCCTTTTTCCACCATTTTGATGTTCCCTGAGGAACCAGAACAACCCAAAAGGACTTGGAATGTTTCTATTCCAACCTTTTCTTTCTTTTTTCCACCATTTTGATGTTCCCTGAGAAACCAGAACAGCCCAAGAGGATTTGGAATGTTTCCTTTTCTCATTTTGGTGTTCCCTGAGAGACCCAAACCCAAAATGTTTCTATTCCAAGTCTTCCTTCCCCTTTTCCACCATTTTGTGTTCCCTAAGAGACAAACCAAACCCAAAACATTTTCTATTCCAAGACTTCTTTTCCTTTTTCCACCATTTTGGTGTGTCCTGAGAGACAAGCCAAGCCCAAAACGTTTCTTTCCCAACCTTTTTTTTCCCTTTTTCACCATTTTGGTGCTCCCTGAGAGACAAACCAAGCCCAAAATGTTTCTATTCCAAGTCTTCTTTCCTCTTTTCACCATCTTGGAGTTTCCTGAGAAACCAGAACAGCCCAAATCATTCCTGAAATGTTCTTATTCCAACTTTTTTTTTTTTTTTCCATTTTTCACCCATTTTGGTGCTCCCTGAGAAACCAGAACAGCCCAAATCATTCCTGAAATGTTCCTATTCCAACTTTTTTTTTTTTTTTTTTCCATTTTCCACCCATTTTGGTGCTCCCTGAGAGACAAACCAAACCCAAAATGTTTCTAGTCCAACTTTTTTTTTTTTTCCCTTTTTCCACCAATTTCGTGTTCCCTTAAAGACCAGGACAGGCCATCTGAAATGTTTCTATTCCAACCTTTTTTTCTTTTCATTTTCCCACCATTTTTGATGCTCCCTCAGAGACGAACCAAGCCCAAAATGTTTCTATTCCAATCCTTTTTGTCTTTTCCCACCATTTTGTGTTCCCTGAGAGCCCAGAACGGGCCGGGAGCACCGGAAACAAAGATTTGCCTTCGAGCTGAGCCACCTCTGATCCCCCTGTCCACAAATCCCTCCTGGAGAATCCTCCGGACCTTCCTCAGGTCCAGGGGTAAAAGGGACGACGGAAAACGGGATCTCCACAACTTTCAACATCCCCTTCCCCTCACGTCCCAAATTTAAACCCCATTGATAAAAAACCAGAGCTGCTGGGGCCACCTCAGTCCAAGATACCCACTTCCGGCAACCGGGAGTGGGAAATCTTGGAATTCCAGGATGGTTGGGATTCGGAAGGATCTTAAATCCCATCCCCATCCACGGGCATGGACAGTTCCCACTGTCCCAGGTGGATCCAGCCCGGCCTTGGGCACTGCCAGGGATCCAGGGGCAGCCACAGCAAAGCTGGGAATTCCAGAATTCCCAGCCCCTCCCAGCCAGGAATTCCTTCCCAAGATCCCATCCATCCCTGTCCAGCCCTCCTTCAGCTTAAAACCAAATATAAAGAGCGTAGTTAAACCCAAATTTTTATCCCTCAAATGTTTCCCTAGAAACAGAAGGACCGCTCTGGGAATTCCGGGGTTGTTCTCCTCGGGTTTTTTACAGCAAATGTGGATATTTTTAATGGATTGTGGCAATTCCACCCCTGGCCCTGCCTTTGGGAAGCTTTGGCTCCTAAACCTGAATTCTCTCCCAATCCGAGAGTTAATTTTGGAGTGAGGTTTATGGATCCGCGTCAGGTATTAGGGCCAAATCAGGGATTGAGCGGATTTTGGAGAGAAAAAAATGGGAATGACCAGAGAGAAAAATGGGAATGACCAGAGAGAAAAATGGGAATGACCAGAGAGAAAAATGGGAATGACCAGAGAGAAAAATGGGAATGACAGAGCTGACCAAGCCGTAAGAACGAAATATTTAAAAATTATTAATCACAGCAGTGAGGAGCAGCGCTCCAGAAGGAAATCAGGAATCCAGGAATCCCTTTTCCCTGCGGTGGGATCCGAACTCACCGCTCCCTTTGGAGAATCCCATCCCTGCAACCCACACAGCCCTTGAAGAAACAGGGAAAAACCACCAAGACAGAGCTAAAAAGCTGCAGAAATTCTATTTCATTATTATTCTTTCAGGCCATTTCAGCTCTGCAGCTCCATAGGAAGTTCTCAGCGGCAGAACAACAACGCCAGGATTTTAAAAACCTCTTTAAATTCAGTGTAAGAGAACCCAGACACCCGGAGCAGGTGATGGGGAGGATATTGCCTTCTCCTGGCTGGTCTGAAGGTGGAAAAAGGAGCTAAAACCTCCTCAAATCCCAGGAGAGGCACCACTGGAGTGATGCTGGTGGATTTTCCCCCGAAGTTTCATGGAGTTTTCGGCCGCTGAAATCTGAAATTTGGAGCCCGAGTGCCACCTAGTGCTGCACAGCCTCTTAGCAGGGTGCCATCGGTGACCCCAGAGGATTCCCAGCTCAGAGGGGAGAATTCCAAAGGAAAAAAAACAAAGGTGGATAAGTTGCGTTTGCATTCAGGGAGAAACGAAAACAGTAAAAACCCCACAGCAGCAATGACGTGTTTGGGGTCAAAGGCAAATTTGGGATTGACATCTGACAACGGGGGGGAAAAAAAAAAAAAACACCTCAAAATTATTTAAAACATCCAGGAAAAAATTCCCTTTGGAGGTGGCAAAGCTAAGAAATAAACGTCTGACTACTCGAACCCTTTGGTTACTAGAAATTATATTATTTTAATCCTTCTTAGCCAAACATTAGTGTGGAAAATACAAATTTTGGTGTCAGACAGGAAGGAAATGCCAGCATGTGATGGGAAGCTCTTCCCTTCTGAGCTCTCCTCATCCTCCAGGATCTCTTTTTCCAGGAAAATCCAGACCTGGCCTTTCCCTTCTGAGCTCTCCTCGTCCTCCAGGATCTCTTTTCCAGGAAAATCCAGACCTGGATGTTCCTTTCTGAGCTCTCCTCATCCTCCAGGATCTCTTTTTCCAGGAAAATCCAGCCCTGGCTGTTCCTTTCTGAGCTCTCCTCATCCTCCAGAATCTCTTTTTCCAGGAAAATCCAGCCTTGGCCTTTCCCTTCTGAGCTCTCCTGATCCTCCAGGATCTCTTTCCCAGAAAAATCCAGTTCTGAACCTTCCTTTCTGAGCTCTCCTAGGATCTCTTTTCCAGGAAAATCCAGCCCTGCCTGTTCCTTTCTGAGCTCTCCTAGGATCTCTTTTCCAGGAAAATCCAGCCCTGGCCTTTCCTTTCTGAGCTCTCCTGATCCTCTAGGATCTCTTTTCCATCTCCCTCCAAAACATGAGGGCACAGGGAACAGCCAGGCCAGCCCCAGATCCAAGAACTCCAGAGCTGCAGGATGGACACTCCAAGGAAGACCCAGAGCTGCAGGATGGACGTTCCAAGGAAACTCCAAAGCTGCAGGATGGACACTCCAAGGAAATTCCAGAGCTGCAGGATGGACGTTCCAAGGAAAACCCAAAGCTGCAGGATGGACGTTCCAAGGAAATTCCAGAGCTGCAGGATGGACATTCCAAGGAAACTCCAGAGCTGCAGGATGGACGTTCCAAGGAAACTCCAGAGCTGCAGGATGGACACTCCAAGGAAATTCCAGAGCTGCAGGATGGACACTCCAAGGAAACTCCAGAGCTGCAGGATGGACATTCCAAGGAAGATCCAAAACTGCAGGATGGACATTCCAAGGAAGATCCAAAGCTGCAGGATGGATGTTCCAAGGAAAACCCAAAGCTGCAGGATGGACGTTCCAAGGAAGACCCAGAGCTGCAGGATGGACGTTCCAAGGAAGACCCAGAGCTGCAGGATGGACATTCCAAGGAAGATCCAAAGTTGCAGGATGGACACTGCAAGGAAACTCCAGAGCTGCAGGATGGACGTTCCAAGGAAATTCCAGAGCTGCAGGATGGATGTTCCAAGGAAACTCCAGAGCTGCAGGATGGACATTCCAGCACTTTGAGATGGTTCCGCCTCTGGAACATCGTCCCACCGGAGATCTCGGTGATCCCGTGGTGACTCCCAACCCCAAATAACCAACATTAAACGCACCAATTGACGGCGCAAAGAACAAACCTCTTGCCTTCGACGCCCCAAAATCCCCAAAATTCCATCTTCCCCCCCGGATCTGGTGCAGATCCAACTTCCTCAGCTGCCATCGACGTCGGAAAATCCTCCTGGAGACCCCAAATCCCGGCACTGCCGGGGCTCTCCAGATCCACCTCTGGATGCGCCTTTATCAAACGCTCCTCCCGGATTTCCCAGCCCTGGCACATTCCCTCTTCCTGCCTCCAAACCTTTGGGATCCCCCTGCCGCCAGGAACGCCTCTCCCGCTTCAAACACAGCCTGCAGCTCCACGGAACGCTCCTGGAGCGACCAGGGATTCAGGAGACATCCTGGGATTCAGGAGACCTCCGGGGATCCAGGAGACCTCCAGGGATTCAGGAGACATCCAGGGATTCAGGAGACCTCCGGGGATTCAGGAGACCTCCGGGGATTCAGGAGACCTCCGGGGATTCAGGAGACATCCAGGGATTCAGGAGACCTCTGGGAATTCAGGAGACCTCCAGGGATTCAGGAGACCTCCAGGGATCCAGGAGACATCCAGGGATTCAGGAGACCTCCGGGGATTCAGGAGACATCCAGGGATTCAGGAGACCTCCGGGGATTCAGGAGACCTCTGGGAATTCAGGAGACATCCAGGGATTCAGGAGACCTCCGGGGATTCAGGAGACCTCCAGGGATTCAGGAGACATCCAGGGATTCAGGAGACCTCCGGGGATTCAGGAGACCTCCGGGGATTCAGGAGACCTCCAGGGATTCAGGAGACCTCCGGGGATTCAGGAGACATCCGGGGATTCAGGAGACATCCGGGGATTCAGGAGACCTCTGGGAATTCAGGAGACCTCCGGGGATTCAGGAGACCTCCAGGGATTCAGGAGACCTCCAGGGATTCAGGAGACATCCAGGGATTCAGGAGACCTCCAGGGATTCAGGAGACCTCCAGGGATTCAGGAGACCTCCGGGGATTCAGGAGACCTCCAGGGATTCAGGAGACCTCCAGGGATCCAGGAGACCTCCAGGGATTCAGGAGACATCCAGGGATTCAGGAGACATCCGGGGATTCAGGAGACCTCCGGGAATTCAGGAGACCTCCGGGGATTCAGGAGACCTCCAGGGATTCAGGAGACCTCCGGGGATTCAGGAGACCTCCGGGGATTCAGGAGACCTCCAGGGATTCAGGAGACATCCAGGGATCCAGGAGACCTCCGAGGATTCAGGAGACATCCAGGGATTCAGGAGACATCCAGGGATTCAGGAGACCTCCGGGGATTCAGGAGACCTCCGGGGATTCAGGAGACCTCCGGGGATTCAGGAGACCTCCAGGGATTCAGGAGACCTCCAGGGATTCAGGAGACCTCTAGGGATTCAGGAGACCTCCAGGGATTCAGGAGACCTCCAGGGATTCAGGAGACCTCCGGGGATTCAGGAGACCTCCGGGGCCGTGCACAAAATCCGCTCCGAAAACCAGAATTTTCCGCAGTTTGCGTTTCTGGCCGTCAAAAATCCCGACAGCGCAAGGCAAAGCCGCAGCGAGGAGGAAGAAAAGAACAAACCAGAATTAAGCTCAGCTTAGGCCGAGCCTTCTGTCGGTTTTAAGAACAGGCTGGGACAGAGCTACAGAAAACCATCCTGGAGCCTGCTTTTTGCTTATTTTTCTTTTTTTCTTTTTCTTTTTGTTTGTTTGTTTGTTTGTTTTTTGTTTTTGGGGGGGGTTTTTTGTTTTGTTGTTGTTGTTGGTTTGGGGTGGGTTTTTTTGGGTTTTGTTTGTTTGTTTGTTTTTGTTTGTTTGTTTTTAAATCCCTCTTTGCCATAAAAAAAACCTCGCTGGTCACAAAAGCTGCTCCACAAAAAAGGCATTGGATTGAAAAAGTCTGAGGAAGAGGGGATGTCCCACCACGCCCTTATCTGCTAAACCCAGAGCAGGCTGGAATTCTTCCCTGAAGCTCTCTCTGCTCACCGACAGGTCGGGGTTTTTAAATGCTCTCAACAAAGGAAAACTATGGGAAAAGGGCTTTGAAATTCCTTGGATTGGGCTGTTAAAGTTTCATAATTTCAGCATCCGTTAGAAATCCACTTCATTTTTGGTCTGGCTTGTTGGGGTTTTTGGTTGTTTTGGTTTTTTTTTTCCTCTGAAACGTCAAACTGGGAAAAAAAAATCTTTCCAGGAAAGGCACAAACGGATCAGGAGCTGCCACGTGCAGCCTGGAGTTCCTGCGGAGTTCATCCCCCGAAATGAAGGGGATAAAGCAAAGCTGGAGCAGAGGGAGCAGAAACGGGATGAACCGGACAAAGATCCGGCTGTGCCAGGGGTCAGGAAGTCAGGGAATGTCCTGGGAGCCACAGGGATCATGGATCACACCTCTGACCCTGCACAGACACCCCAAAATCCCACCCTGTGCCAGGGGGCAGAATATCCATGGAATATCCTGAGATCCACAGGGATCATGGATCACACCCCTGACCCTGCACAGACACCCCAAAATCTCACCCTGTGCCAGGGGGAAAAAATCATGGAATGTCCTGAGATCCACAGGGATCATGGATCACACCCCTGGCCCTGCACAGAGCATTCTGTGACCATTTTGTGCCCGTTTTGTGTCCATTTTGTGCCCATTTTGTGTCCATTTTGTGTCCATTTTTTGTCCATTTTGTGCCCATTTTTTGCCCATTTTGTGTCCATTTTTTGTCCATTTTGTGCCCATTTTTTGCCCATTTTGTGTCCATTTTGTGCCCATTCTGTGACCATTTTGTGCCCATTTTGTGCCCATTTTTTGCCCATTTTGTGTCCACTTTGTGCCCATTTTGTGCCCATTCTGTGACCATTTTGTGCCCGTTTTGTGCCCATTTTTTGCCCATTTTGTGTCCATTTTGTGACCATTTTGTGCCCATTTTGGTTCCACCTTGTGCCCAGCCCTGCCCAGGCTCTTGTCCTGCCCAAGGTTTCCCCTGAAGCCCTTTCAATAAATCTCTGCTTTATTCTCTGCCTCTGGCAGAGCTCTCTCTGGAGATTCCCAGGAATCCCCATCCCTGCCACGGCAGGGACTCCTCCCACCATCCCAGGCTGCTCCGCGCAACATTCCCCCATTCCTGGCGGTGTCCAAGGCCAGCTTGGAGCACCCTGGGACGCCGGGAGATGCGCAGGGGATGTCCCAAACCGTTCCCTGATCCCGTCCATCAGAGCAGGGGGTCTCCAGCAGGACCGACCCCACTCCGTTCCCAGCCAGGAACCCAAATAAATCCAGCTGGAGAAGCCGAGGAGGGAAATCTGCGGGGATGGGACGGAATGAGAGAGCTCTGGGACAACGCAGGGGGGACGAGCTGGGGACAGCGCAACACCAGCGGCTTTTGTTTCCAATTAACAGAGGAACAAATTCCTGACTCCGCCGCCGACTTCAATTTTCTTCTTTTTTTTTTTTTTTTTTCCTTCTCCCCCCCGCTTTTAAAACTTCTGTAGTGGTTTTGAATCCCTCCAAAACATTTTCTTCTCGTTAAGCTGCATAAAAGCGTTAGCAGCTTGTTTAATCTCAGTCTAACTTTTGTAATAAACAAATTAACTACCGAGCACGGCAGAAAAACAAAAAACGGCGGCGGCGGCTTCAAGGGCGGTGCAAGAGCTCCACGGGGGGAAAAAAAGGGCAAAGAAAGTTTGGAGATTAACGCCTGGTCAGGATGGAACTGGCAGGAGTTTAAACCTCACGATTCCAAAGTTTATCCAGTTAGGACACGGCATCATTCTGCCACTTAAACTGAATGGATTTAAGCCCAGAATCGGAAGCGCAAAATCTAAGACCAAAATCAAAGCCCGAGATCGAAGCCTGAAACGTACACCACAAATTAAACCCCAAATTTATACCTCAAATTTAAGCCCAGAATTGAATTAAGGCCCAGAAATAAAGCCCAAAATCGAGCCCAAAATTTAAACTCAAATTTTAAGCTCAAAACTGAAACTCAAAATTTAAACCCCAAACATAAGCCCAGAATTGAATTAAGGCCCAGAAATGAAGTCCAAAATCAAGCTCAAAATTTAAGCCCAGAACTAAAGCCCAAAATGAAGCCCAAAAATTAAGCTCAAAATTTAAACCCCAAATGTAAACCCCAAGTTTAAGTCCAGAACTGAAGTCCAAAATCTAAGCCCAAAATTTAAACCCCAGATTTAAGCCCAGAACTGAATGAAAGCCCAGAACTAAAGCCCAAAATCAAGCCCAAAATTTAAACCACAAATGTAAACCTCAAATTTAAGCCCAGAACTGAAGTCCAAAATCTAAGCCCAAAATTTAAACCCCAAATTTAAGCCCAGAACCAAAGCCCGAAATTTAAGCTGGAATTTTAAACACAAAACCTAGGCCCACTCTGTTGCATCCTGCCGCCCACACTTACACCAAAAAACACAGAAAAAACCCAATTTTTTTGGTCCTTTTCAGAAGATTTAAAATCCCCAACCCTAACTATTGGCGGTTTTTCCGTTAAAAGCATTCCCACACGGATTTGTCCCACTGACATTTCCCTCTCCGTCCGACTCCCGGCTTCCGACGGAAATCGTTCCAATCACCGCAAAACTCCACAGAATACCAGCGATGCCTCATGATCGCCAGCAGCGGCTGAAGAGCGCCGCTAAAGCTGGTTTTTGTCAGGATAATCCCGGTTTTCCAGCCGGGAACGCCTCGATCCCAGGCAGGAACGGCCCCAGGTGCGCGTTCCCGCAGCTCCAGGAGGAAGCCAACGCGGAGAATTCCCACAAACCGCATCCAAACGCTCCTCAAAAACCACCCCAACACCCCCCGGGACTCGTCTGGCCTCGACCAGGAGGAGCTTTTCGACAGGGATTCCTCCCGGATCCGTGCTGGGTTCCGGGAGGAAATTGGGAAATCCGGAGCCAAGCGCTCCCGGGGAAGATGGCGGTGCCACCAAAGCTGAGGGAGAGCCAGGGATCGGGAAGCAGCAGGGAGCGATTCCAGAGGCCAAGGAGGATGAAGGTCAGCACAGGTCCAAGGGAAGGGCAGGAGAAGGATCAGGAATCCCGAAGGATCGGGGAGGAAGGAGAGACCCCAAAGCCCGCCTCAGCCGCAGCCCCTCGTTTCCTGACCCGTGAAAAACCAAAGGAATCGGGTTTGGATTTGAAGGGAGAAGGCTGAGGAGAACACGAGCGGCGCAAAGCCATGGGGAAAGCCCTCTGCTCTAAAAACATGGAATGATCCAGGTTGGAGAAGCCCTCGGAGATCCTCCAGCTCATCCCAAAACCCAGCAGCACCGCGCCGACAACAAACCCTGCCCCGAGCGACCTCTGGTCGCTCCCAGGGAGGACAACTCCCATTCCAATCCCTGACCCCGCTCCAGGTGAACATTCCCAGAGCTCCGGGGCCTCCTCCGGACTCTCTCCCGGAGCTGAAGGACGCCTCATCCCGATGGACGTCCCCTGGCCGCCCCGCCCAGCCCTCCAAGAGGATTATTTTACCGCAGAGCGATTTTAACGCCTATTCTCGCCGCGTTATTGCCCAATAAAAGCTCCTTCTGTTGTCCTACGCATTGTTTCAAGGAGTCGATTTCCATTAGTTCCCTTTTTTTTTTCCCGGGACATTCTTGGCTCGAGGCCTCGCACCGCAAATCCTCGGGATGTGCCCAACGCTCCGCACAAAACCCACAAATCCCGGGGGACAGCGGCTCCTGGAGCTCCTCCAGCGGCGGGACAGCGCCAGCAAATCCAGGGATTTGCTCATCCAGGGGTTTGCTCATCCAGGGATTTGCTCATCCGGGGGTTTGCTCATCCAGGGGTTTGCTCCTCCTGGGATTTGCTCATCCAGGGGTTTGCTCATCCAGGGATTTGCTCATCCAGGGGTTTGCTCATCCAGGGGTTTGCTCATCCAGGGATTTGCTCATCCAGGGGTTTGCTCATCCAGGGGTTTGCCCATCCAGGGGCTTGCTCATCCTGGGGTTTGCTCATCCAGGGATTTGCTCATCCAGGGGTTTGCTCATCCAGGGATTTGCTCATCCAGGGATTTGCTCATCCAGGGGTTTGCTCATCCAGGGGTTTGCTCATCCAGGGATGTGAAGGGGAAAGCAGCAGCCCCCTGCCTGGCACCGCATCCCCGCCTCAGCAGCTTCCAGCTCCTTCCCTGGGGAAGCGCCGGGGTCGGGATGGAGGTCACTCCAAGGTCGGAATGAAGGTCACTCCAAGGTCGGGATGGAGGTCACTCCAGGGTCAGGATGGAGGTCACTCCAGGGTCAGGATGGAGGTCACTCCGGGGTCGGGATGGAGGTCACTCTGGGGTCGGGATGAAGGTCACTCCAAGATCGGGACGAAGGTCACTCCGGGGTCGGGATGGAGGTCACTCCAGGGTCGGGATGGAGGTCACTCCAGGGTCGGGATGGAGGTCACTCCAGGGTCGGGATGGAGGTCACTCCGGGGTCGGGATGGAGGTCACTCCAGGATCGGGATGAAGGTCACTCCAGGATCGGGATGAAGGTCACTCCAGGATCGGGATGAAGGTCACTCCAGGATCGGGATGAAGGTCACTCCAGGATCGGGATGAAGGTCACTCCGGGGTCAGGATGGAGGTCACTCTGGGGTTGGGATGAAGGTCACTCCAGGATCGGGATGAAGGTCACTCCGGGGTCGGGATGGAGGTCACTCCAGGGTCGGGATGGAGGTCACTCCAGGGTCGGGATGGAGGTCACTCCAGGATCGGGATGAAGGTCACTCCAGGATCGGGATGAAGGTCACTCCAGGATCGGGATGAAGGTCACTCCAGGATCGGGATGAAGGTCACTCTGGGGTTGGGATGAAGGTCACTCCAGGGTCGGGATGGAGGTCACTCCAGGATCGGGATGGAGGTCACTCTGGGGTCGGGATGAAGGTCACTCCAAGACCAGGATGGAGGTCACTCCAGGGTCGGGATGGAGGTCACTCCGGGGTCGGGATGGAGGTCACTCCGGGGTCGGGATGGAGGTCACTCCGGGGTCGGGATGGAGGTCACTCCAGGATCGGGATGGAGGTCACTCTGGGGTCGGGATGGAGGTCACTCCAGGATCAGGATGAAGGTCACTCCAGGATCGGGATGGAGGTCACTCCAGGGTCGGGATGAAGGTCACTCCAAGGTTGGGATGGAGGTCACTCCAAGGTTGGGATGGAGGTCACTCCAAGGTTGGGATGGAGGTCACTCCAAGACCCGGATGAAGGTCACTCCAGGGTCTCCCTCAGGACAGAAGCCGACTGGGCTGGCCCAAGGCGGCTCCTGGCCGCCGATCCATTGGGAAGCTTGTGCTTCCAGCAGCGGATGGATCCGCGCCCTGCACGCGGCTGCGCCGGGGGAAATTCCCCCCTGGAACGCCCGCCCGGCCTGTCCCGGGATCATGGAACGGTTGGGAATGACCCTAAAGGCCACCCCAATCGCCATGGGGCACCTTCCAGAGCTTCATCCAGCCCGGGGTGTCCCACAGGAGATAAACCTCGGGATATCCTTGATCCATCCAATCCCACGGGACCGGGAGCAATCCCAGCTCCCGACGCTGGAGTCCAGGGCACATGGAAAATCCCGGCAGCTGCCCTGGGGGCTCCGAGAGCCCGGCTGGGACCCCAGGAGAGCACCGCCTTTGACCTTAGTCCACGGGGAAACACTTCCAACACTTAGAGATGAATCAAAAGCGACCAAGAATTGAAATAAACGGTAGATTAGTTCGTCACGGGGTGAAAACTTGTAGTTTTGGGTTTTCAGTACGGAGGTGGATGAGAGCAAGATGGAGGATTTGGGGTGGTGCCTCATCTTCCTCATCCTCCTCTTCCTCCACTCCATTTTCTGCTGTGACGGTGGCACAGAGACGTTGGTGGAACGGGTTTGAGGCAGAAATCGAGTGTTTTAAAACACGCAGCTGTCGCTAGAGGACACGAACAGATACTCCGAGGATTTGTTTGACTCTAAGAAAGCTGAAGAAGAGTTTATTGTCCACGAAAACCTCGCTTGTATAGATTCTGAGCAACGACCAGGGACTGGAGAACAAGGTTTCCACCTCTCCATCCCACTGGCCAGGCTGGAAGTCCATTAACGCTCCTCACTCCTCAGAAAGGAATGCAGAAAACCACCAGTTGCTCATAGCACAAATGTGGCAAACTGCAGTGAATCTCAGCCACGCAACTGTAAATATCACAAAAAGCTCACATAATGCAGCAGCAGGCAGCGATTATCGGCACAAATCTGTAAACGTAGCACATTTTAAGAGTTAATTGGACCAGAAACCTTTGAAAGACCTCGGAATTCTCCGGCTGGCGTCCTTGCCAGCTGTGTTTTCCAGCGCGCTAAGCCGGGTGTTGGCGGCGCCAGGACCTTGAGATAAACCGAATAAACGCTTCTAAAAACCAAAAAGCTGCAAATTCCGTTCGTCTTTTAACCCCGGTGCAGGACTTTTGTGTGAGGGAAAACTCTCGACTCTCACAAAATAAAAGCCCCAGCAGGGACAGGGATGTTCTGAGACTCCCCAGGCAGCTGATCCAAGGATTTCGCTCCTTTTCCTCCCCTGATTTGCAGGAATGAGCTGGAGAATTCCCTGGGGGCTCCCAGCTGAGCCTTCATCCCCATCCCATGGGAATTGTCACATTCCCGCCCTCCTCCTCCTCCTCCTCTCATTTCTCTCCATTTCCAATAAATCACACTCCTCCCAGAGAATTTAAAATCGGGGGGTTTTTCTGTAGTGGCAGAGAATTCTGGACAAAGAAAAATTCCAATTTTAACCGAGATTTCGGGGGAGAGAAATCACCCGGCGGGACGGCGCTGGGAAAACCGGGAAAATAACGAACATTTAGGTGCAAACAGCTCGGCAAAACATCTCGGATGCTCACCCTGGGGATTTGAAAAGCTCAGGTGATCCCAACCTGTGCAAATTAACCAGGAATCGTTGCGCTGATGAGAGGGGGGATCCCGGAGCTCCCGATGATCCCACACGCAAATCCCCAAAAAGCAGCTGGAAATAACTCCGCTTCCCAACCCGTCCCGCAAAACCCCGGCGGAGAGGCGAAGGCCGGGTTTATTTAGGCTCCGGATTAGGCCCAGCCCAGATCCGAGCTCAAAGCAGAGCCTCCCTCACTGAGGGCGATCCTGAAGAGCTCCCAGGTGATTTTTCCCATCCTGAATTTCCCCGTTTCGGGATCTGGGCGCTGCCGGCACCCGAGCTGCCCCCAGAACCATCGCGCCCCGCATTTATTCCGTTTATCCCTAGTTTTTTTTTAAAAAAGGATTTCCAAGCTTTTCCCTCGGAGAGCGCCCTAAAGGGAAAATCTCAGCGCACCAGAAGGATGATCCCAACGGGAACATCTCCATCCCTAAGCCACCGGAGGGGTTTTTTTTGTTTGTTTGTTTTCTTTCCTGAATTTAGTGCAGTGGTTTGAGTGATTTTTGGGTTTTTTTCGTCCTTTTTGTGAGCTGGGATTAGGAGGAAAGTAAAGTGGGTTTAAACTTCAAGGTCCGGATTTATTAATACACATTAAAAGAAGAAAATTAGAATTAAAATTGATTTTTAAAAGGCAGAGCCGGCCCGCTGCTCCTAGCGCCTCTTTCCAAAGTAAAACAAAAAAAGTTTCCCAAAATTCCTCAAATATTTCACCCTATATATTCACAAAAACGTGTCATTTCTCTAATAACTATATTAACTAGATATATTATATTTATTATATTTATATATATATCTTGAAATAATATATATAAAATATTATATATATTATATTTAATTATACTAAATATATATTATATTGTATTATATTATATTATATATATAATATAATAGAATATATTACATTTTAATAGATTATATTAAATATATCTATTCTATTTATTATATTATATTAATAAATAACTATATTAAATTTCAAAACCAATTACTAATTAGTTTCATTATAACTTCCTAAAAATAAAGAAAAAAATCACTTCCCCCTGTCAAAATCCCACACAGCGGGATGGGGACTCCAAAGGATCCCAGGGAAAAGAAGGAATAAATGGATAAATAGGAATGAAAAAGTCTTGGAGGAGCTTGGGTCTCCCAAGGATGGGCAGGAATTGGGATAAATAAATAAAGAGGCACAAATAAATAAGAATTGGAATTTAAAAATTAATAGGAATGAATAAATGGGAATAAATGAATAGGAATAAGTTAATAGGAATAAATTAATAGGAATAAATTAACAGGAATGAATACATAGGAATAGGAATTAATAAATAAATAAGAGTACATAGGAATAAATAAATAGGAATTGGAATTTTAAAAAAATAAATAGGAATGAATAAATAGGAATTGGAATAAATAAATAAATAAATAAATAGGAATCGATAGATAGGAATAAATAAATAGATAAATAGGAGGAGGAATAAATAAATAGGAATAGGAGGAAGAAGAAATAGGGATAAATAAATAGGAAAAGGAATAGATAAATAGGAACAGCAATAAAGGAATAAATAAATAGGAATAGGAATAAATAAATAAATAGGAAGAGGGATAAATAAATAGGAATATAAAGGTCTTGGCTGAGCTTGGGTCTTCCAAGGACCCTGGGAATGGGCAGGAATAGGAAAAAATAAATAGGAAAAGGAATAGATAAATAGGAATAAATAGGTAGGAAGAGGAATAGGATTAAATAAATAGGAAGAAGAAAAAATAAACAGGGATAGGAACAGGAATAAATAGGAATAAGTATAAGTAAAGAGGAAGAGGAATAAATAGATAGGAATAAAAAGGTCTTGGCTGAGCTTGAATCTTCCAAGGACCCTGGGAATGGGCAGGAATAGGAAAAAATAAATAGGAAAAGGAATAGATCAATAGGAATAGCAATAAAGGAATAAATAAATAGGAAGAGAAATAGGATTAAATAAATGGGAAGAGGAATAAATAAACAGGGATAGGGATAGGGATAGGAATAGGAATAAATAAACAGGGATAGGAATAGGAATAAATAAACAGGAAGAGGGATAGGAAAAAATAAATAAATAGGAGAGGGATAAATAAATAGGAATAAAAAGGTCTTGGCTGAGCTTGGGTCTTCCAAGAAGCCTGGGAATGGGCAGGAATAGGAGTAAATAAATAGGAAAAGGAATAGATAAATAGGAATAGGAATAAATAAATAGGAAGAGGAATAGGATTAAATAAATAGGAAGAAGAATAAATAAACAGGAGTAGGAATAGGAATAGGAACGGGAATAGGAATGGGAATAGGAATGGGAATAGGAATGGGAATAGGAATGGGAATAGGAATGGGAATGGGAATAGGAATAAATAAATAGGAAGAGGGATAAATAAATAGGAATAAAAAGGTCTAGGCTGAGCTTGGGTCTTCCAAGGACCCTGGGAATGAGCAGGAATAGGAATAAACAAATAGAAAAAGGAATCGATAAATAGGAATAAGTAAATAGGAATAAATGAACAAGAATAATAAGGAATAAATAAGAATAAATAGGAATAAAAGGGTCTTGGCTGAGCTCGGCTCTCGCAATGACTCCGGGAACGGGCAGGAATGGGAATTAATGAATAAAGAAATAAATGGGAATAAAAAGCCACTTCCACATCCCCAGGTCAGCGCCTGGGGTCTGTTCTGCACCCAGCTCACTCCTCCTTTAATTGCCTCCACCTAATTAAAGAAGTTCATTAGCCCCGTTCTCGCTCTCATTAAACGCGGCCCTTTTTGTCCCTCGTCACTTTTTTTTTTTAATTTGCCGGGATGTTATTTTTCGAGGGTTTGGGCGGCCCTGGGAAATCAAAGGCCGCTGCCAGGACGTGTCCAGGGGAATTCCAGGCTGGAAAAAGCATCCTGGGATGCAGCGACCGCTCCGGAGCGCCCCAAAACCGACCGGGAGCCGGTCTGAAAGCCAGAATTTGGGTTTTTTATTCAGTTGGGGTTTTCCTCACTCCAGAGTGAGGAGATTTGAGAAATAAATGGGAAATGTCAGGGTCTGGATGGTGCCAATATGTTATATTTTATAATATAAAAGTATTATTTTTAACAATATTTTTAATAATATCTCTGTGTAACACCGCACCCCCCCATCCTGTGTTTTTCCTGCTGGTTTGGGGCTTATTAAAAAATGATATATTTTTTTATAAAAAATTATAAAAATATAACATTATAAAAATATTATATAAAATATATAAGTGGTATATAAAATATAAAAATATCACATAGAATTATACATGTAATATGAAAATATATAATATAGCTAAATATATAATATGAATAAATATTTATAGGTATAAATTTTTATATTAATACATAAGAGATATAATTATATATAAGTATATAGAAAATAATTATGTAAAAACATATGAATAATGATATAATATATAAATATCTTTATAATATATAATTGCATATAATTATGCAACTATATAATATGTGTATATTTCTATAATTACATATACATAAATAAATATATTTTTCCTATAAATATATAAATGTAATATATAAATATGATATAAATATTCTATTAAAATGGCATTTTAGGATGCTGGAG
Source organism: Hirundo rustica (assembly GCF_015227805.2). Lineage (NCBI taxonomy): Eukaryota > Metazoa > Chordata > Aves > Passeriformes > Hirundinidae > Hirundo > Hirundo rustica. The sequence goes on along the minus strand of NC_053454.1, from coordinate 474,069 downwards.
CCTATGGATTCATCCAGGGTCCGCTTCCAGAGGTTCCCTCTCCCCCTCCTTTGGAAATTTCCCATTTTTTCCCCCTCTCCAAACATCCCAGGCCAGGCTGAAGGAAAAGAGGATTTTTTCACACAGCATTCCCTTCTGGCTGAGCCTCCCCTGGAAAAGTCCCCCAAAATCGGAGAGGGAGATAAAAAACCGGGATATTCCAGGGGCACAGGGATTGTCCCCAAACACCGGGAAATAAATCAGGCGCCTGCACCTCGCCCACCACCCCAAAAAAACCCCCCCGGAATCCTTAAATCGCGACTTAAATCGAATTTAACCGGCTCAGAGCAAGGAGAAATCAGGGAAGAAAAACCAACTCAGCGCCTGCCCGGAAGGGAGCGTTGGGCGGAAAATCCTCGCAGCCGCCAAAAAACGGCTTTGCTACGGCCCAGGGGGTGAAATCCCAAAAGCTGGGATGGGGAAATCCAGCGTTTCACCGGGAGCGGCGATCCCGAATTCACCTCGCGCCGCAAACCCCGCTTCCACCGGCCTCAACCTCGGCACGAGAAGAGGAGCAAAGGAGGAGCGCCGCTCCCGGGTCGCGTTTCGCGTTAATTTATCATTAAACGTCATTTATGGTTAATATTTCCTATTAATTTGTCGTTTATATTTAATTTACAATTAAAGGTTCCCGCGTTCTGGTTTCTGTTCGTTAATTAAAGGCGTCGAGGGGTGCAGGGAGAAGGAGGGGCAGGAATCTGGGATGGGGTTTTTTTTTTGGTGGGATTTGGGAATTTCAGGGGAACGCCGAGATCCAACCTGACCCCTGCTGCAAGGCTGAAAGGAATTTAATTAGCTTAATGAATTAAACCACGGCGATTAATCGTAAATCATACAAATTAACGGCAAACCACGGCCATCAATGGTAAATCAGAGAAATAAATTGTGAATCATAGAAATTAACTGTAAACCATGGCAATTAATTGTAAATCAGAGAAATAAATTGTGAATCATAGAAATTAACTGTAAACCACGGTGATTAATTGTAAATCAGAGAAATAAACTGTGAATCATAGAAATTAACTGTAAACAACAGTGATTAATTGTAAATCAGAGAAATAAATTGTAAATCATAGAAATTAACTGTAAACCACGGCGATTAATTGAAAATCATAGAAATTAACAGTAAGCCATGGCGATCAATTGTAAATCAGAGAAATTAACAGTACACCACGGCGATTAATTGTAAATCATAGAAATTAACAGCAAGCCATGGCAATTAATTGTAAATCATAGAAATTAACTGTAAACCAGGGCGATTAACTGTAAATCAGGGAAATTAATTGTAAATCATAGAAATTAACAGTAAACCACAGCAATTAATTGTAAGTCATAAAAATTAACAGCAAGCCACGGCACTTAATTGAAGATCATAGAAATTAACAGTAAATGATGGTGATTAATTGTAAATCACAGAAATTAACGGTAAAACACAGCAATTAATTGCAAGCCATGTCAATTAATTGTAAATCATAGAAATTACCTGTAAATCCCGGCAGTTAATTGTAAATCAGGGAAATTAACAGTAAACCCCGGCAATTAATTGTAAATCATAGAAATTAACAGTAAACCACGGTGATTAATTGTAAATCAGAGAAATTTATTGTAAATCATAGAAATTAACACTAAACGACGGCAATTAATTCTAAATCATAGAAACCAACAGTAAACGACGACGATTAATTGAAAAACATAGAAATTAACAGTAAACCACGGTGATTAATTGTAAGCCATGTCAATTAAATGTAAATCATAGAAATTAACTGTAAACCAGGGGGATTAATTGTAAATCATAGAAATTAACAGTAAACGACAGCGATTAATTGAAAAACATAGAAATTAACCGTAAACCAGGGCGATTAATTGTAAGCCATGGCAATTAATTGTAAATCATAGAAATTAACTGTAAACCAGGGCGATTAATTGTAAGCCATGGCAATTAATTGCAAGCCACATCAATTAATTGCAAGCCACGTCAATTAATTGCAAGCCACGTCAATAAAATCCCTTGACTAAGTCAGCGCATGGGATTAACCAGGCCAGGAGCGAGATGGATTGGATCAAAGCAACGTCATTCCCGATATTCCCACACCGGGCACATCCCAAGGAATTCCCTGCATCCCTCAGCAAAATCCTTGGGTTTTCCCAAATTCCTCAGCCCGGGAACGGTCCCGGCCAAGCCACGATCCCGGATTTTGCCACTGGATGGCACCAGAGGAAATCCTAAAATTTTCCAGTCCCGGTTCAGAACCCGGGGAAAAACAAAATCCAAAAGCTAAAGGAAAGAGCCCAGGGCCAAGGTTCGTGCAAGGAAAATGCGGATTTGGTGGAACGGGTCCAGAGGAAGACCCAGAGCTGCTGCAGGGCTGGAGCCAGGCTGGGAGAGCTGGGAATGTTCCCCTGGAGAAGGGAAAAATCCAGGGAATGCTCCGAGTCCCTCAAGGGGGCTCCAGGAGAGCTGGAGAGGGGCTGGAGTCCAGGGAATTCCTTTGGTTGCCCTGGAGGGTCAGGGACCTGGGCAGGGGGGTCTGGGACCCCAGCCCAGAGCCCAGGGCTCAGAGAGACACTGGATTTGATTGCAGTCCATGGGAGAGGCTTCTTGCACTGCAGGAAGCATTGCAGGCCACAAGAGTGTAAAAATAGCAGTTTAGAATATCACAGGGTGAAAAAACAGTGGGTTTGGGATTTTTGGCATTGGAGTGAATGGGGCAAGATGGAGAATTTGGGGCGTTGTCTCCTTCTTCTCCTTCTCCTTCCCTCACTCCATTTCTGCAGTGACGTTGGCACAAAGCAGTCAGTGAGGATTGGGTCAGAGCAGAGATGACCTTTTTAGTAATAGTGATAGACATTGGTAAGAAATAGTAAATAAAGAATATGTAGCAATTAGTATAAAAGATAAGGACAGCCCAGAGACAGGAGGAGTCACCAGATGTCCGAGCCACGGCAAACATCTTTTGGACACTGAGAAAATTGTAAGATAAGAACTAATAAACGAAGCGTGTAACCTTGAAGACTCCGTCTTTTCCTGTGTTTGGCTCAGAGCTTTGCAGAGGGCCAGGACTCTAAAGCCACCTGAATGCCGGGGAATTTAAACTCCTGCAAAGGAGCCCCCAACAGAGAGGGACTGGGGACAAGGGCTGGAGGGACAGGACACAGGGAATGGCTTCCAGTGGGAAAGGGGAGATTGGGCTGGGATCTTGGGAATTGGGAATTCCTGGCTGGAATGGAATTCTGGAATTCCCAGATTTGCTGTGGCTGCCCCTGGATCCCTGGCAGTGCCCGAGGCCGGGTTGGATCCTCCTGGATAGTTGGAGCTGTCCCTGCCCAAGGATGGGGTGGAATTGTTGGGATTTAAGGTCCTTTCCCACCCCAACCCATTCCATGACAAAAGCACCAGGATCTCACTGTCTCCACCATGGATATTCCTGCATCCAAACTGTGCAGGAGGGACCCCAACACCTCCTGTCCTTCCCTGCTCCGGGCACAGAATTCCACCCAGGTGAGGTTCCAGTGCCCCAAAGCAGCTCCTCACACCCAGCGATCCCAAATCCCGAATCCCCCACGGGCTGGAACCGACCCCAAAGGCAGGAACCCCACAGCAGACACGCCCTGGATCCCAGGATGGAGCAGCAGGCTCTGGGTCAGCCCCAAAGTTTCATTCCAGGGAAATCCAACCCCAATCCCAACCCTTCCCCAGGCCAAGGGGGACATGGCCGATCCCCAATCCAATTAAAACCATCCAGAGTTAATCAGGAGTTAATCACTTGCCAAACTCCTGGATTATCCCGAGCCTCCTCGGAGCAGCGCTGGGACGCCACAAGGGCACAGAAATCCCGGGAGAAGGTTCAATCCAGGATACAAACCCAGGGAGATGAGGAAGGAATTCCTTCCCTCCCCTGGAATCTGCCTCAGTCCACTTGGGAAAAATCCCCTGGCACTTGCAGCCTGGATTTATCCATCCCTCACTCCAGCAATTCCTGCTTTTCCTTGGCATCGCTGCCAGCAAGACAAAAATCCCACTTCCATCCCTGGGAGCCACATCCGAGTTTATTTCTGCTTCCCACAAACCTCCCCTTAATTCCAAGCAATTAACAGCCCCGGCCTGGCCACGAAACGAGGCCAAAATTAAATGAGAATAATTAAAAGCCAGGCGGGAGCGACTCTGCACACAGCCCGCGGCAGGAATCGCTGGGACGGGATCCAGCTGTGCCGAGCATCCCAGGAAAAAGGATTTCCTCCTGGGTTTGAAGGTCCCACGAGTGCCAACAGCATCCGAGAGGGTTTGAATTCTGAATTTCTCTCTGTTTTTATGAGCCCAGACAGCCTGGCCACTGGAAATGCTCTGAGGATTCCAAGCACAAATCCAAAGGGAGCCGGGCGCGGGCTGGGAACGGGCACAGCCTCCATCCGCAGGGAATCCCCAAATCCCCTGCAAAAGCAGCAGCAGACCCCAAAAAACGAATTAATTATCCCAGAGGGAAGCGGGCTGGGCAGTGCTGCTCCGTGGGGGGAGGATGCGCTCACCCAGGGATTGGGAATGAGGGTGGCTGCGGCTGCTCCGGAAGGATTTAGGGACAAAAAATTTTTTTAAAAAAAAAAAGTATTATATATATTTTAATAATAAATTTAATAAAGTCGAATTAAATACTTTGAAAATAATTAAATTAGATTTTAATAATAAATTTTAAAAATTTAAAATTAAAGGGTTTTTTTTTAATTAAAAATAAATATATTAAGGATCGTTTAGGGCGGGTTTTGAGCCTGGGTCGGTTGGAGGGTTCAGTCCCAGGCTGAGACATTTGAGAGCAGGAATTGATCCCTGAGGTCCCTTCCAATTCCAAACATCCCGTGATCTGGAAATAAACAGGAAACATCCCCCAGTATCCACAGGCAGGGAATGCTGGGGTTAAACACTGAGGTGATTACGTGAATTAAATCCTCGATGGAAGCCTGCAGTGAATTCATGGAATGGTGTGGGTTGGAAAGGACCTGAAATCCCAACAATCCCACCCCATCCATGGCAGGGACAGCTCCAGCTATCCCAGATGGATCCAACCCGGCCTTGGGCACTGCCAGGGATCCAGGGGCAGCCACAGCACATCTGGGAATTCCAGAATTCCCAGCCCCTCCCCACCCTCCCAGACAGGAATTCCCAATTCCCAAGATCCCAGCCCAATCTCCCCTTTCCCACTGGAAGCCATTCCCTGTGTCCTGTCCCTCCAGCCCTTGTCCCCAGTCCCTCTCCAGCTCTCCTGGAGCCCCTTCAGGGACTCTGAGCATTCCCTGGATTTTCCCTTCTCCAGGGGAACATTCCCAGCTCTCCCAGCCTGGCTCCAGAATCCTGGAAGCATTTCCATGACCTCCTCTGGGCTCTCTCCAGCAGCTCCACGTCCTTCTGCTGCTGGCCCCAGGGCTGGGGCAGCTCTGCAGGTGGGCTCTCACCTCAGGGGGCACAGGGACACAATTCCCACCTTTCCTCTGGGATCAGCCTCATCCACAACATCCCAAATCCTCTCCCAGGGCTGCTCCCATTAAATTTAGGGATCATTTCCCCTCCGAGCTCTCCCAAGCCCAGCAGCTCCCAGGCGGTGTCCTCCCTTTCCCCAGAGCTCCCCAAGCACAGGCCTGGAATCCACCAGGGACCAAACAAATCCCAACAAATCCAGGGATACGCCAGCTAAGGGATTTACGGAACGTTCGCTCCCCACGCTCTGAGCTCCCACAGCCCAAGATCCCGAAATCCAGCGGCTCCTTTCGGAGTTCATCCCGTGGGACAGCGCTGAAACAGGCTCGGGTGTTTTAGGAACATCAGAATTCCCAAAAAAAAAGGGGAAGCAGCCCTCCAGGATTCCTGGAGAGCTGGCACTCGCAGCTCCCGAGGCGGATCCCGAGCGCAGGAAGCCGAGGACGCTGTGTCCAGCTGATAGCGCACGGGGAATTTTGAAAAGGCCACATCTCCTGCGGCCAATTCCTTTCCAAGCCCTCGGCATTCCCACAGGGAAAATTAAGAAGAAGGATGAAAATAAAAAAAAAAAAAACAACACCAAAAAACCCCCCCCCAAAAAACAAAAACAGAAACAAAAAAAAATATTCAAAACCGACAAAAAAAAAAAACAAACACAAACCAAAAAACCACAACAACACGCGGAAAACAAAGGAATTCTGCACGGAATTTGCGTCCTGGAGCAGCTCCTCAGGCCTGGAATCGCTCCTTATCACCAGATCCAGGCGCTTACAGGCCGTGGAGCTTCCCCAGCACAGAGAATTCCCAGAGAGGGGAGAATCAGCCTGGATCCATCCAGGAATTCCCGCTCCGGCCCCAGAGGCGCGCACTTCACGGGATTTTAACGGGTCTGGAATTCTGGGGTCAGCCAGGGACAGCGGGAGGTGAGGGGTGTGGAGAATTGGGATCTGCTGCCTCCGAGCGTTGGGTTCACGGATTCTTTTGGATCAGGGGGAATTCCCTGGGGATATCCCAGCGTCCAAGAGAAGGGAATTCTGCCCAAACCACACCGTCAGGAAATGATCCCTCTGATCCCAGGGTTTTCCCCCAAAAGCAGCTTCCAAAGAAACGTCACCTCCAAACAAAGGCGGTCACAGAGAGGAGCCACCCCCGAGGGAATTCCACAATCCTATGGAATTCATCCACCAAACTCCATCCCACACGGAGGGAATTCCACAATCCTATGGAATTCATCCACCAAACCCTACCCCACATGGAGGGAATCCCACAATCCTATGGAATTCATTCTCCTGATTGCCATCCCATGGAAGCAATTCCACAATCCTATGGAATTCATCCCCCCAAGCAGAGGGAATTCCATAATCCTATGGAATTCATTCCCTCCTTGCCCCATCCCACAATCCTATGGAATTCACGCGCCAAACCCCATCCCACAGAGGGGGAATGCCACAATCCTATGGAATGCATTCTCCCAAGTGCCAAACCCCATCCCACGGAGGGAATTCCATAATCCTATGGAATTCATCCACCAAACTCCATCCCACACGGAGGGAATTCCACAATCCTATGGAATTCATCCACCAAACTCCATCCCACATGGAGGGAATCCCACAATCCTATGGAATTCATTCTCCCAAGTGCCATCCCATGGAAGCAATCCCACAATCCTATGGAATTCATTCTCCCGAGTGCCATCCCATGGAAGCAATTCCACAATCCTATGGAATTCATTCCCGCCATGCCCCATCCGACAATCCTATGGAATTCATGCACCCAAGTAGAGGGAATTCCACAGTCCTATGGAATTCATTCTCCCAAGTGCCATCCCAAGTGGAGGGAATTCCACAATCCTATGGATTTCATCCCCCCAAGTGGAGGGAATTCCACAATCCTATGGAATTCACCCCCCAGGTGGAGGAAACTCCACAATGCTATGGAATTCATGCCCCATTCCACAATCCTATGGAATTCATTCTCCCAAGTGCCATCCCATGGAGGGAATTCCACAATCCCATGGAATTCATCCCCCCAAGTGGAGGGAATTCCACAATCCTATGGAATTCATTCCCTCCATGCCCCATCCCACAATCCTATGGAATTCATTCTCCCAAGTACCATCCCATGGAGGGAATTCCACAATCCTATGGAATTCATGCGCCAAACCCCATCCCATGGATGCAATTCCAAAATCCTATGGAATTCATCTCCCCAAGTGGAGGAAACTCTGCAATCCTGTGGAATTCATGCACCCAAGTGGAGGAAATTCCATAATCCTATGGCATTCATTCCTTCCATGTCCCATCCCACAATCCTATGGAATTCATGCACCAAACTACATCCCACTTGGAAGGAATTCCACAAGCCTAAGGAATTCATTCCCTCCAAGCCTTATCCCACAATCCTATGGAATTAATTCTCCCAAGTGCCATCCCATGGAGGGAATTCCACAATCCTATGGAATTCATTCCCTCCATGCCCCATCCCACAATCCTATGGAATTCATCCCCCCAAGTGGAGGAAACTCCACAATCCTATGGAATTCATTCTCCCAAGTGCCATCCCATGGAGGGAATTCCACAATCCTATGGAATTCATTCCCTCCATGCCCCATCCCACAATCCTACGGAATTCATCCCCCCAAGTGGAGGAAACTCCACAGTCCTATGGAATTCATTCTCCCAAGTGCCATCCCATGGAGGGAATTCCACAATCCTATGGAATTCATTCCGTCCAAGCCTTATCCCACAATCCTATGGAATTCATTCCCTCCAAGCCCCATCCCACAATCCTACGGAATTCATCCCCCCAAGTGGAGGAAACTCCACAATCCTATGGAATTCATTCCCTTCATGCCCCATCCCACAATCCTATGGAATTCATCGCCCCAGGTGGAGGAAACTCCACAATCCTATGGAATTCATTCCCTCCAGGCCTTATCCCACAATCCTACGGAATTCTTTCCCCCCATCCCATTCCCGTTCCTCTGCACCACGTCACACACGGCGCCCTTCAGAGCAGTTCCGGCGCTTCCCTCCAGAGGAAAAAATAAACTCCGGACTTTTCCTGTTTGGGAAGTGGGCAAAGGGAAAAACACCGCGGGACGCTGCTTCCAGTCGGGAAAAAAAACAAAAAAATCCGGAAAAAAAACCCCAAAACAACCCCGTCACAGGATGTGTAAAAATAGGGCTGCTGATAGGATCGGGACACCGAGCATTCCTGAGCCCCGCCTTCCTGCCGGGAAAGGGATCTGAGGAAAAGGGAGAAGGGGATTCAAGGAAAAGGGGATTTTAAGGAAAAATGGGTTTTTAAGGAAAGCGGGATTCAAGGAAAAAGGGAGAAGGGGATTCGAAGGAAAAGCGGATTTTAAGGAAAAGGGGATTTTAAGGAAAAGGGGATTTTAAGGAAAAGGGGATTTTAAGGAAAAGGGGATTTGAAGGAAAAGGGGATTTGAAGGAAAAGGGGATTTGAAGGAAAAGGGGATTTCAAGGAAAAGGGGATTTCAAGGAAAAGGGGATTTCAAGGAAAAAAGGATTTGAAGGAAAAGGGGATTTGAAGGAAAAGGGGATTTGAAGGAAAAGGGGATTTGAAGGAAAAGGGGATTTGAAGGAAAAGGGGATTCGAAGGAAAAAGGGGATTTCAAGCAAAAGGGGGTTTCTAGGAAAAGGGAGAAAGGGATTTAAGGAAAAAGGGGACTTTTTTAAGGAAAAGGGGATTTGAAGGAAAAGGGGATTTGAAAGAATTTAACGAAAAGGGAGAAAGGAATTTAAGGAAAAGGGAGAAAGGGGTTTAAGTAAAAGGGAGAAAGGAATTTAAGGAAAAGGAATTTTAAGGAAAAAGGCGAAAGGAATTTTAAGGAAAAGGGAATTTAAGGAAAAGGGAGAAAGGGGTTTAAAGAAAAGGGAAAAACGGGATTTTAAGGGAAAGGGAGAAAGGGGATTTTAAGGAAAAGGGAGAAAGGGATTTAAGGAAAAGGAATTTTAAGGAAAAAGGCGAAAGGAATTTTAAGGAAAAGGGAATTTAAGGAAAAGGGAGAAAGGGATTTAAGGAAAAGGGAGAAAGATCTAAGGAATGACCCAAAGCTTTGGAAGGGCACGGGGGTGATTAAATCGGTGATGGGAAGCCAGGAGGAATTAAATCCAGAGGTGCAATTAGCACCTTTGAAGAAGAATCCCGGGGAAATTCCAGCACATTCCAGGGCCTGAAGGGGCTCCAGGAGAGCTGGAGAGGGACTGGGGACAAGGGCTGGAGGGACAGGACACAGGGAATGGCTTCCACTGGGAAAGGGGAGATTGGGCTGGGATCTTGGGAATTGGGAATTCCTGGCTGGGAGGGTGGGGAGGGTCTGGGAATTTTGGAATTCCCGGATTTGCTGTGGCTGCCCCTGGATCCCTGGCAGTGCCCAAGGCCAGGTTGGATCCTCCTAGGATAGTCAGAGGTGTCCCTGCCCGTGGTCCTTTCCCACCCACCCAAACATTCCATGATTCCATGAAAACCAGGCATTCAGCAGTTTGACCCGTCCCTGCTTCGCTCCCTCGGCTCTCCCGGCCCATCCCAGCTGGGGGCGGGAAAAAAGAATCCCAAAGCCAAGGAAACCCCAAACCATGCCCAGGATCCTTCCCTCGGCAGCTCCAGGGAAAACGGGCGCAGATCCCACCCTGGGATGGGCTCATCCACAACATCCCAAAGCCTCCTCCCAAATCCATCCTCCAGCTGCTCCCACCAGCCCCAGATGGGCTCATCCACAACCTCCCAGAGCCTTCACCCAAATCCATCCTCCTCCATCCTCCAGCTGCTCCCACCAGCCCCACATCAGCTCATCCACAACATCCCAAAGCCTCCTCCCAAATCCATCCTCCAGCTGCTCCCACCAGCCCCAGATGGGCTCATCCACAACATCCCAGAGCCTTCTCCCAAATCCAGCCTCCTCCAGCTGCTCCCACCAGCCCCAGATCAGCTCATCCACAACATCCCAAAGCCTTCTCCCAAATCCATCCTCCAGCTGCTCCCACCAGCCCCAGATGGGCTCATCCACAACATCCCAAAGCCTCCTCCCAAATCCAGCCTCCAGCTGCTCCCACCACATCGGCTCATCCACAACATCCCAAAGCCTCCTCCCAAATCCATCCTCCTCCAGCTGCTCCCACCAGCCCCAGATCAGCTCATCCACAACATCCCAGAGCCTTCTCCCAAATCCATCCTCCAGCTGCTCCCACCAGATCGGCTCATCCACAACATCCCAAAGCCTTCTCCCAAATCCATCCTCCAGCTGCTCCCACCAGCCCCAGACGGGTTCATCCACAACATCCCAAGGCCTTCTCCCAAATCCATCCTCCTCCGGCTGCTCCCACCAGCCCCAGATCAGCTCATCCACAACATCCCAAAGCCTTCTCCCAAATCCATCCTCCTCCAGCTGCTCCCACCAGCCCCAGACGGGTTCATCCACAACATCCCAAAGCCTCCTCCCAAATCCATCCTCCTCCATCCTCCAGCTGCTCCCACCAGCCCCACATCGGCTCATCCACAAGATCCCAAAGCCTCCTCCCAAATCCAGCCTCCTCCAGCTGCTCCCACCAGCCCCAGGTCGGCTCATCCACAACATCCCAAAGCCTTCTCCCAAATCCAGCCTGTCCCCGTCCTCCAGCTGCTCCCACCAGCCCCAGACACGCGCAATTCCCGCCGCCAGCGCTCTGTTCCCTCCAGGACTCTTTGCTCGGGATCATTCCTCCCCCCTGACTTTTATTTTTGAGCTGTTTTCCACGGCGGCGGCGCCGGGGTCCAGCCAGGCTGGATTCTCCGCTTGCACTTCCTGCTTTTCTTTCCAGCTTCCATCTGCGTTCCCGGCCTGGGCACCGCCTGCAGCCCCTGCTCCGCGGTTTAACCCCGGGGAGAACGGAATCGGGGTTTGCGCGATTCCCTCGGAGGGAATTCGGGGACAAAAGCGGGCTCGGGGAGCATCCACACCCCTCCTGTTTTGCCCTTTTAACACCGTTATTGTTTCTTGGGGTGTTTTTAGGGTTTCCAATAAAAGTTAAAGCCCTGCCTAAGGAGCGGAGTTTAACGGAGCGTCCCGCACGTCAAACTCTTAAACCAGACCCAAATCCCAGAGTGGGCACTAAAAATAAGAAAAAAACAATTATTCTGGTTTTCCTTTTAACCTGCAGGAGCTAAAGCTCGTCCTGGGAAAAGGCACAAAGATCAATTCCAGGGGGAAAAGCTGAAAAACAAAGCTGCGTCCCACGGCCCAGCCGCGGGAATGATTCGGAACTGGATGTTCGAAAAGCCGCAGCCTCAGCTGGGTCTCCAACAGACAGGTGATTTCAAGGGAAATAACAAAACACGAGCTGATTTCGAGGTCATTTTGCGGGGATTTCTATTATTAGGGACACTCAAACAGCAATTAAATTGGATTTCTCTTCCCCAGGAGAGAGCATTTAGCCACAAATTCACACTGCCACAAATTTATGTTAAGAAATAAAACCCAGAAGCGAAGATTAAACGTAAAAATTCAACGTTTTATCAACCGCTGGGTTTTTCCTCTCTATTTTTAGCCAGTCTGCCCCCCCCTTGAACGGCACGATAACATCCGAGGCATTTTATAAAAACACAACCAGCCCTCCTGACGTGTTCCGTGTGCCAGCCCTCCAGTTTTCCCCTCCAGAGCCTGCTTTGGAATTGTCTCCCAAGGAAAAGAGGGCGGGGTTTGCCTGGCACCAGCCGGGAACGGGCATTGCGGAGCTCTGCTTCCCGAGGGAGAGGCAAACGGGAGAAAACGTGGGACAGAGGGGAATTTCGGGGTTGGGTTTGGTCAGGGGGAAATTCAAAGCCAAATCTTGGTTTTAAGAGAATTTTCACTGCAGGGACAAAGGAGGGAGAGGAGAAGGACGGGAGACAAGGGATGGGACACAGGGAAAGGGGAGATTGGGATCTTGGGAAGGGATTCCTGGCCGGAATGGAATTCCCAGATTTGCTGTGGGATCCCCAGCAGTGCCCAAGGCCAGGTTGGATCCACCTGGGACAGTGGGAGCCATGGCAGGGTTGGAATAAATGAACTTTAAGGTCCTTAAGGCCTTTAAAGTCCCTAATCGCAAGGATGATGAGCAGGGAAATCAGGAAGATTAAAGGGTCACTCTGGGATTTTCTGTGCTCACCGAGGGAGCTGAGCGCGGAGTTTGTGCTTCTCCCAAAAGCAGGAAAATCCCACCAAGCCAAGGCCGCAGGAAAATTCCCACCGGACTGAAAACCCCAGAGGTTCCTCCGTTCCTACTGCAACACTCGAGCACTCCTCGGATCATCCCAACCCACGAGATCCCGGATCCCACTCCTGGACCTTTTCCAGGCCTCACAGCCGATCCTAACCCCAGCTCCACATCCCCACACCTCCACAGCCAACACCTGGAAAATATTCATTCAACCCTTCCAGGAGATTTTATCCACAGCTGACATTCCCTTGGGATTCCAGACCACAGCCAGGTCTGCAGCTGCGTCCATCCCCCAAAACCCTGCCTGCAGCTGCTCCACACTTCCAGAAACTTCTATCATGGAGCTCCTCACCACTCAGCAGAAGAGGGAAAATCCCTCCTCAGCCTCGTCCTGTCCCTTCCTCTTCCCTTGGAATGGCCACGAGGGGAAAAAAAAAACAGAGAAAACCCAACATTTGGCTCCTCAGCGAATCTTTTATGGGAAAACCTGGGAAATCTCCTCCCGTCCCTGACAGATTTTAAGGAGGAGAATTTGCTTGGTATTTTTGTGAGCCCGAAACACAAAGCAAGGGCAGAGCTGAGCCCTGGCCCCATCCCACATCCCTCAGAATCCTCAGCCTGAACAGGGCGTGAGGCAGAAGAAAATGATTAAAACCAAGATCAGTAACAGGTCGCTAAAAACTCCACAGGATTCCTGGGACAATGTGGGAGATTCCCTGCCCTGGCAGAGGCTGGAGCTCTTTAAGGTCCCTTCCAGCCCAAAAATCAAAATCCCCTCTGAACCCTCGGAACTTCCCTTCGCTGCCTGCGCTTTCAAATCCCAAAAGCACCCAAAAAAAAGCAGGAATGGGACCAGCCTCAGCTTCCTGAGGATTCCCTCTGTCCCAGGGCTGGAAGCATCTCCCAGGGGTTTTGTCCTGCTGAGGCCACCACAGCAGAAGCCATAACACAAACGCTGGTTTTTCCAAACCCAACGGGATTTGGGAGCGGAGAGAGGGAAGTTCCAGCTGCAGGCGCAGCCTGGGCATTCCCAACAAACCAGGGAATCATCCAGAGCTGGGAAAGACCCCCAAGGATGAACAAATTCAACTCCTGACCCTGCACAGGATGGCTCCAACAATCCCACCCCATCCCCGAGAGCCTTGTCCAAAGAAATCCTTACGGTGACCTAAAGCTGCACCTAGAGATTTATGAAAGGAGGTTCCTTCGGAAAGCACGGCCACAGGAAATCCTGCGCAGCCTGGGCTCCTGGATTCCCACTTTTCAAGGAATTCTGGCCCTGGGGGTGGAAGCCCCGGGAGCAGGACAGTGGCCAGCAGAAAGGTCACCCCAGAGCAGCTGCTGGGTGACAAGGGACAGCTGTGGTGGCAATAAAACCTGAGAAGAGCGCTGCTGGTGGCTCCTCAACCCCACAGAGAGCAGGACAGGGCTGGGCAGCTTCTCCCAGGAATCGCAGAATCCTTAAAACACCTCTAAGATCATCCAGTCCGACCCCAAACGCGGCAGCACCGAGGAGATCGCTGCCTCACGTCCCCAAGTGCCACATCCACCGGGCTCTGAACCTTCCAGGGATGGAGACTCCACAACATTCCATGGAGGAATATCCCCAAAATCCACCCTGAGCCTCCCCTGGCCCAGGCTGAGGCCGTTCCCTCTGCTCCTGTCCCTGTTCCCTGGGATAAGATCCCAAATTCCCCCCGGCTGTCCCCTCCTGTCAGGGACTGGTGCAGAGCCACAAGGTCCCACTGAGCCTCCTTTTCTCCAGGCTCAGCCCCTTCCCAGCTCCCTCAGGAATTCTCCAGCCCTTTCCCAGCTCCCTCAGGAATTCTCCAGTCCCTTTCCCAGCTCCCTCAGGAATTCTCCAGCCCTTTCCCAGCTCCCTCAGGAATTCTCCAGCCCCTTCCCAGCTCCCTCAGGAATTCTCCAGCCCCTTCCCAGCTCCCTCAGGAATTCTCCAGCCCTTTCCCCGCTCCCTCAGGAATTCTCCAGCCCCTTCCCAGCTCCCTCAGGAATTCTCCAGCCCCTTTCCCAGCTCCCTCAGGAATTCTCCAGCCCTTTCCCCGCTCCCTCAGGAATTCTCCAGCCCCTTCCCAGCTCCCTCAGGAATTCTCCAGCCCCTTCCCAGCTCCCTCAGGAATTCTCCAGCCCCTTCCCAGCTCCCTCAGGAATTCTCCAGCCCTTTCCCAGCTCCCTCAGGAATTCTCCAGCCCCTTTCCCAGCTCCCTCAGGAATTCTCCAGCCCCTTTCCCAGCTCCCTCAGGAATTCTCCAGCCCCTTCCCAGCTCCCTCAGGAATTCTCCAGCCCTTTCCCAGCTCCCTCAGGAATTCTCCAGCTCCTTTTCCCAGCTCCCTCAGGAATTCTCCAGCTCCTTTTCCCAGCTCCCTCAGGAATTCTCCAGCTCCTTTTCCCAGCTCCCTTCCCTTCCCTGGACTCGCTCCAGCCCCTCCGGAGCTGCCCCAGCGCAGAGCTGGCACTGGGTGCCAGGGCTGTCACACTCCAGAGGGACACAGGGACATCCCCGCACCCCCAGAGCCCATCCTGGATGTGGGATGGGTGCCAGGGCACCCCCTCCTCCTGAGGGGACCCAGCCCACCGGCGGAGCCAAGCACCCTCGGGATTCCCAGGGAAAGGATCCTCGGGATTCACCTCCGCCAGCAGCTCACCGTCCCCACCCCAGGTGGGGTCACCCACCGATACTGGGGTCACCAACAGAGACTGGGGTCACCCACGGAGGATGGATGGGGTCACCCACTGAGACTGGGGTCACCGTCCCCACCCCAGGTGGGGTCACCCACAGAGACTGGGGTCACCCACAGAGACTGGGGTCCCCCCTCCCCATCCCAAATGGGATCACCCACAGAGGGTGGGGTCACCCACGGAGGATGGGGTCTCGTTCTCCATCCCAAATGGGGTCACCCATGGAGGATGGGGTCACCCACAGAGGATGGAGTCACCCACGGAGACTGGGGTCCCCCTCCCCATCCCAAATGGGGTCACCCACGGAGGATGGGGTCACCTTCTCCATCCCAAATGGGGTCACCCACAGAGGGTGGGGTCACCCACGGAGGCTGGGGTCACCTTCTCCATCCCAGATGGGGTCACCCATGGAGGATGGGGCCACAGTCCTCATCCCAAATGGGGTCACCCATGGAGGATGGGGTCACCCACAGAGGCCGGGGTCACCATCCCCAACCCAAATGGGGTCACCCATAGAGGATGGGGTCCCCCTCCCTGTCCCAAATGGGGTCACCCACAGAGGCTGGGGTCACCGTCCCCACCCCAGATGGGGTCACCCATGGAGGCTGGGGTCACCCTCCTCATCCCAAATGGGGTCACCCATGGAGGATGGGGTCACCCACAGAGGATGGGGTCACCTTCTCCATCCCAAATGGGGTCGCCCACAGAGGATGGGGTCACCCACAGAGGCTGGGGTCACCGTCCCCACCCCAGATGGGGTCACCCACAGAGGAAAATCAGGCTGAGGATTCTGAGGGATGTGAGGGTTGTGGGATGGGGCCAGGGCTCAGCTCTGCCCTTGCTTTGTGTTCCGGGCTCACAAAAAGACCAAACAAATTCTCCTCCTTAAAAAAACTGGTTTTTCTGAGGTTTTTTTTAAAGCCTTCTGATTGTTCCTAAGATGGAGTCAGTCTCTTTAACTTTTGTACATCAGGAGCAGTTTTCCCTTTTCTCACACATGGTAACATAAACAAACCTTTTGTTTTTCATTCCCTGTCCTTTGTTTGCACATTTCTAACCTGAAAACAACTGCAACTAACAGCTGCTCCGGCCACCGGGGTGAAAGGTGATAAAACCCCAGAAGCCAACCCACAACCAGAGCCACAAATGTATAAAAATACAAGAAATAAACAGGCTGAGCCCTCGACCTTGGGCTCTCTCTGAGGAACAACTCTGCCCCGCAAATCTCTTGTCTCCATGCGATCGCTTCTCAAAGCTCTGCTCTCCTCCCCGCCTCCGAGGTGTTAACCACGGGATAAAACACCCCAAAACCCCCGCGGGAGCAGGGATGAAACTGCTGCCATGTCCCAAGGAATTGGGTTCCAGCCCAAAAAAAAAGGGAATTGCAAAGGAGCGGCTCACAAAGCGTTAAACGCTGGCGGGGCGGCCGCAAAGCCATCTCTGCGCTCTGAGGCAGCTCTGGAAAGAGGATTTCAGCGCTCACCCCACCCCTCACCAGGGGTTAAAAACAGCAGCGGAGGAGAATTTCGAGGAATAAAAAGACCAAAAATAAATTTAAAAAAAATTAAAAAAAAAAAAAAAAAAATTCCTACCCCGGAAAATTCGAGAGGCTGAATCACAGCTAAGCGCTCGTGCAAAAATTCAAATTATCCAGAAGCGGAGCCGTGTGAAGAGCTAATTAGCTCACATCGGAATAATTAATAATGAGGAGCTTCTCCATCATGTCGGAATAATGAATAGCGAGGAGCTTCTCCAAACATCAGGAGGAGGAAAGAACGAGGGAGCGGAGCTCTCCTTGAACTCCTCTGCCTGGAGAATTCGAGAGGCTGGATCGCAGCTAAATGCACGTGCAAAAATTCAAATTATCCAGAGGCGGAGCCGTGTGAAGAGCTAATTAGAATTTAGCTGTTATTAGAATAACCAGAATAGTTAATAACGAGGAGCTTCTCCAAACATCAGGAGCAGGAAAGAATGAGGGAGTGGAGCTCTCCTTAAACTCCTCTGCCTGGAGAATTCGAGAGGCTGGATCGCAGCTAAGCGCACACACGAAAATTCAAATTATCCAGAGGCGGAGCCGTGTCAAGAGCTAATTAGCTCACACCAGAATAATGAATAACGATGAGCTTCTCCAAACATCAGGAGCAGGAAAGAACGAGGGAGTGGAGCTCTCCTTGAACTCCTCTGCCTGGAAAATTCGAGAGGCTGGATCGCAGCTAAGCGCACACACGAAAATTCAAATTACCCAGAGGCGGAGCCGTGTGAAGAGCTAATTAGCTCACACCGGAATAATTAATAATGAGGAGCTTCTCCAAACATCAGGAGCAGGAAAGAACGAGGGAGTGGGCGCTCTCCTTGAACTCCTCTGCCTGGAAAATTCAAGAGGCTGGATCGCAGCTAAATGCACGTGTAAAAATTCAAATTATCCAAAAGCGGAGCCGTGTGAAGAGCTAATTAGCTCATATCCGAATAATTAATAATGAGGAGCTTCTCCATCACGTCAGAATAATTAATAATGAGGAGCTTCTCCAAACATCAGGAGCAGCAAAGAACGAGGGAGTGGAGCTCTCCTTAAACTCCTCTGCCTGGAAAATTCGAGAGGCTGGATCACAGCTAAGCGCTCGTGCAAAAATTCAAATTATCCAAAAGCGGAGCCGTGTGAAGAGCTAATTACAGGCTCATATCCGAATAATTAATAATGAGGAGCTTCTCCATCACGTCAGAATAATGAATAACGAGGAGCTTCTCCAAATATCAGGAGCAGGAAAGAACGAGGGAGTGGAGCTCTCCTTAAACTCCTCTGCCTGGAGAATTCGAGAGGCTGGATCGCAGCTAAGCACACACACGAAAATTCAAATTACCCAGAGGTGGAGCCGTGTGAAGAGCTAATTAGCTCACACCGGAACAATTAATAACGATGAGCTTCTCCAAACATCAGGAGCAGGAAAGAACGAGGGAGTGGGAGCTCTCCTTAAACTCCTCTACCTGGAGAATTCGAGAGGCTGGATCGCAGCTAAGCGCACACACGAAAATTCAAATTATCCAGAGGTGGAGCCATGTGAAGAGCTAATTAGCTCATATCCGAATAATGAATAATGAGGAGCTTCTCCAAACATCAGGAGCAGGAAAGAACGAGGGAGTGGGAGCTCTCCTTAAACTCCTCTGCCTGGAGAATTCAAGAGGCTGGATCGCAGCTAAATGCACATGCAAAAATTCAAATTATCCAGAGGCGGAGCCATGTCAAGAGCTAATTAGAATTTAGCTGTTATTAGAATAACCAGAATAATTAATAATGAGGAGCTTCTCCAAACATCAGGAGCAGCAAAGAACGAGGGAGTGGGCGCTCTCCTTGAACTCCTCTGCCTGGAAAATTCGAGAGGCTGGATCGCAGCTAAATGCACGTGCAAAAATTCAAATTATCCAGAGGCGGAGCCGTGTCAAGAGCTAATTAGCCCACATCGGAATAATGAATAATGAGGAGCTTCTCCAAATATCAGGAGGAGGAAAGAACGAGGGAGTGGGAGCTCTCCTTAAACTCCTCTACCTGGAGAATTCGAGAGGCTGGATCGCAGCTAAGCGCACACACGAAAATTCAAATTATCCAGAAGCGGAGCCATGTGAAGAGCTAATTAGAATTTAGCTGTTATTAGAATAACCAGAATAATTAATAACAAGGAGCTTCTCCAAACATCAGGAGCAGGAAAGAACAAGGGAGTGGAGCTCTCCTTAAACTCCTCTGCCTGGAGAATTCAAGAGGCTGGATCGCAGCTAAATGCACGTGCAAAAATTCAAATTATCCAGAGGCGGAGCCATGTCAAGAGCTAATTAGAATTTAGCTGTTATTAGAATAACCAGAATAATTAATAACGAGGAGCTTCTCCAAACATCAGGAGCAGGAAAGAACGAGGGAGTGGAGCTCTCCTTAAACTCCTCTGCCTGGAGAATTCGAGAGGCTGGATCGCAGCTAAATGCACGTGCAAAAATTCTAATTATCCAGAGGCGGAGCCGTGTCAAGAGCTAATTAGCCCACATCGGAATAATGAATAATGAGGAGCTTCTCCAAACATCAGGAGCAGGAAAGAACGAGGGAGCGGAGCTCTCCTTGAACTCCTCTAAATGACCGGGCAAAGCAGGAATAGCAAATTTCATTTCTTTTTTACGGAACAGGTAATAAATACGTAAAAAGCACAACAGAGCAAAGGCGACGAGGGGTTCCCTGTGTGATGGCCTAGACCTGGTTCTAACCCCCTGTGACAGCCTAAACCTGCTCCCAACCCACTGTGACAGCCTAAACCTGCTCCTAAACCCCCTGTGACAGCCTAAACCTGCTCCTAACCCCCTGTGACAGCCTAAACCTGCTCCTAACCCCCTGTGACAGCCTAAACCTGCTCCTAACCCTCTGTGACAGCCTAAACCTGCTCCTAAACCCCCTGTGACAGCCTAAACCTGCTCCTAAACCCCTCTGAGACAGCCTAAACCTGCTCCTAACCCCTGTGACAGCCTAAACCTGCTCCTAACCCTCTGTGACAGCCTAAACCTGCTCCTAACCCCTCTGAGACAGCCTAAACCTGCTCCTAACCCCCTGTGACAGCCTAAACCTGCTCCTAAGCCCCTGTGACAGCCTAAACCTGCTCCTAACCCCTGTGACAGCCTAAACCTGCTCCTAACCCTCTGTGACAGCCTAAACCTGCTCCTAACCCTCTGTGACAGCCTAAACCTGCTCCTAACCCCCTGTGACAGCCTAAACCTGCTCCTAACCCTCTGTGACAGCCTAAACCTGCTCCTAAACCCCCTGTGACAGCCTAAACCTGCTCCTAACCCTCTGTGACAGCCTAAACCTGCTCCTAACCCCCTGTGACAGCCTAAACCTGCTCCTAACCCCTCTGAGACAGCCTAAACCTGCTCCTAACCCCCTGTGACAGCCTAAACCTGCTCCTAAACCCACTGTGACAGCCTAAACCTGCTCCTAACACCCTGTGACAGCCTAAACCTGCTCCTAAGGCCCTGTGACAGCCTAAACCTGCTCCTAACCCCCTGTGACAGCCTAAACCTGCTCCTAACCCCCTGTGACAGCCTAAACCTGCTCCTAAGCCCCTGTGACAGCCTAAACCTGCTCCTAAGCCCCTGTGACAGCCTAAACCTGCTCCTAACCCTCTCTGACAGCCTAAACCTGCTCCTAACCCCTGTGACAGCCTAAACCTGCTCCTAACCCCTCTGAGACAGCCTAAACCTGCTCCTAACCCCCTGTGACAGCCTAAACCTGCTCCTAAACCCTCTGAGACAGCCTAAACCTGCTCCTAACCCCTCTGAGACAGCCTAAACCTGCTCCTAACCCCCTGTGACAGCCTAAACCTGCTCCTAAGCCCCTGTGACAGCCTAAACCTGCTCCTAACCCCCTGTGACAGCCTAAACCTGCTCCTAACCCTCTGTGACAGCCTAAATCTGCTCCTAACCCTCTGTGACAGCCTAAACCTGCTCCTAAGCCCCTGTGACAGCCTAAACCTGCTCCTAACCCCCTGTGACAGCCTAAACCTGCTCCTAAGCCCCTGTCCCGCAGCTGGAGGTGAATTTTGGGCCCGTCCCGCCCGGGATTAAGCAATCCCAGCCCTCGCTGCCTCCGCCCCAAGGATGTTTTCTCTCCTTCGGGACACGAATCCCGACGCTCAGCGCTGCTCCCGCTGCCAGTCCGGGCAAAAAAACCCCCAAAATCCGGACAAAAGCTTTTCCGTAAGAATCCCTCAAAGCGCCGGGGAACACGGCAGGGCTCAGCCCGGAGCCGCTTCTCCGCAATTCCCTGCAAATATTCCGAACTCATCCCAGGCACATCCCGAGAGAATTCCAGGGAAATTGCCGGGTTTTAGCTTCCTTTTGCCTCAGCACCTCTCAGGAACCGAATCCCAAATCCCAGAGGACGGGGATCGGCCAAAGCTGCGCTCTGCCAGGGGTTCGGGGAATTCCAGAGAGGAACGGGGCAGGAAAAAAATTAAAACAAAAACAAAAACAGGAAAAAAACTAAACAAAAAATCCAGGGGATGGAAAATGGGGCAGCGCAAGAAGTGAGAGCTGTTCCCTTCGGATTGCAGGGGCGGGAATAACGGGGTGCAGGGAATAACGGGGTGCAGGGAATTACAGGGGTGCACAGTTTGGGAATAACGGGGTGCAGGGAATTACAGGGGTGCACAGCCCGGGAATAACGGGGTGCAGGGAATTACAGGGGTGCACAGTTTGGGAATAACGGGGTGCAGGGAATTACAGGGGTGCACAGCTCAGGAATAACGGGGTGCAGGGAATTACAGGGGTGCACAGCTCAGGAATAACGGGGTGCAGGGAATTACAGGGGTGCACAGCTCGGGAATAACGGGGTGCAGGGAATTACAGGGGTGCACAGCTCAGGAATAACGGGGTGCAGGGAATTACAGGGGTGCACAGCTCAGGAATAACGGGGTGCAGGGAATTACAGGGGTGCACAGCTCAGGAATAACGGGGTGCAGGGAATTACAGGAGTGCACAGCTCAGGAATAACGGGGTGCAGGGAATTACAGGGGTGCACAGCCTGGGAATAACGGGGTGCAGGGAATTACAGGGGTGCACAGCTCGGGAATAACGGGGTGCAGGGAATTACAGGGGTGCACAGCTTGGGAATAACGGGGTGCAGGGAATTACAGGGATGCACAGCTCAGGAATAACGGGGTGCAGGGAATTACAGGGGTGCACAGCTTGGGAATAACGGGGTGCAGGGAATTACAGGGGTGCACAGCTCGGGAATAACGGGGTGCAGGGAATTACAGGGTGCACAGTTCGGGAATAACGGGGTGCAGGGAATTACAGGGGTGCACAGCTCGGGAATAACGGGGTGCAGGGAATTACAGGGGTGCACAGCTTGGGAATAACGGGGTGCAGGGAATTACAGGGGTGCACAGCTCGGGAATAACGGGGTGCAGGGAATTACAGGGTGCACAGTTCGGGAATAACGGGGTGCAGGGAATTACAGGGGTGCACAGCTCAGGAATAACGGGGTGCAGGGAATTACAGGGGTGCACAGTTTGGGAATAACGGGGTGCAGGGAATTACAGGGGTGCACAGCTCGGGAATAACGGGGTGCAGGGAATTACAGGGGTGCACAGCCCGGGAATAACGGGGTGCAGGGAATTACAGGGGTGCACAGCCCGGGAATAACGGGGTGCAGGGAATTACAGGGGTGCTCAGCTTGGAGCTGTCTGGAGAACATCAGAATTGGTGAGGAGAAATTACCCATAAAATCTGGAATATTTAAGGATAACTCTTCAGATATGGAGGCCAGAGCTCCACACACTGAGCCAGACCAGTCCAGACCATAAACTCTGATTATTTCCCAAGGAAAATTCCTGGTATTTGTTCAGGAATTGCAGCAGGACTGGGAATAAAGGGATTCAGGGAATTAAAAGGATTCACAGCTTGGAGCTGTTTGCAGAACCTCAGCAGTGGTGAGGAGAAATTATCCATAAAATCTGTTCAGACCATAAATGCTGATTATTTCGAAAGAGAAATTCCTGGTATTTGTTCAGGAATTGCAGCAGGGTTGGGAATAAAGGGATTCAGGGAATTAAAAGGATTCACAGCTTGGAGCCTCAGAACTGGTGAGGAGAAATTATCCATAAAATCTGGGATAATTTAAGGATCTCTCTTCAGATATGGAGCCCAGAGCTCCACACACTGAGCCAGACCATAAACTCTGATTATTTCCCAAGAGAAATTCCTGATATTTGTGCAGGAATTGCAGCAGGACTGGGAATAAAGGGATTCAGGGAATTACAGGGATTCACATCCTGGTGCTGTCTGGGGAATCTCAGCATCATTGAAGAGAAATTATCCATAAAATCTGGGATAATTAAGGATATCTCCTCAGGCAGAGATAACTCTGCTCCACACACTGAGCCAGACCAGTCCAGACCATAAACTCTGATTATTTCCCAAGAGAAATTCCTGATGTTTGTGCAGGAATTGCAGCAGGATTGGGAATAAAGGGATTCAGGGAATTACAGGGATTCACATCTTGGAGCTTTCTGGAGAACATCAGAATTGGTGAAGAGAAATTATCCATAAAATATGGGATAATTAAGGATATCTCCTCAGGCAGAGATAACTGTGCTCCACATATTGAAACAGACCAGTCCAGACCATAAACTCTGATTATTTCCCAAGGAAAATTCCTGATGTTTGTGCAGGAATTAGAGGCTGGGAATAAAGGGATTCAGGGAATTAAAAGGATTCACAGCTTGGAGCCTCAGAACTGGTGAGAAGAAAATATCCATAAAATCTGGGAAAATTAAGGATAACTCTTCAGATATGGAGCCCAGTGCTCCACACACTGAGCCAGACCAGTCCAGACCATAAACTCTGATTATTTCCCAAGAGAAATTCCTGATATTTGTGCAGGAATTACAGGCTGGGAATAAAGGGATTCAGGGAATTACAGGGATTCACATCCTGGTGCTGTCTGGAGAACCTCAGCATCATTGAAGAGAAATTATCCATAAAATTTGGGATATTTAAGGATAACTCTTCAGATATGGAGCCCAGTGCTCCACACACTGAGCCAGACCATAAACTCTGATTATTTCCCAAGGAAAATTCCTGATGTTTGTTCAGGAATTGCAGCAGGATTGGGAATAAAGGGATTCAGGGAATTAAAAGGATTCACAGCTTGGAGCTGTCTGGAGAACATCAGAATTGGTGAAGAGAAATTATCCATAAAATCTGGGATAATTAAGGATATCTCCTCAGGCAGAGATAACTGTGCTCCACATATTGAACCAGACCAGTCCAGACCATAAATGCTGATTATTTCCCAAGGAAAATTCCTGATATTTGTGCAGGAATTGCAGGCTGGGAATAAAGGGATTCAGGGAATTACAGGGATTCACAGCTTGAAGCTGTCTGGAGAACATCAGCATCATTGAAGAGAAATTATCCATAAAATATGGGATAATTAAGGATATCTCCCCAGGCAGAGATAACTGTGCTCCACATATTGAAACAGACCAGTCCAGACCATAAACTCTGATTATTTCCCAAGAGAAATTCCTGGTATTTGTTCAGGAATTGCAGCAGGGTTGGGAATAAAGGGATTCAGGGAATTAAAAGGATTCACAGCTTGGAGCCTCAGAACTGCTGAGGAGAAATTATCCGTAAAATCTGGAATATTTAAGAATGTTCCCTCAGGCAGAGATAACTGTGTTCCACACACTGAGCCAGACCAGTCCAGACCACAAATGCTGATTAATTCCCAAGGAAAATTCCTGATATTTGTTCAGGAATTGCAGCAGGGTTGGGAATAAAGAGATTCAGGGAATTAAAAGGATTCACAGCTTGGAGCTGTCTGGAGAACATCAGAATTGGTGAAGAGAAATTATCCATAAAATATGGGATAATTAAGGATATCTCCTCAGGCAGAGATAACTCTGCTCCACATATTGAAACAGACCAGTCCAGACCATAAACTCTGATTATTTCCCAAGGAAAATTCCTGATGTTTGTGTAGGAATTAGAGGCTGGGAATAAAGGGATTCAGGGAATTAAAAGGATTCACAGCTTGGAGCCTCAGAACTGGTGAGAAGAAATTACCCATAAAATCTGGAATATTTAAGGATAACTCTTCAGATATGGAGGCCAGAGCTCCACACACTGAGCCAGACCAGTCCAGACCATAAACTCTGATTATTTCCCAAGGAAAATTCCTGATGTTTGTTCAGGAATTGCAGCAGAGCTGGGAATAAAGGGATTCAGGGAATTAAAAGGATTCACAGCTTGGAGCTGTTTGCAGAACCTCAGCACTGGTGAGGAGAAATTATCCATAAAATCTGGAATATTTAAAGGTAACTCTTCAGATATGGAGCCCAGTGCTCGAAACATTGAGCCAGACCAGTCCAGACCATAAACTCTGATTATTTCCCAAGAGAAATTCCTGATATTTGTTCAGGAATTGCAGCAGAGCTGGGAATAAAGGGATTCAGGGAATTAAAAGGATTCACAGCTTGGAGCTGTCTGAAGAACACCAGAATTGGTGAAGAGAAATTATCCATAAAATATGGGATAATTAAGGATATCTCCTCAGGCAGAGATAACTCTTCTCCACACACTGAGCCAGACCAGTCCAGACCATAAACTCTGATTATTTCCCAAGAGAAATTCCTGATGTTTGTGCAGGAATTAGAGGCTGGGAATAAAGGGATTCAGGGAATTAAAAGGATTCACAGCTTGGAGCCTCAGAACTGGTGAGAAGAAATTATCCATAAAATCTGGGATAATTAAGGATAACTCTTCAGATATGGAGCCCAGAGCTCCACACACTGAGCCAGACCATAAATGCTGATTATTTCCCAACAAAAATTCCTGGTATTTGTTCAGGAATTGCAGCAGAGCTGGGAATAAAGGGATTCAGGGAATTAAAAGGATTCACAGCTTGGAGCTGTTTGCAGAACCTCAGCACTGGTGAGGAGAAATTATCCATAAAATCTGTCCAGACCATAAATGCTGATTATTTCCCAAGGAAAATTCCTGATATTTGTGCAGGAATTACAGGCTGGGAATAAAGGGGTTCAGGGAATTACAGGGATTCACATCCTGGTGCTGTCTGGAGAACCTCAGCATCATTGAAGAGAAAATATCCATAAAATCTGGGATATTTCAGGATAACTCTTCAGATATGGAGCCCAGAGCTCCACACACTGAGCCAGACCAGTCCAGACCATAAATGCTGATTATTTCCCAAGAGAAATTCCTGATGTTTGTGCAGGAATTGCAGCAGGACTGGGAATAAAGGGGTTCAGGGAATTACAGGGATTCACATCCTGGTGCTGTCTGGAGAACCTCAGCATCATTGAAGAGAAAATATCCATAAAATCTGGGATATTTCAGGATAACTCTTCAGATATGGAGCCCAGAGCTCCACACACCGAGCCAGACCAGTCCAGACCATAAACTCTGATTATTTCCCAAGGAAAATTCCTGATATTTGTGCAGGAATTGCAGCAGGATTGGGAATAAAGGGATTCAGGGAATTAAAAGGATTCACAGCTTGGAGCTGTCTGGAGAACATCAGAATTGGTGAAGAGAAATTATCCATAAAATCTGGAATATTTAAGGATATCTCCTCAGGCATGAAGCCCAGAGCTCCACACACTGTCCAGACCAGTCCAGACCATAAACTCTGATTATTTCCCAAGAAAAAATTCCTGATTTTTTTTTTTTTCCTCCCCACCAAAAAAACCCCAGGATTTGGGATTTTATTTTTATTTTTATTATTATTTTTTTTGCAGATTCCCTGCGTGGGTGGCAGGATGCTTGGAAAGATCCTGGGAGGTTTTTACAGGGGGGTGGGAAAAGGGATAAAAAAAATAAATATATAACTGCCAAGGGGTGGGAATGGGAATAAAAAATAAATAAATAGCTGCCAGGGGTGGGAAAAGGGACACACACACACACACCATAATAATAATAATAATTATTATTATTAATAATAATAATAATAATAAAAACTGCCAGGGGTGGGAAAAGGGATAAAAAATAAATATATAACTGCCAGGGGGTGGGAAAAGGGACACACACACCAAAATAATAATAATAATAACAACAGCAACAACAACAACAACTCCCAGGGAGTGGGAAAAGGGATAAAAAATATAAAATAATAAGTGCCAGGTGTGGGAAAAGGGACACACACGCAAAAATAATAATAACAATAATAATAATAGCAATAATAACTGCCAGGGGGTGGGAAAAGGGATAAAAAATAAATATATAACTGCCAGGGGGTGGGAAAAGGGATAAAAAATATAAAATAATCACTGCCAGGGGGTGAGAAAAGGGATAAAAAATAAATATATAACCGCCAGGGGGTGGGAAAAGGGACACACACACACACCATAATAATAATTATTATTATTATTAATAATAATAATAATAAAAAACTGCCAGGGGTGGGAAAAGGATAAAAAAATTAAAATTATAACTGCCAGAGGGTGAGAAAAGGGATAAAAACAAAGAATAAATATATAACTGCCAGGGGGTGAAAAAAGGGACACACACGCAAAAATAATAACAATAATAATAATAATAATAACAATAATAATAATAATAATAATTAATAATAATAATAATAAAAACTGCCAGGGGGTGGGAAAAGGATAAAACAATATAAAATAATAACTGCCAGGGGGTGAGAAAAGGGATAAAAAATATAAATATATAACTGCCAGGGGGTGGGAAAAGGGACACACACCCCAAAATAATAATAATAATAATAATAATAATAATAATAATAATAGTAATAATAATAGTAATAACAACAACAACTCCCAGGGTGTGGGAAAAGGGATAAAAATTTAAAATAATAACTGCCAGGGGGTGGTAAAAAGGATAAAAAATATAAATATATAACTGCCAGGGGTGGGAAAAGGGATTAAAAAAAGAATAAATATATAACGGCCAGGGGGTGAAAAAAGGGACACACACGCAAAAATAATAATAATAATAATATTAATAATAATAATAATAACAACAACAATAACAATAATAACAATAATATTAATAATAATAAAAACTGCCAGGGGGTGGGAAAAGGATAAAACAATATAAAATAATCACTGCCAGGTGGTGAGAAAAGGGATAAAAAATATAA